>NW_026970224.1:0-373032 GCF_028390025.1 Pseudophryne corroboree | reverse complement strand
TGTCACCTCCAGGTAATTACAATTGACTACAACCACCAATATATTCTGCTGCACTATATCTATATATGCAAAGCTAATTCTGCTGGGTAATGCAAATTGAAACATTATTGCATAGTATGTGATTTTGAAGTACTTTTTTAAAGTTTTGAATGATATAGACCCAGTTTAATCTTTGTGGAATGCCAGGTTGTTGTTTTTAAGGTAATTTATTGCCTGGCATTTGAGGGGGTGGGGTGTGGTTACAGATTTCAATTATTGGTTTCACTTGTAATAGTCTTCTACTTAAGTCCAATGGTGTAGGCTGTGCAAAGCCATTTGGCTGTGCATTTATTGATCTAAGCGTGCATTTTTATCAAAGCGTGATAAAATTGACACATAACAGCAGTGTTCAATCAGCGTTCAATCGAAGTGAAAAAGAAGGAAAACAGAAGCACACCAATCTAACAAAACAAAGAAAACTGAAGAACTAATAACAAATGTGAGTCACTTACTCCTCAGATCACTCACCTCCTGATTGTTGCATCTGATTACATAGCACAGAACTACCTTACTTGGACATTTCATAAACCATCCATTTCACCTACAAATGCCTGTATCTGTATTATTGTAATTTTGTTTTTTAAGCACAGCTGCACCAATGCAATTTTACCTGCAAACACTTAAAACATCTAACATAATTACCATTGCTTCTTAAACCTCTCACAATCCTTTCATTTCTTACACTCCAAATACATTTCTGCACCCACTTTATCTACGCTTTTGACTCATTTCATACTAAATCTACACCCCTTGAGCCTACACTGCTTTTCTCACCTGCATTTCTGCAATTCTTCTGCTCGGATTGCCTTACAGTCTCCTCTCCTACTTCCACTACTTCAACCTATTTACCTACTTAACACTATGTCAAGGTTTTCTTATACTCCCCACATCACTCAGTGTCTACCTAATAATGTATCTTTATCCTTCCCCACTAGTCTCCTCCACCTCCTCCTCTCTCCCCTCCTCTGTCTCCCCTCCATCCCTCTGTTTCCTTCCCCCACCTTTCCTGTTACCCCACTTTCATTCACCTCTGCCCCATGGTCCTGCTACCCCACAACTCAGCCCTGCTCCCTCTCTCCCTTCCCTGTCACCTCCCCACACCCCCATCCACATCACACTGACCTCCCTCCCTGCCCACCTCCTGCAGTTTCCCCTCCTAGCTCAGGCACCCGTACCATCACTACTCTCTCATCATCCCTGCCCTCAAAGTTAATCCCACCTCATCGCTACAGCAACCCTGAAAATCTAATTCACATCTCTCCCACAAACTCATACCCCCTATCCTGTGCCCTCTGGAATGCCAGATCTGTTTGTAACAAACTGGTCCCCACTCATGACCTTTTCATTTCCAACTCCCTACACCTACTAGCCATTACTGAAACTTGGATTATGCCCTCTGACACTACTTCTGCTGCTGCTCTCTCTGCTGGGGGCCTTACATTCACACACACACCCCGACCTGGGGGTCGCCATGGGGGTGGTGTTGGGGTCCTTTTACCTTCTAGTTACTCCTACCAACTCATACCACCAGAACCATCCCTTATATTCTCTACATTTGAGGACCACGCCATATGCCTCTTCCAACCAGTCCATCTTAGAGTAGCTGTCATTTACCGCCCCCCTGGCACTGCTTCCAAATTCATCGACAACTTTGCTTCCTGGCTTCCTCACTTCTGACATTCCCACCATTATCCTAGGCGATTTCAACATCCCTATTGACATCCCCACACAATCCCCTGCCTCTAAACTCCTTAACCTCACCTCTTCACTTGGTCTCTCCAAGTGGACCTCCTCACCCTCCCATGTGAATGGGAGCTCACTGGATCTGGTCTTCACTCACCGCTGTGATATTTCTGATTTTTCCAACTCCCCATTTCCCCTCTCTGACCACCACCTGCTCTCCTTCAACCTATCTCTCTCGACTTCCCCATCTCTACCTCCTAAGGCTACCATCACTAAGCGTAACATTGAAGCTATTGACACCACATTCCTTTCCTCCCTGTTTGACTCACTTCTCTCTCCTATTCTCTCTCTCTCATGCCCTGAGCAAGCCACTTCCACATACAATGCTTCCCTTACTTCTGCTCTTGACTCTGTTGCTCCACCAACCACTATTCACCCTTGCAAATTAACACCTCAACCCTGGCACACCAAATGCACCACATATCTGCAAAAATGCTCATGTACTGCTGAGTGACACTGGAGGAAATCACGCTCTAATGCAGACTTCCTCCATTTCAAACTTATGCTCTCATCCTTCAGTGCTGCCCTTTCTCTTGCTAAACAGTCATACTTCAAGAACCTCATCTCCTCCCAGTCTTCCAACCCCCGGCGCCTCTTTGCCACTCTCAACTCACTCCTCTGCCCACCTCCACCTCGTCTCCCTTCCTCACTCTCTGCTCTTGACTTTGCCACTTACTTCACATCCAAAATTGACTCCATACGTCAGGACATCACATCACACCAGACTATCAGTAACCAGCCTTCTCCCATCCCTTACCAACCCTCCCCATCCCTCGTACCAACTCTGTCATCTTTCTCCCATGCATCTGGAGAGGAAGTCATGGCCCTCATTCGTTCCTGTCCCCTCACCACCTCCCCACTTGACCCTATCCCCTCCCGCCTCCTTTGCCACCTCTCTTCTTCTGCTTGTTCCCATCTTTCCCACCTTCTCAATCTCTCCCTCTCATCAGGCACTGTCCCCTCTGCCTTCAAGCACGCTCTCATCTCTCCTATTCTTAAAAAACCTACCCTTGATCCAAACACTCTCTCCAACTACCGACCCATCTCTCTCCTCCCTTTTGCCTCCAAACTCCTTGAGCGTATTGTCTACAACCGCCTTACTTCCTTTCTTTCCTCACACTCACTGCTTGACCCATTCCAGTCTGGCTTCCGTCCTCTCCACTCCACTGAAACTGCCCTTACAAAAGTATGCAATGACCTCCATGCTGCTAAATCTAAGAGACACTACTCTCTACTTATTCTACTTGATCTCTCTGCTGCTTTTGACACTGTGGACCATCCTCTCCTACTGCAAATCCTTCACTCCATTGGTCTGCGTAACACTGCCCTCTCTTGGTTGTCGTCCTACCTTTCAGACCGTTCATTCTCTTTCTCCTCTCATGACTCCACCTCCCCCTCACTTCCACTAACTGTAGGGGTACCCCAAGGTTCTGTCCTTGGTCCTCTTCTCTCTCTATACGTCCTCACTAGGTAAGCTCATTAGTTCTTTTGGTTTCCAATATCATCTCTATGCTGATGACACTCAAATCTATCTTTCCTCTCCAGACCTCTCCCCTACTCTCCTCACTCGTATCTCCAACTGTCTCTCTGCTATCTCTTCCTGGATGTCCCAGCGCTTTCTTAAACTTAACATGTCTAAGACCGAGCTGATCATCTTCCCTCCCTCCCGCATAATCTCACCTCCTACAATCCCACTACTATCTCCTCTACCCCCAAGCGCGCTGTCTTGGAGTAATCCTTGACTCCTCCCTCTCCTTCAAACCACACATTCAGCACCTCTCACAAACCTGCCGTTTTCATCTAAAAAATATTTCCAGGATCAGACCCTTTCTGACCCAGGATGCTACTAAGACTCTTATCCACTCACTGGTCATCTCCAGACTGGACTGCTGTAATCTCTTCCTGACTGGCATTCCTGACAAATACCTCTCTCCACTCCAATCTATCCTCAATGCTGCTGCCCGGCTCATTTTCCTCACCAAACGCACTACGTCCACCTCTCCTCTCTTACTAGTCCTTCACTGGCTCCCCTTCCCTTTCAGAATCCATTTCAAGCTTCTCACACTTGCTTACAAAGCCCTCACCCACTCCTCTCCCATCTACATCTCTGATCTTATCTCGCTTTACACTCCCACCCGTCCTCTTCGCTCTGCTAATGCACACCGACTCTCCTGCCTACGGATTACTTCCTCCCACTCCTACCTCCAAGATTTTTCACGTGCTGCACCACTTCTCTGGAATTCCCTACCTCTCCCCCTCAGACTCTCCACCTCTCTACAAAACTTCAAACGGGCTCTCAAGACCCACTTCTTCACCAAACCCAGCCAAATCTCATCCTAAACCTCTGTTCCATGCTCTCTATGTACCCCATCTGTCTCACCCCTGTCTGTCTACCCCTCCCTTTTAGAATGTAAGCTCTCACGAGCAGGGCCCTCTTCCCTCATGTGCTTACTCTTTTCTTACTTTAATAATCTTCAGCTGCACCAAATCCAGCAGTCTTCTGCCACCTGATACTTATTCCAGTGTCATCTGCTGATGTAGCTATGTTTATTTACCCTGTACTTGTCCTATATTGTCGTCAACTGTAAGTTGCTGTTTTCCTGTTTGATTATTTGTTTATGTACTCTGTAATTGGGCACTGCGGAACCCTTGTGGCGCCATATAAATAAAGGATAATAATAATAAATAATATAATATATAGCAGTACGGTACAGTAGGCCACTGCTCTACCTACCTCTGTGTCGTCAAGTATACTATCCATCCATACCTGTGGTGCATTTTAGAAAAAAACATGTCTCGGCAGAGCAATCTATAAATCCATCATTTTTCAGACAGCAACAGTGGGTATTGTAATAGTCACCCAATCCATCACTTTTATAGGGTTACATGCACCCACATGCTACAGCCTGTCTCAATAATTTTACTGTCACGCTGTGTGTGTTTGTGTTTTTATTTGGGTATTTTTTGTTGTTGTAGAACTACAGGTACCAGCAAGCCCGTTATTTCCCCGCCTGCTGGTACTTGAGGTTCTCCAAGTACCAGCAAGCGGGGGAGGCTTGCTGGGCCTTGTAGTTCCACAACGAAAAAACAATATTCTTTTTTTACACACATGGCTATCAGCCCGGCACCCACCACCCAGGGGTGCTGGGGACAGCCTCGGGCTTCACCCCTGGCCCTTGGGTGCCTCGAGGGGAGGAACCTCTTGATTTAAGGGGTCCCCACTCCTCCAGGGAACCCCGGCCAGGGGTGACTAGTTGGAGGGGTAATGCCAGGGCCGCAGGGACCTACATAAAAGTATCCCCCGGCTGTGGCATTATCTCTCTGGCTAGTGGAGCCCGGTGCTGGTTTTAAAAATATGGGGGACCCCTACATCTATTGTCCCACGTATTTTTGGAACCTGGACCGGTCTAAGAGCCCGGTGCTAGTTGTCTAAATACGGGGAACCCCTGTCCAATTTTTCCCCCAGTATTTAAATAACCAGGACCGGCTCAAAGAGCCCGAGGCTGGTTATACTAAGGAGGGGGGACCTCACGCATTTTTTTTAACCCATTCAGACCCTTCTCCTTTAAGTTAATGGAAGCCCTGGACAACAAAATTGCATTCATGTCCTCCTCCCTCACCCTTCCCAGTCCCAAACACTCATTTTTTTTTTCTTTAAAAATTTATAATATATAACGAGAACAATGAGCAAGCAGGCAGCGGGCATTGGCGGCATCGGACTGAGATAGAAATTAGTGGTGGAGGGCTGGGTCAGTTGATTGTGGGCGAGTTTGTAAGCCATTGGCGGTGGCAGCGGGTATCGGCTCAGAGGCAGTAGCGGGCATTGGCTAAGGGTCATCGGCAGGATTCGGCGGACATTATGGCTGTAGTGCCTCACTAGCCACTGACCTCACCGCACGCCACTGTGGGACAGATGTAACATGCAGAGAGAGGTAGATTTGGGAGGGGGAATGTCCTAGCATAACTGTTAATTGCAGTGTAATACTGTAATTCAGCTGTGCAGCATTTGTGGCTAAATGTCAAAGAAGCCAGTATTTACCCTGCATGCAAAACAATAAATGTATTTGAACATACCTCCCAACTATCCCAATTTTTGCAGGACAGTCACTTTTTTGGGGAATGTCCAGCTAACCCAAACAACCCCCCCCCCCCCCTTCCCATGGGGGATGGGGGGGGGGGTGGAAGGCTCCCTGTAGCTTGTTGCTCTGCAAATATGCACATTGTGGGTAATTCAGACCTGATCGCTAGGGTGTGTTTTTTGCATCCCTGTAATCAGGTAGTTGCCGCCTACAGCGGAAGGGAAAATTTGCTGTGCAGGTGTGTGATCACATGTGCACAAGAGCTGCACAGCTCAGCACTTACTCAGCCATTGAGGTGACGTCACAAATCCTCCCACAAAACGCCGGGTCCCTCCAGTGTTTTTCCGGACACTCCCTAGAAACATTCAGTTGCCACCCACACAAACACCCTCTTCTTGTCAATCTTCTTGTGATCTCCGGACCGTCGCACTTATGCATTGTGGCGCATACGCATGTGCAGTGCAGACCAGATTGCCCGCTGGGTGAAAATAAATTGAAGCGATCTGGTCTGAATAAGCCTCAATGTCTATTCACGGGAGACAGAGGGGCTGGGGCATGGCCAGCAGCTCACAGAGCACCTATAATGACAAAAATGGGAGACATGGCTCATGATCGCGATATACCTGCGAAGGTACGCCCTCTACTGATTGACAGGCAGAGGCATTCGCATTTTCTGCGGGGCACCCGGAGAAAATGTAGGCACACGCACAGGATGGACCCTGCGTATATGCCCCCATCCTCTTCATAGTTTTTGCGGTTGGAACGCGTATTACGATCCAAACTGAATTAGGCCCTATGTCTTATATACACGAGCAGTGTGAAAACATCAATCGATGGGGGTAATTCCAAGATGATCGCAGCAGGAATTTTGTTAGCAGTTGGGCAAAACCATGTGTACTGCAGGGGAGGCAGATATAACGTGCAGAAAGAGTTAGATTTGGGTGAGTTATTTTGTTTCTGTGCAGGGTAAATACTGACTGCTTTATTTTTACACTGCAAATTAGATTGCAGATTGAACACACCACACCCAAATCTAACTCTCTCTGCACATGTTAAATCTGCCTTCCCTGCAGTGCACATAGGTGGTCATTCCGAGTTGTTCGCTCGGTAATTTTCTTCGCATCGCAGCGATTTTCCGCTTAATGCGCATGCGCAATGTTCACACTGCGACTGCGCCAAGTAAATTTGCTATGCAGTTAGGAATATTACTCACGTTTTTTTCATCGTTCTGGTGATCGTAATGTGATTGACAGGAAGTGGGTGTTTCTGGGCGGAAACAGGCCGCTTTATGGGCGTGTGGGAAAAAATGCTACCGTTTCTGGGAAAAACGCGGGAGTGGCTGGAGAAACGGAGGAGTGTCTGGGCGAATGCTGGGTGTGTTTGTGACGTCAAACCAGGAACGACAAGCACTGAACTGATCGCACTGGCAGAGTAAGTCTCGAGCTACTCAGAAACTGCACAGAGATGTCTTATCGCAATATTGCAAATCTTTCGTTCGCAATTTTAAGATGCTAAGATTCACTCCCAGTAGGCGGCAGCTTAGCGTGTGCAATGCTGCTAAAAGCAGCTTGCGAGCGAACAACTCGGAATGAGGGCCATGGGGGGTAATTCTGAGTTGATCGCAGCAGGATTTTTGTTAGCAGTTGGGCAAAACCATGTGCACTGCATTTACGAACAGATGATTTTTTTATATACATTTTAAAATGTTAGTAAATGTGTGTGTTTTTTTCAACCTGTAAGCCCAACATCGATTAAGATCGATCTTAAATAGACCCCTGGGTTTTAAGGATAACCATGGTTGAGTCCAATGGTTAATTCACATTGACCGAAGTTCTAATTAAGTCACCTGTGCTCAAGCATGATATCCTTAAAATCTGGATTGCAATGACAGCATTTTGGAACTATGCCTAAGGGTTTAATTTTTACATTTATCCACTGACAATAAATCTACCTACAATATCCCTGTAACTGTTATGATTACAGTATTTCACTAAATAATTTAATTTGCTGAACCTTCTGTAAAAAGAAATATTAAGCTGCTGTAATTCCCAGATGCAGCAAATTTGTTAGCTAGTGGGCAAAACCATGTGCACTGCAGGGATGGGGGGGGGGGCAGATATAACATTTGCAGAGAGATTTAGGTGGGTTATATTGTTTGTGTGCAGGGTAAATACTGGCTGTTTTGTTTTTACACTGCAATTTAGATTTCAGTTTGAACACACCGCACCAAAATCTAACTCTCTCTGCACATATTATACACCCCCCCCACCCCTGCAGTGTACATGGTTTTAGCTAATAAATTTGCTGCTGTGATCAGATCTGAGTTAAGCCCTATGTATTTGGCACTGGCAAAGGGTTAGAGGCCTTGCTGTAGAGCTCACACCTTTCTTATCATGCATTGTAATATTTCCTATGTCCTGATGTTGTGCTCTCTGCTCCATCCAAGTAAACAGCAATGTAGCATGGCTATCAAAGAGCGTGAAGTTTGCAGATTTCCTGGGATTAATGCTAAGGAATGCTATTCCAGAGGCTGCTGCTTTAATTCAAGTGTCACTGGGGTTAAATGGTGTTTTTACCTTAAAAACACAGGTAGAGTATATAGTACAGTGGTAAAGTGGGAGCATGTAGTGCTATTGATTACAGATTTGATGGAGCTTAAACATGGATAAGGTCCATGGCTCTAAGAGTTTATCTTGTGTATCCTTTATTCTTAGTCATGGTCAGATAAGATTAGAAAATACCATTTAAGTGGAAATTTCCTGTTAGCTGTTTTTCAGTTTGCTCAACTGTCTGATTAACTGGTCCTAAAAAAGGACCAAAGGAGCTAAATTGCCCTGTGATCTAGCTAAATTGCCCCAGTAAAAAAAAAAAAAAAAAACTAAGCTGCTGTAATTCCTGGATGTTTCCTTACTGCATCAACAGGAAGTGACAAGAAACAATGTAATGTGGAACCGTACAGCAGAAGGGATTGCGGCTACCCCACAATAAGTGCAGCGGAATGTAAGAAGAGGAATTGTTGCTTTGACTGCAGCATTCCCGGGGTTAACTGGTGTTTCTTCAAGTCACAAGGTATGGAGCTGCTGTATAGTTACTCGCAAGTCAGTAGTTGTATGATGCTCACACCTGTTAAGCTGGATACACACAGGGGGTGAAATGAGCGCCCCACCCCACCCCCCGTACGCTCAGCACACATCACGCTGTGCTGAGCGGGGGGAGAGATGTGTGCTGAGCAGTTCGCTCAGCACACATCTCTCCCCAAAATCAGGCCGTGAATACGGACCTTTAAACTGGATCCACACTTAGATTATCTGTCCAATTTTTTTTTCTAGTTGAAACAAAATTATGCTAATATGTGGCAGCAAATGACAATTGACCATTTGCTCACAAACACTGGAAAACATCCAAAAATGGTCATTTAGATAAATTGGTTAAATCCATTTCATTTAGCTAATTTATCCAAACTACCTTTATTGTATCTTTGTGGGTGAATGATGTGTGGGTCAGTGTTGAGGGTGGTGGAGGAGATGGGTAATAGGCACAGCAGGGTGTGGACAGTCAAATAGTGTGCTTAGAGGTTCAGAGTCATTGTATGAGACTCTGGCAACAGTGACTTGATGAGTCTGGTGTCCATAGGGTGGGACGCATTAACCTTTTTATGCTATTGAAATAGTTCTCCTCCTGACCGACGCAGTTCCTTGCTCCGAGGTTGGTGTATTGTCCTGTTGCAGCGCCTCTCCACTGTGGTCACAGTGAGCTGTGTGGTGTTGCTGGCGCATGCCAATCTCCCCCCAACCTCCCTCTTGCAATTCAGACCTACGTACGCATGATGGGATCTTGTATGATATGCGCGTGTGCTGTAGAGATGAAAGTGGGGGTGAGGAGGCAGATCGTGAGATGGGGAAACTTTGTGGACTGTTAGCGAAGGGGAGCACTGGGCAATCTGAGTTGCAAAGAGGGCAGCAGAAGAGGTTATTGCATGTGCACTGGTGACAGGTCCATCATTGGTGGCCAGCCTCAGTGGTAAAGGGGTACATGAGCTAGTGTCCCTTGGCCAGCCATGTACCATGGCCACCTCCCTACATCCTATATATTCTCCCTGATCTGTCACTTTGTTACGGTCTGCTGCTGGCACTGGTGTATCGTCCTGCAGTTGCCGTCTCCGCCCATTGCTGTGACTTCCCCCAGAGTTAGCCACACAGAGTGACAGATCTGGGAAAATATATAGGAGATCATTACTTTCACTTGCAGCCTACCTTATTTTTTGCAGCCTAGCATGCTCCTGACCCCTTCTCTCACTAATACTTATACAACATTCATGAACTTATCTTAAGGTTTCTTTATTATTCAGTCACACTGTCTTGGATCCAAACCATTTCCTGTGGCATTGCAGTCAAATAATTGAGCTATTTACCCTTGCATAGAAAGGTATAATCTAAGCTAGAGAATTCTATTTGGAGCTCACCTTGTACTTTGTGAAGAAATAATCAGCTTTGTGGCTGAGCAGATATATGGAGTGTGTGGCTGCACACTGCATTGATCTGCTGAGTTGCAATGCTAATAATTTTTTTTTTTGCAAAGTACCAATAGCTTCATTGTGAAGGTGGAAAGAAGGGTATTACGGCATGGAATGTACAAACTGCGAGACCCTGCTGGTAGCGCCTTTGTCTATTTAGTAGGAAGGGCACGTAACAGCCGGGGGGCAATGGAGGAAGCCCCTTTAGGGCTGGAGCCCGGCGGCAACTGACTCCGTTGTCTCTGGCAGTTCCGCCCCTGGACTAGAGGAATGGTCAAGAACATGGCAACATTTAATGCCAAAAAATGCAAAATCATACACGTCTCAAAAATGCAAAGGCTAACTATAATATTAAGGGCATTATAATGGCAAGAGGAAAGCTATCTAAGTATTACTATTTCAGGTAAGCAATGTAACAAAGCAATAGGAAAGGCAAGTCAGATGCTTGTTTGCATAGGTTAAAGAACCAGTAGCAGAAAAAAGTAATACAGGTTGAGTATCCCATATCCAAATATTCCGAAATACGGAATATTCCGAAATACGGACTTTTTTGAGTGAGACTGAGATAGTGAAACCTTTGTGTTTTGATGGCTCAGTGTACACAAACTTTGTTTAATACTCAAAGTTATTAAAAATATTGTATTAAATGAACTTCAGACTGTGTGTATAAGGTGTATATGAAACAAATGAATTCTGTGAATGTACACACACTTTGTTTAATGCACAAAGTTATAAAAAATATTGGCTAAAATGACCTTCAGGCTGTGTGTATAAGGTGTATATGAAACATAAATGCCTTCTGTGCTTAGATTTAGGTCCCATCACCATAATATCTCGTTATGGTATGCAATTATTCCAAAATACAGAAAAATCCGATATCCAAAATTCCTCTGGTCCCAAGCATTTTGGATAAGGGATACTCAACCTGTAATGCCACTGTATAGGTCCTTGGTACAGCCACATTTAGAATCCTGTGTTCAGTTCCAGAAGCCATATCTCCAGAAGGCTGTAAATACATTAGGGCAACTAAAATTGTGCATGGCCTACATCACAAAACTTACCTGGAAATACTAAAAAATTTTGATGTGTATAGTTTGGAGAAGGGAAGAGGGAACATACAGTAATAGAAACATTTAAATATATAGGGAGGAATGTAATAGGGTGTGAGAATCAGAAAGTGAGAGATTTTGTGTTTTTTCCTGTTGTTTTTTTTGTTTTTGTTTGATTGTTTGTTTTTAAAGTGGCAATCCTTTACATGGCAAAACCAGGTTGATATTTGCCATGTAAAGGATTGCCACCGTGGGCATGTGTAGAAGGGGCACTGCTACTGTTGGCATTATGTGTGTAAGCTGCACTGATATGGTGGTTATGTGTATAAAGGGCACTGCGACTGTGGGTATTATTATTATTATTATTATTACATGCGGTGTAATGACAATAAGATAGTGCTACTGTGTGGCGTATTTTGATTTGGGGTGCTATTGTGTGGCCATGCCCCTTCCTTGTGATACCACACCTTCTTTTTTTAAGGAGCGCACTGTCCCTTTATTAAGTATTGGAGAGAGGGCCCAAATTAATAGTTTGCAGGGAGGCGCCAAACACCCTAGCACTGGCCCTTTGGTAGGGGACAGGATTTGCTTCTGCTTGTGCACATATGTTATGATTGCCAGCCAACAGCACTGGTTTTGCCTATAACACTAACTATAAATATTTTGAATTGGTCCTGGACCACCAATCCAAGGCACCCCTGCAAGTGTCCTGAGGCACCCCAGGGTGCAGTTTGAGAACCACTGGTCTAGTGAGTACCCAGGATAATTATTGTAGCTGGTCTGCGGGTAACAGCTCTCAGATCCACTTCTAGAAAAAATGCAGCAATGTAATTTGAGTGACAAACTGCAGAGATGAACCCTTTCTGTGACTGCTGCACAGGGATCACACAAACTTTATTCATAGGGCTGACTTCACTTAGGGGAGATGTTCTCACCCCGCAAAGAAGTGCGAGTATATACCGCACTTACGGTACCATTGGATTTACAGATATTTTCTTGCAATACACTATGGGGGTCATTCTGAGTTGATTGCTCGCTAGCAGTTTTTAGCAGCCATGCAAACGCATTGTCGCTGCCCACTGGAGAGTGTATATTCACTTTGGAGAAGTGCGAACACTTGAGCAGCAGAGCGCCTGCAAAATCGTTTCAAAATAAGACCAGCACTGTAGTTACACTTCGTGTGCGTTGATTCTAACAACCGAGGGACGGCTTTTGATGTCACACACCCATCCAGCGAATGCCCAGCCACGTCTGCATTTCTTCTGCCACGCCTGCATTTTTCCAAGCACTCCCTGAAAACAGTCAGTTGACACCCTGAAACGCCCTCTTTCTGTCAATCTCCTTGTGGCCTGTTCTGTGATTGGAAAAATCGCTAGAACTAGTGCAAAACCACAATGGACTTTGTACCCGTACGATGCGCATGCACATTACGGAGCATGCGCATGCACAGATTAGCCATTTTTTTTCAACTGATTGATACGCAGCGAACAACGGCAGCATGCGATCAACTCGGAATGACCCCCTATATACATAGAAACATGGATTTTTACTGCAGGAATTATGGTTAGTTTAGGGGTATCGGTTAGGGTCAACAGAGGTGTAGCTAGGGGTCCAAGCGCCCCTGGCAAAGTAAGGGACTGGCGCCCCCCCTTTCGATAAAGCATTGCAGTCCATTGGCGGTTACCATGTTGGAGCCACAGCAACTGACCCCATCCCCCACACGCTGCCCTACATCATCGGCTGGGATTCACTGTTGGTGTGAAGCCACTGGGAACAGTCTGGTAGCATTAGCAGCAGTCTGTGTCATAGATAGGGAAGGCAGAAGGTTAACTAGCTAATAGCAGTCTGTTGGCAGCAGAGGCTGGGCGGGGGGCTGAGAATGAGCCAACGCTGATCAGTGTCCAGTCTGCTCAGACAAAAATATTTTGTGATCAGGGCTGGTTCTAGACCAAAGGAGCCAATGGCAAAAATTTCCTTTGGCACCCCCCCCCCCCCACACACATACACACACACACACACACACACACACACACACACACACACACACACACACCAAAAAAGAACATATCCCAGTTTAACATAACGCTATGTGGTGCAAGGTGTGGAGCTGGTCACTTGTATCAGACCTCTGACATTTGCCTTTTCACCCATATTGCAGACTTTTTCTTGCAGGTTGTGTCTTAATTCAAGAAGTGTTCTAAGTACTTCAGCTTAGTATCTTTACTGACCCCTCTTTACCCCACAAAAAAATGGAGCCTTTGACTCGGACCGTCAGTGAGGCCGGCAGGTGGTTTTCATACTGGGCTATCCAGCTCTTCGGTGGCGGTGGCAGGGACATTCAGAAAAGGGCCAGCACAGCAAAATGTATAATAATGGCAATACAGTATGGACCACAGGGACTGGACAAAGTGATGGGGTAAAAGGAGGGGGGAGGGTTTAGTTGGCCTGTTAATTGTTTTCCTGCTTAAATTGAGCAGTTGGTGGATACACTTTAAAAAGCAATATTGGCACTGTGGCCCCATTATTTCTGTTCTTAATACTTGGAGCCCTGAACAAGTGTCCCCTTTGTCCCCCCTGTCACTGGGCCTGTTCAGGCGTTACCTATGGAGAAGCTGCGACATGACATCCTAGGACACGATACTGCACCATGCATCACCATTATATTTCAGTGTGCCTTGTCAATATTTAAATCTTGTTCTGTGTGACGTGAGTTGTAAATGGTTGAAAATCTCTGTGCTACAGTATCGTCACCATGTAGTTATAACAACACCGCAAAACCACCAAAAGACGTGTTTTGGTAGAGGGACTGCTGGAGGGGCCCATTGGGGCCCCCAGTTTGCTACCCCACCCCAGTATACCTGTGCTGTAGCCAGTGGAAGGGGCACTATCTTCCCGGTGATCTCTTCGGGAAGATGGTGCCGCACATAGAAAGCAAAGACTCTGGCTGCACTCTCCTGCCCTCGCTCTAAGCAAGGTGATCGGGCCACAAAAGGACCCCTGTCGGACCTCGGCCTGTGGGCCACAAAAGGATGCATTGGGGGCGGCATGCGGCCCATGGGTTTGACACCCCTGCCCTAGAGTATCAAAATTTGTTTCACGGCACCCCTAGGCCAAAGTTTTTTTTATTGAGAAATTCAGAAAAAAATATAAAATTAAGTAAATTGTGTTTATAGCATGTCATCCTCAGGTTCAGTTATGTTGTGAGGGAATGGTTTTGCCAATTTAATAAAGTATAAATAATTTTAATTGGTCCTGGACCACCAAACTATGCTACCAGTGCAAGAACCCCAGTTTGGAAACTACTGCCATAAAATAAACCTTTTTTGTTTTTTTTAAACTACATGTAATACACCTTAGATCTCAGTTCCTAAAAGGTTTTAAACCCTTGCATACAGTAAACTACACATATTTAAAAATCCTACACCGGGCACAAGTGCTCACGGGCCAATTTCATGGCAGTCTCGGATAGGAGGGCATTGTGGATTCACCAAGGGAATGCTGATGCTGACTCCAAGAAGAAAGGGAGTCTCTTCCCTATGAAGGTGAAGCCTTGTTTGGCGACGGCCTAGTTAATTTGATCTCGGCAGCTCCCGCAGGTAAGTCATCCTTCTTGCCCTATGTTCCCTCTCAACGGATGAAGACGCATCATTATCTGACGCAGTCATTTCGGCCCAATAGATATGCAAGAAGTTAAGATTCCCCTTTCTTTGCAGGTAGAGGAAGGAAAAGAGGGAAGAGGTCTGTAGCCTCTTCAAGATCGCAGGAGCAGAGATCGTCCTCTGCTTCTGCCAAATCCACTGCATGACGCTGGGGCTCTCTTGCAGGAGCCCGCACCAGTGGGGGGCACGTCTAAAACTCTTCAGTCAGTTCTAGATTCATTCGGACCTGGACTCGTGGGTTTTACAAATAGTGTCCCAAGGGTACAAACTGGGGTTTCAAGACGTTCCCCCTCACCGATTGTTCAAATCAGCCTTAGTCAGCAGGGAGAAGGTTTTTATTCAAGCCTCTTCGTGGTCCCGAAGCCGGACGGCTCAGTCAGACCAATCTTAAATCTGAAATCCCTTAATTTCTACCTAAAGAAATTCAATTTCAAGATGGAATCTCTCAGGGTAGTGATCTCCAGTCCGGGGGATAAAGGAGATTTCATGGTTTTGGTAGACATAAAGGATGCCTACTTATATGTTCCCATTTAGCCACTGCATCAAGCTACCTGAGGTTTGCAATTCAGGATTGTCATTACCAATTTCAGACGTTGCCGTTTGGTCTGTCCACGGCTCCGAGGATTTTCACCAGGGTGATGGCGGAAATGATGGTCCTCCTTCGCAAGCAAGGAGTCACAATTATCCCGTACTTGGATGATCTCCTGATAAAGGCGAGATCCAGGGACCAGTTGGTGCAAAACATCTACTCTCCCTGACAGTTCTTCAACAACATGGTTGGCTCCTAAACTTGCCAAAATCGCAGTTGGTCCCAATGACGCGGTTGTTGTTTTTGGGAGTGATACTGGACACAGAAGAGGTTTTCTTCTAGTGGAAAGGCTCTGGAGATCCAGAGTCTGGTCAAACAAATTCTGAAACCAGCAAGAGTGTTAATCCATCAATGCATTCAGTTGCTGGGGAAGATGGTCGCGGCCTACGAGGCCATTCAGTTTGGCAGGTTCCATGCCAGAGTGTTCCAGTTGGACAAGTGGTCCGGATCCCACCTACACATGCACCGGAGGATAATCCTGTCTTCCAAGACCAGAATCTCACTCCATTGGTGGCTGCACAGTTCTCACCACCTAGAGGGGCGATGGTTCGGGATCCAGGACGGGATCCTAGGGACCACGGATGCAACCCTCCGAGGCTGGAGAGCAGTCACACAGGGGGAAAACATCCAAGGAAGATGGTCAAGTCTTCCTTGGATGTTTTCATCTCCACATAAATGTTCTGGAGTTAAGGGCCATTTAATAACTGCAGACACAGTACGCACTGGGACGGGTGCCCAGCATCCTCTACGGACTAAGAGAAAAGGATTTACCGGTAGGTATTAAAATCCTATTTTCTTTAACGTCCTAGAGGATACTGGGGACTCCGTAAGGACCATGGGGATAGACGGGCTCCGCAGGAGACATGGGCACTTTAAGAAAGACTTTAGTTCTGGGTGTGCACTGGCTCCTCCCTCTATGCCCCTCCTCCAGACCTCAGTTTGATACTGTACCCAGTGGAGACTGGGTGCTTTTCAGGAGCTCTCCTGAGCTTTCTGACAGAAAGTATTTTGTTAGGTATTTAATTTTCAGGGAGCACTGCTGGCAACAGACTCCCTCATCGAGGGACTGAGGGGAGAGAAGCAGCCCTACTCTCTGAGTTGCAAGGTCCTGCTTCTTAGGCTACTGGACACCACTAGCTCCAGTGGGATTGGTACGCAGGATCTCACCCTCGCCGTCCGTCCCAGAGCCGCGCCGCCGTCCCCCTCGCAGAGCCGGAAGATAGAAGCCGGGTGAGTATGAGAAGAAAAGAAGACTTCAGAGGCGGCAGAAGACTTCATGATCTTCACTGAGGTAACGCATAGCACTGCAGCTGTGCGCCTTTGCTCCCATACACCTCACATACTCCGGTCACTGTAAGGGTGCAGGGCGCAGGGGGGGCGCCCTGGGCAGCCATATAAACCTCTTTCGCAAAAATATAACATATATACAGCTGGGCACTTTATATATGTATAAGCCCCCACCAATTTTAGTTTAAGCGGGACAGAAGCCCGCCTCCGAGGGGGCGGGGCTTCTCCCTCAGCACTCACCAGCGCCATTTTTTCTCCACAGCACCGCTGAGAGGAAGCTCCCCGGACTCTCCCCTGCTTATACCACGTTAGACAAGAGGGTTGAAAAGAGGGGGGGGGGGGGGGCACATAATTCGCAAATTACATACAGCAGCACTACTGGGCAAACATTAAGTTACTGTTTTATTCCTGGGTTATATAGCGCTGGGGGGTGTGCTGGCATACTCTCTCTCTGTCTCTCCAAAGGGCCTTGTGGGGAAACTGTCTTCAGAAAAAGCATTCCCTGTGTGTGTAGTGTGTCGGTACACGTGTGTCGACATGTCTGAGGAAGAAGGCTATATTAGAGAGGAGCGGGAGCAAATGAATGTGGTGTCTCCGCCGACAGCTGATTGGATGGATATGTGGAATGTTTTAAATGCTAGTGTAAACTCATTGCACAAAAGATTAGACAAGGCAGAAGCTTTGGGACAGTCAGGGTTTAAACCCATGCCTGATCCTATGTTGCAGGGACTGTCAGGGTCTCATAAGCGCCCACTATCCCAGATTGTTGACACAGATACTGACACGGATTCTGACTCCAGTGTCGATTACGATGATGCAAAGTTACAGCCAAAATTGGCAAAATCCATTCGATTTATGATTATGGCAATAAAAGATGTTTTGCACATCACAGAGGAACCCCCTGTCGCTGACAAGAGGGTACATATGTACAAGGGTAAGAAGCCTGAGGTAACCTTTCCCCCCTCACACGAGCTGAACGAGTTATGTGAAAAAGCTTGGGAATCTCCAGATAAAAGACTGCAGATTTCCAAAAGGATTCTTATGGCGTATCCTTTCCCATCAACGGATAGGTTACGATGGGAATCCTCCCCTAGGGTGGACAAAGCATTAACACGCTTATCCAAGAAGGTAGCCCTCCCGTCCCAGGATACGGCTACCCTCAAAGAGTGTGCTGACCGCAAACAGGAGATTACCCTGAAGTCCATTTATACACATTCAGGTACCTTACTCAGACCGGCAATTGCGTCGGCCTGGGTGTGTAGTGCTGTAGCGGCATGGACAAATACCTTATCTGAGGGGATGGATAGCCTAGACAAGGATACTATTTTATTGACCCTGGGGCATATAAGAGATGCTGTCCTATATATGTGTGTATGCAAACTACAGGTGGTGCTGCAGGGCCCACACCCTTTTACTTGTCTTGTAGAGCAGCTCTGAAGCTGTTACAGTGCCCAGCTGCTGCAAGAAATCAGCTTGAATGCTTCAGGGGCTTGGGCATGGCCAACATGAGCCCCACACCGAAGGAGGGTGGGGGTGTTTAATGCAAACTTGGGGTTATCCAAGCGCCGCAAAAGGCCGCCATGCCCTGCATGCCCCTTTTCTCTTTTCATATACAGATGAGGGTTCCAGCCAACTTTGGCCCACTGCTTGGATGACATCACCGTATGCAAATCCGTCTGCTGCAGACCTTCCCCCAGGAATGCTTGCAATAGTTGTTGCATATGGTTTAATGTCTGAGGGTGCTTCAGTATTAGGCAGCCTTCCGCCCTCCCATGTTCATCTGAAAAGATGTGGTCTCCCTGCAGTTGTTGTCCCCAGACGAGAGTTCCCTTGTGCTTCCTCAGTTAAATCTCCTTAACTTGACGGGGGTGTGCCCGAGCAGCCGCCCTCCCCAGCCCTATCCCAACACATACTTATCTTGCATATGAGATCTCTTGATCATGAAGATAGTTCTCACAGGTTGAGGTTCATCCTGGCCCCGCTCCCCGCTGGAGATCGCTGATGGGGACAGCAGCGGGGCTTCAGCAGAAGGGTGAGTATGTGTGGCCAGAGACCTCCCTTCCCATGTGCAGGCCTGCAGAGTCTGCCGCGCAGGATGGGGCATGTGGCACTCTCCCTCCCAGGGGCTCTTCCAGATGTAGCTCCTCAGCAGTATTTTTCCCGGGCTGCGCGGCGCTCTCCCCGACTGGCATCCGCCCTGGAACACTGCCTTCCTCAACGCAACATCAGCAGGGGGCCCTGGCCTCATCACCATCCCAGGTCTTTCTCATGTATGTATCATGTATGTGTGTGTGATATATGTATGAATCATATATGTTTGTGATATATATATATATATTCCATAGACAAAAAACCTTACGGTTTCACATGTCCCATTAAGGCTTCTTAGACATGATCGAAATTTCAGAAACCTGTTGTAACTCTTCCACTCAAACTCCAAAAAGCAATGAAATTCCGATCATTAAGGCTGACGCCTTAATGGACGTGTTCCTTGCGCAATACAGATATGGTATGCCATCACAGCCTGTGGGTAAGTGCAGATTCAGCACTCTCACAGAGTGAGATTGCTGTCACTCACACAATGGTGGAGCTGCTAATTCACAGATTTGTGTGCTCATTGGAATACACACATGCAGTCTATGCAACTGAAGGTCTGAGCAGTTTTGTGGTGCTCCCATCCCACACAGTGCCCACAACCATCCCATTCAGTCAACACAACAAAGCCACCTTCTTACAACATCCTTCTAACTCCATACATCCATCTCACTTAGTATACACATTTAGCTCCCTCAAACATCTTGGTTAATTGCTAAACTATAATACCCCATCTACGGTCTATGCATCTACACTTACTTCCCCTATACACCCCCATGCTGCCTGGTCTTCCCCAATCCCTACTGCTGTGTTCTCCCATCTGTGCTAGTCTGTACTAACTTATCTGTACCATCTGTCTTTCCCCACCTGTGCATTGTCTGTACCACCGTTTCCTTCTCTCTGTGCTGCTCAGTGTTTCCTTCTTCAACGTCACTCTGCCTCCTCCAGTACATGGCACACTGTCTTCTCTCCCATCTGCACCAGTTTTCTACCCATCCATGCCAGTGTTTTCAACCCATCTGCACCATTTCCCCCATCTGCACCGCTCTGTCTCCCTTCCCATACTTGCTGCTTAATCTACCCCCTATCCACACCACTCTTACCCTATTCATGTAGCTGACATCCTGAAGGTAAATTTAGTGCATCCTGCGCTCTTGGCAGGGGGATAACCGCCACAGCCCACCCCCCAGTGGTCCGGAAACGCCTCCGTTGTGCAGACCATGCCCTGCCAATGGCATTCTAACGCTGTTTGCACGCCCCTCTCCTTCCCCGCAACCACCTCTGCCTATCAATCAGGCAGGGTGATAGCATCTCACTGGGCTCCTGGGGTACGCATGCGCAGTGCGGCCATTGCACGTGCGCACCTCACAAACTAATTCAGACGGCAATCGCTGCTGCTGCTGCGGTCTGAATTACCCCCTGTGTTTCTCTGTCCCCCCCATTAATGCTGCTTAGTGTTCGCTCTATCCACACACTTCTGTTCCCCCATCCACACCGCTCTCCTCCCTCCAATCAACAACACTCTTACCTCATCTGAGCAGCTTTATCTTCCGCTCAGACCTTCAGTTGCATAGACTGCATGTGTGTATTCCAATGAGCACACACATCTGTGAATTAGCAGCTCCACCATTGTGTGAGTGACAGCAATCTCACTCTGTGAGAGTGCTGAATCTGCACTTACCCACAGGCTGTGATGGCATACCATATCTGTATTGCGCAAGGAACACGTCCATTAAGGCGTCAGCCTTAATGATCGGAATTTCATTGCTTTTTGGAGTTTGAGTGGAAGAGTTACAACAGGTTTCTGAAATTTCGATCATGTCTAAGAAGCCTTAATGGGACATGTGAAACCGTAAGGTTTTTTGTCTATGGAATTTCATCGCTTTTTTTAAATTTATTTTTTTTATTCAGAAATGTAAAATTTCACTGTAAGAATAAACATTTGATTTTTTAAATGTTTAATGAAAATGTTCGTATAACATCACTGTTCTGTGCAAAATTATTTTATTAACCAAACCAAATTGTTTAAGGTCCGTACACACTTAACGATTTAATGAGCGACGTCGCTCATTTTATAGTTAAGTGTGTATGCAGCCAGCGACAAACGATGCGCGGCCCCGCGGGTCGGCAACAATCTTCGCTGTCGGTAGGGCATGCAGGAAGGATGTGGACTGTCGTCCACGACCTTCATGCAGGGCTGGCGGGGGCGTGACGTCACTGAGCGATATGAGCGGTCATATCGCTCAGTGTGTACAGTCGGCCGCCGGCCGGCCTGGGAGGGGAAACATTAGACGATGTAGCTCACAGAGCGACATCGTTTAATGTGTACGGGCCTTTAGACTTTGGTCAAAATATTTTGCTGCCTTTGCAGCTGATGCAGGGAGGGGGGTAGGCGGCAGCAGCCTGTAACTGAGGCTGGAGGTAGGCGTGAAATGCATTGCTTGTACGTGTGAGTGCGTGGTGTCAGGTGCTGCGTGTGTATATGTGTGTGTGTGTCAGGTGCTGCCTGTGTATGTGTGTGTCAGCTCCTGTGTGTATGTGTGTGTCAGGTGCTGCGTGTATATATGAGTGTGTCTGATGGTGCGTGTGTATGCGTCAGCTGCCGCACGTGTGTGTGTGTGTGTGTGTGTGTGTGTGTCAGGTGTTGCGGGTGTATATGTGTGTGAGTATCAGGTGCGCCGCGTGTGTACAAGTGTATGTCTGGTGCTGTGCATGAATACGTATGTCTGTGTCAGGTGATGCGCGTGTACATGAGTGTGCGTCAGGTGCTGCGCGTGTACATGAGTGTGCATTAGGTGCTGCGCGTGTACATGAGTGTGCGTCAGGTGCTGCGCGTGTACATGTGTGTGCGTCAGGTGCTGCGCGTGTACATGTGTGTGCGTCGGGTGCTGCGCGTGTACATGTGTGTGCCTCAGGTGCTGCACGTGTCTGTGTGTGTGAGTAAGGCACTGCGTGTGTATGTGTGTGTCTGATGGTGTGCGTGTATATGTATGTGTCAGGTGCTGCGTGTATATGCATGTGTCAGGTGCTGCGTGTATATGCATGTGTCAGGTGCTGCGTGTATATGCATGTGTCAGGTGCTGCGTGTATATGCATGTGTCAGGTGCTGCGTGTATATGCATGTGTCAGGTGCTGCATGTTTATTTTATTGTGTCTGATGGTACGTGTGTGTGTCAGGTGCCGCACGTGTATATGTGTGTGTGTGTCAGGTGTTGCGCGTGTATGTGTGGGTCAGGTGCTGCATGTTTATTTTATTGTGTCTGATGCTACGTGTGTGTGTGTCAGGTGCCGCACGTGTATGTGTGTGTGTCAGGTGTTGCGCGTGTATGTGTGGGTCAGGTGCTGCATGTTTATTTTATTGTGTCTGATGCTACGTGTGTGTGTGTCAGGTGCCGCACATGTATGTGTGTGTGTCAGGTGTTGCGCGTGTATGTGTGTGTCAGGTGCCGCGCGTGTATGTGTGTGTCAGGTGCCGTTCCCCTTCTTCCCATCCCAGCTCTCTCTGTAGAATACAGCTCTGCACCCAGAGAGAGGGAAAGACTAGGGGGCTGATCACTGCACTGCTCACTTTTTGGTCATGAGTTCGGCCTCCTGTTTCTTCCAGTGCTGTGTTCCTGCAGCCTAGCCATCCCTGTTGTGCCAGAGAATCAGCCCTTCCTTCCCCTGACAGAGAGAGAGAGCCCGAGGCAGAGACACTCTTCCCATAGCTGGCCTACCCCCAGTACTTCAGCACTGGCCATGCGGCAGTCAACAAAGGAGACCAGCAGGGGGTTCTGGCAGCATCAGCTGTGGCCGCAGCTGGATCGGGGAGGCCTGCAGTGTCTGAGGTGGGCAACACTTCCTCCGCCGCTGTCACCTTCCCCTGCCGGAGAGAAAGCCAGAGACATACCCTTCCCGCAGCTGGGATACCCCTAGTACCTCAGCGCTGGACAGGCAGAAGTCTATGGAGGGGACCGGCAGGGGTTTCGGGCCGCAGCAGTAGCAGCGGCCGCAGTCAGATCAGGGTGGCCTGCAGGGTCAGAACTGGGCAGCACTTCCACCAACACTGTCACCTCTGTGCTGGGCATGTACACCAGTCCGTACGGACGGAGGTGTCCACAACAGGCAGCAGTATAATGAGTCAGACAAACTCATTACACGCTGCCCACTGCTGCGCCGCATGCCCTCGATGGAGGAAGCCTAGATGCGGTCCCCAGCGGCAGCGAGGGAGAAGGGTGATCACATCACCCTTCAACCCGGCACCTCACAATCAGCTGGGGATCTGCAGTAGCTTCATCTCTCTCTTCCTCTCCCTCTCTGACAGCACAGCAGCCCCTCTGGGTCCCATGTAGCTCTGCCCCCCTGCTCACAGTTCACTCGGCCTCTCCTGATTAAAAAGAAAATAAGAGCCTGACCTGCTGCTCAGATGCGAGGAGGGGACGGGCGGTAGGTCCTCTGTGAGTACACTACACAGTCAAAATTAACTCTGACTCCTCACAACAGTGTGGACTGCAGGCGACGTCAGATGCCAATTTGGGTGTGCTTGCCGCACTACCTGCCCATCAAGCCCAACGTGGCATTTTGTATTAGGAACCCTATAACAGCATTCCGACATCCCTCCCTATGACGCTGCCATCCATACACTGCCGCTCTCATACATCCGTACACCGCCACTCTCATACATCCGCACACTGCCGCTCTCACACAACTGTACACTGTTGCTCTCATACATCCATACACTGCCGCTCTCATACATCCGTACAACCCCGCTCTCATACATCCGTACAACCCCGCTCTCATACATCCGTACAACCCCGCACTCTTACAGCCGTACTCTTACAGCCGTACAATTACAGCCGTACTCTTACTGCCGCACTCTAGGACGCCGGGCGCGCTGAGCCGCCTGGACCCTAGCAACGGGGACGCCACGGACGGACTGCGCTCCCCTTGCAGGGTCAATCAAGTGAACTACACACACACACACTTGTCTTCTGGTCGTGCAGCAAGGCAGCTGCACGGCATTGTGCTAATCAGGCTCTGAACTTCTGATTGAAGGACTCCCTGCTAAATACCTACTCAGTGCTTCACACAGACGCCGGTAATAGCTTCCTGCATGCTGCTTTGGTTTGCTGACGTCTGTTCCAGTTCTGCTGTGTCCGGTCATTCCTGTCCTCAGAGTTCCTGAATCTTAGTGTTGTCATCTCTTCCCAAGGAGTCTTCCGGTCCTCATTTACCCGCAACAGTCGCTAGAGGATCTCGTGTGGTTTTCGTGAGTGGCGGCTCTGCCGCGTGCTGCGGCCTAGGCCGCTTTATTTTGTATTCTGTGTTGGTGCATTTGCGGAGGTTTACGCTCCCACACTCCTCTCCGGAACTCGCCAGTGCCGGGTAGAAGAGTGGACAAGTGGGTATTTTGGTTGTCCTTTTCCCTGGCGGTTTTCCGCACATACTCTAGTTTAAAGTTAGTTTTGAGCCCCTGGCTTTGTTGTTTAGTAGAGGGCCCCTTGTTATCACCCTGTCTCGGATTTCTCTTTGTCTCCCATTAAGACCTGAGGGGGCATCGGAGTTGGGCAGACGTAATCCGCCCTTCAAACGCGGCTGCCATGGGCCCAAGCAACCATAGTCTCGCAAGAGATTTCTGACAGCACGGGCGAGACAACGGAGATAGGGCGCCAGGGGCTATTCCCGTTCCCACTCCCTTTCCAAGCATTACGTTCCAGTACTCAGGTCCTTGCTATAAGATATCCCCAGACCAGAGTATTGGAATCATAACAACAGGAGAGCAGCCCTGATATATAACAGAGGTGGAAGTTCTATAGGCAGCAGAGACGGAGACCAGCCAGCCAGTCTCCCAGTGCCCTGATCACTACACGCCGCCAGCACAGCATTACAGGAGGGTCCTATAGTGCTGCCCTGAGCTAACAGGTGTGTGTACCAGTGTGCTGAGCCCTGGTGTCTCTGAGAGGGGTGAGGTCACCGTGCCGCTTTAGTATATGGCTTTTCCTTAGTACTGTAAGTTACAGCCCTGCACTAGTAGTGGCAACTCTGCCCTATGTGAACCTGTGAGGTTATTTTCCTATTTACAGAATAACCGGGGAGAAGGCGGCCATATTGCGGCTCTCAAGAGAAGGCACTCTAGTACACCCCCTGCTGGCGGCCACTGCGCAGGCGCAACAAATTGAAATGCCCGATCTCTATAATGGGGCATATTTCTCTTAATTAAAAAAAACCTGTAACTTTCTGAAAAACCACAACCCCAAAAGGAACTTCACAGGGACATGCTCTATCTAATAAAACAAACCCCAAGTCATATATATATATATATATATATATATATATAATAAGATTTTACTCACCGGTAAATCTATTTCTCGTAGTCCGTAGTGGATGCTGCGACTCCGTAAGGACCATGGGGAATAGCGGCTCCGCAGGAGACTTGGCACAACTAAAGAGAGCTTTAGGACTACCTGGTGTGCACTGGCTCCTCCCCCTATGACCCTCCTCCAGACCTCAGTTAGGATACTGTGCCCGGAAGAGCTGACACTAAGGAAGGATTTTGAATCCCGGGTAAGACTCATACCAGCCACACCAATCACACCGTACAACTCGTGATATTATACCCAGTTAACAGTATGACAACAACGGAGCCTCTGCACAGATGGCTCTCAACAATAACCCTTTTGTTAACAATAACTATGTACAAGTACTTGGGATGGGCGCCCAGCATCCACTACGGACTACGAGAAATAGATTTACCGGTGAGTAAAATCTTATTTTCTCTGACGTCCTAAGTGGATGCTGGGACTCCGTAAGGACCATGGGGATTATATCAAAGCTCCCAAACGGGAGGGAGAGTGCGGATGACTCTGCAGCACCGAATGAGCGAACTCCAGGTCCTCCTCAGCCAGGGTGTCAAACTTGTAAAATCTTGCAAATGTGTTTGACCCCGACCAAGTAGCAGCTCGGCAAAGTTGTAAAGCAGAGACCCCTCGGGCAGCCGCCCAAGAAGAGCCCACCTTCCTCGTGGAATGGGCTTTTACTGATCTAGAATGCGGCAGTCCCGCCGCAGAATGTGCAAGCTGAATTGTGCTACATATCCAGCGAGCAATAGTCTGCTTTGAAGCAGGAGCACCCATCTTGTTTGGTGCGTAGAGGATAAACAGCGAGTCAGTTTTCCTGACTCCAGCCATTCTGGAAACATAAATTTTCAGGGCCCTGACTACATCCAGCAACTTGGAATCCTCCAAGTTCCGAGTAGCCGCAGGCACCACAATAGGTTGGTTCAAATGAAACGCTGAAACCACCTTAGGCAGAAATTGGGGATGAGTCCTCAATTCCGCCCTATCCATATGGAAAATCACATAAGGGCTTTTACATGACAAAGCCGCCAACTCTGACACACGCCTGGCCGAAGCCAGGGCCAATAGCATGACCACTTTCGACGTGAGATATTTTAACTCCACGGTTTTAAGTGGCTCAAACCAATGTGATTTAAGGAAATCCAACACCACGTTGAGATCCCAAGGTGCCACTGGAGGCACAAAAGGAGGCTGAATATGCAGCACTCCTTTAACAAAAGTCTGAACTTCCGGCAGGGAAGCCAGTTCTTTTTGGAAGAAAATAGACAGAGCCGAAATCTGGACCTTAATGGACCCCAATTTGAGGCCCATATTCACCCCTGACTGTAGGAAGTGCAGGAATCGACCCAGTTGAAATTCCTCCGTTGGGGCCTTCCTGTCCTCACACCAAGCAACATATTTTCGCCATATGTGGTGATAATGTTTTGCGGTCACGTCCTTCCTGGCTTTGATCAGCGTAGGAATGACTTCCTCCGGAATGCCCTTTTCCTTCAGGATCCGGTGTTCAACAGCCATGCAACAAGGACTACCTCCTAGCAATTTACAACTCACGTCTCACAGAACAAGATTTAAATATTGACAAGGCACACTGAAATATAACGGTGATGCATGGTGCAGTATCGTGTCCTAGGATGTCATGTCGCAGCTTCTCCATAGGTAACGCCATCACATCTATTCTCTACGTCTGTGTCTGGGACACAGATTTATCCAACCTCACTCTGATATTATTGAAACTTTCACCCAGTCAGTTATTGGTGGTGCCAACAGGGCCACCATCATATGTCTGCATTCCTAATATAGTTTCCTCTTGGGAAAAACATTCAGCCACCGACATGTTGACACACATGTACCAAGTACCCACAGACACATCGGCTTATGGGGGATAGACCTACAGTAAATCTGTCAGAGGGACAGAGAGGATTTTTCAGCTCACAACCCAGCGCCAAAAGTACACAGTCTGGGAAATAATAAACTCTATAGTGATAGACTTGTAACGCTCTATAGATGTGCTGGTGAGGTGAGGAAGAAGCCCCGCCGCTGTAATGGCACGCTTCTGTCCCGCTCAGAAACAAATAATTAATTACGCTGGCGGGGTAAGGACAGTGCCCAGGCACTAATGTCCACTTTTGCCAGCCTTTTGTGAGGAATTTATGCTGCCCACGGTGCCCCCCCCCCACCCACCCACATGCTCTGCACCCTGCAGTGCCTGTGTTTGTGTGGAAGCATGGCGCACAGCATTCCGCTCGCTGCGTGGTACCTCAGAATGCCGTCACTGGAGAAGAAGTCTTCTGTTCTTCTGCTACTCGCCTGTCTTCTGACTTCTGGCTCTGTAAGGGGGTGATGGCAGGCTATGGGAGTGGGCATCTAGGCGTACCCAGCGATCAGCACCCTCAGGAGCTAATGGTGTCCTGTCAGCCAGAAGCAGAGCCATTGAACTCACTAGAAGTTGGTCATACTTCTCTCCCCTAAGTTCCACGAAGCAGGGAGACTGTTGCCAGCAGCATCCCTGAAAATAAGAAAAACTAACATAAGTCTTTTCAGAGAAACTCAGTAGAGCTTCCCTGTAGTGCATCCAGTCTCACTGGGCACAATTCTAAAACTGGAGTCTGGAGGAGGGGCATAGAGGGAGGAGACAGTTCACACCCTTTGAAAGTCTTAAAGTGCCCATGTCTCCTGCGGATCCCGTCTATACCCCATGGTTCTTAATGTGATCCCAGCATCCTCTAGGACGTATGAGAAAACAAATAACGCACACACGAGGAGGAGAGAACAAAGGAAGCTATAAGGAGGGGAGGGGAAGGGAGGGGGGGGGGGGAGGTAAGGTAGTAAAGGGATATTGGATAAACTACAACCTTATACATATTCATTAATGTACCAGTAGTTAGAAGTAGAAGAGCTCTAACAGAAACCACAAAGCTTATCTAAAGCCACACCACACTGGATATGCCCAATCTCATTTGATCTTTGAAGCAAAGCAGTATTGGACTTTGTTACTACCAAGCAGTCTCCCATCCATGTATTATCAGATTCTTTAGGTGTTTTTAAACTATCAACACCCTTTTCTTGGTACTGTACATTTAATTTTTACACATATTCTTTTATGTACCAGAAGTTAGAAGTAGAAGAGCTCTAACAGAAACCACGAGCTCATCTACAGCCACAGCACACTGGATTTGCCCAATCTCTCCTGATCATGGAAGCTGAGCAGTGTTGGTCCTGGTTTTAGTACTTGGATGGGAGACCACCAGGAAATACCAGGAGTTGTGTGTATTTTTACAATACCAACACCGTTCTCTTGATGCATTCCATTTTGAAACATTGGGGCAGATCTATTAAGCCTGGTGAACTGATAAAGTGCAAGGTGATAAAGTACCAGCCAGTCAGCTCCTAACTGTCATTTTTCAAACCCAGCCTGTGACATGGCAATTAGGAGCTGATTGGCTGGTACTTTATCACCATGCAAATTATCATTTCACCAGGTTTAATAAATCGTCCGCTTATTCATTTATGTACGAGTAGTTAGAAGTAGAAGAACTCTAACAGAAACCACTAAGCTCATCTACAGCCACACCACACTGTATATGCCCAATATCACCTGATCTTAGGCCTGGTTTGTTCTTGGATGTGAGACCACCTGGGAATACCAGGTGCTGTAGGTAGTTTTATACTACCAACACCGTTCTCTTGATGCATTCTATTTTGAAACTTATTCATTGATGTAGAAGTTAGAAACAGCAAAAATCATCTACAGCCGCATCACACTGGATATGTCCAATCCAGTGGCGTAACTAGAAATTTTTCTCCCCCAAGCCAAGAAATTCTTCGGCGCCCCCCCCCCCCCCCCCTTCATGCTCCATAATTGGGAGCAAGAAAGGGATAAATATGCGCGCGCCTAAGGCGCGCGCGTCAAAAAAGGGGCGTGGTTTTGTCGGAGTGGGCGTGGTTTCACATAAAGGGGCGTGGCATTGCAGGAAAAGACTACCTTATACCCCAGTTTTGCAACCTGCACGCCCATACGTTGGCCACCACAGGAAAGAAAAATAATCCTGATTCATGCCCCTTACATTATTTGTCATTTTTCCTCCTTATAGTAATGCCCAGTATACATTATGCCACATACTGCAATGGCCCTTAGACATTATGCCGCACACAATAATGCACGACACAATATGCACACACTGTAATGCCCCCGACACATTATGCCACACACCGTAATGTCTGTGACACATTATGCCACACACCGTAATGCCTGTGACACATTATGACAGGAATCGCAATGCCCGTTATACATTATGCTACACACTGCAATGCCCCTGATACATTATAGCACATACAATGTCTGTGACACATTATGACACACACCGCAATGTCCGTGATACATTATGCCACACACTGCAATGCCCGATACATTATAGCACATACAATGCCTGTGACACATTATGCCACACACTGCAATGACCTTGAGACATTATACCACAATGCCCGTGATATAGTATACCATACACCGTAATGCCTGTGACACATACCGCAATGCCCTGCCCGTTATACCCTATGCCACACATCGCAATGCCCGTTATGTATTATGCCACACTGCAATGACCCTGAGACATTATACCACATACCACAATGCCCGTGATATAGTATACCACACACCGTAATGCCTGACACATTATGACACACACCGCAATGTCCGTGATACATTATGCCACACACTGCAATGACCCTGAGACATTATACCACATATCACAATGCCCGCGATATAGTATACCATACACCGTAATGCCTGCGACACATTATGACACACACCGCAATGTCCGTGATACATTATGCCACACACCGTAATGCCCATTACACATTAAGTCCTACAGTAAGGCTTCTAATTACTTTTCAATTACCTGCTCGTTGTCAGGGGTTTCATGCACTGGGTGTCATGCTCGTTGCCAGGGGTTTCATGCTCTTGGTTCCATGCACGGTGCCATGGGTTTTCATGCTCAGGGTGTCATGCTCGTTGCCAGGGGTTTCATGCACTGGGTGTCATGCTCATTGCCAGGTGTTTCATGCACTGGGTGTCATGCTCGTTGCCAGATGTTTCATGCACTGGGTGTCATGCTCGTTGCTAGGAGGTAGTCCTTGTTGCTAGGGCTGTGCTCCCAGTGCCACATATGTCCCCAGTGCCAGATATTCCCCCACGGTGCCAGGTACTTACATGCCCCAGTGCCAAATATAGTCGTCCCCCCCATGTGCCAGGTACACATATGCCCCCAGTGCCAGATATTCCCCCCCAGTGCCATATATGCCCCCAGTGCCAGATATTCCCCCCAGTGCCATATATGCCCCCCGTGCCATATATGCCCCCAGTGCCAGATCCCCCCCCCAGTGCCATATATGCCCCCAGTGCCAGATATTCCCCCCCAGTGCCATATATGCCCCAGTGCCAGATATCCCCCCCAGTGCCAGATATGCCCCCAGTGCCAGATATTCCCCCCAGTGCCAGAAATGCCCCAGTGCCAGATATTCCTCCCTCCCCCCCCGTGCCATATATGCCCCCAGTGCCAGATATTTACCCCCCCCCCCCCGCCGTCGCTTTTTGGAGGGACACAGAGGGCACAGCTCGTCTCTCCTGTGTCCTTCCTGCTGCATCATCTCCGGCGGCCGCGGGTCTAATAGGGGGAAGTGCCGGTTCGTGAGCCAATTAGAGCTCACGGACGGCACTTCCCCCTATTAGACCCGCGGCCGCCGGAGATGATGCAGCAGGAGGGACACAGGGAGGCGCGCTGTGTGCCCTCCGTGTCCCTCCAAAAAGCGGCGGAGGGAAGGAGACTGCAGACTGACATGCGGACGCTCGTCCGCATGTCAGTCTGCTGTAAATCAGTGGCGCCCCCACAGCCCCTCGCCCCCAAGCCACCGCGAGGACTGCGGGGGCAGTAGTTACGCCACTGGTCCAATCTCATCTGATGATGGAAGCTAAGCAGTGTTGTGCCTGGTTTGTTTTTGGATTTCAAGTCCTGCCTTCTGGTTTGGCCACGGCACCTCGGATATTCACCAAGGTCATGGCCGTGATGACGACCCTTCACCATCAGAGAATCAGGATCCTGCCAAATCTGGACGACTTGCTGATCCTGGTGAACTCCCAAGAGGTTCTCCACAGTTATCTGGAACTGGCGGTCCAATTCCTAAAAGTCCACGGGTGGCTCATCAACTGAAAAAAGTCCTCGCTGGTCCCTGCTCGGAACATTGTGCACCTAGGGGCACTGCTGGACACACACAGCCAACAATTGTTTCTGTCTCCAGAGAAAGTCCTGAAAATTCAGGACAGTATCGTCCTCTCTCGCCCAAGAGTGTTGATACACACAGCGATGCAAGTACTAGACCTCATGGTGTCGGCTTTCGATATGGTAGAGTACGCTCAATTTCATTACCGCCCTCTGCAGAGGTTAATCCTCTCCAAGTGGGACGGCCTGCCTCATCGGATGATGTCTCAAATGATCTCCTTGACTCCGGAGGTTCGTCTGACACTGAGCTGGTGGCTACAGGACCAACAGTTGAGCAGGGGCCATCCCTTCTGGATCTCCAACTGTGTCCTCCTGACAATGGATGCCAGTCTTTTGGGCTGGGCCATGGTGTTGGAGCAACACTTTCTCCAGGGTCGGTGGACCAGGGAGGAATCTCTCCTCCTGATATACATTCTGGAATTGCAGGCAGTGTTCAATTAATTGACACTGGCCCTGCCTCTAGTACAGAACAGGCCTGTTCAAGTACAATCTGACAACGCCACCACGGTAGTGTACACAAATCATCAAGGCGGCACTCGAAACTGCATGGCAAAGCTGGAAGTATCAAAAATCCTCCGTTGGGTAGAAAGTCATCTGACAGCAATATCGGCAGTGTTCATTCCCGGAGTCCTCAACTAGGAAGCGGATTTCCTCAGTCGTCAGGATGTTCACGCTGGAGAGTGGAGAGGCCGCAGCAGAAATGTCTGCACTGGTGTCAGTAGGTGACTGAGGCAGGGATGACTGGGAGATAGTGGGTGACTGAAGCATGTATGAGTGGGAGATAGTGGGTGACTGAGGCCGGGGTGACAGGGAGATAGTGGGTGACAGGGAGATAGTGGGTTACTGAGGGAGGGGTGATAGGAAGGGGTTGGGTAAGTATGGGAAGAAAGTGGGTGACAGGTATAATAAATGACTAAGGCAGGGGTGATAGGGAGATAGTGGATGACTGTGGCAGGGGTGACAGGGACAGTAAGAGACTGAGGCAGGGGTGACAGGGATAGTGGCTGACTGAGGCAGGGGTGACTGGGAGATAGTGGGTGACTGAGGCAGGGTTGACAGGGATAGTGGGTGACTGAAGCAGGGGTGATAGGGTGACAGTGGGTGACTAAAGCAGGGGTGACTGGTATAGTGGGTGACTGAGGCAGGGATCGCAGATATAGTGGTTGACTGAGGCAGCGGTGACTGGGAGATAGTGGGTAACTGAGGCAGGGGTGACAGGGAAAGTGTGTGACTCAGGCAGGGGTGATAGGGAGATAGTGGGCTGCATATCTCTGCCTCACTGCAGCAGCACATTCCTGCTTCAATGACAGCAGCACATCCCTACCTCACTTATAGCAGCACATCCCTGCCTCGCTGACAGCAGCACATCCCTGCCTCGCTGACAGCAGCACATCCCTGCCTCGCTGACAGCAGCACATCCCTGCTTCACTGACAGCAGCACATCCCTGCTTCGCTGACAGCAGCACATCCCTGCTTCGCTGACAGCAGCACATCCCTGCCTCGCTGACAGCAGCACATCCCTGTCTCGCTGACAGCAGCACAGCACTGCTTCGCTGACAGCAGCACATCACTGCTTCACTACCAGCAGCACATCCCTGCCTCACTGGCAGCAGCACATCCCTGTCTTACTGACAGCTGTATATAGGGCCTAATTCAGACCTGATCCCTGCTGTGCATATTCACACAACAGGAGATCAGGTCTGAAGTGCGTGTGTGCTGGTGCCGCAGTGCACCGGCACATGCCAGAGATGCGATCAGCATCTCTGCCCAGTGAGCGCCTCTGCCTGATTGACAGGCAGAGGCGGTCACTAGGCAGGAGGAGTCGGGCCAGCGGCGTTGTGCCGCCATTTTGGGGGCACAGTCAGGACAACACAGACATGACCGGACCGTATGGGGGCGGGCCGTGACGGCTGCGTGACCCGGACAGCAACGGGCCTTATTTACTAAAATCTCAGATAAATTTTATGGCATTTATGTGCAGTCTAGTTTGCACAGTTGATAGAGTGTTGATCTTGCACTATCAATGTAAGCCTCACATAGGTTTGATACACATGTAAGTTTGTTTTTATTTTACTACATTGTGGTTTGTGGCTCTATACCATGTAATGCATGTCTTTTAACAGTAGTCAAGTCTTCCAATGTGCTTGTTAGTGAAACCCAATAGATAGCTTTATTTTATTTTGTTTCTTCAAATATTGAATGCATATGTCTTATAACTTTTTTTTTTTTTCAATATACAGGTTGAGTATCTGTATATACATTTTTATTATAAGATTTTCAATGACACAAGTACATCCAAGTTGCAGATTATGGATTGTGAAGGACAAATCAACCATATAAACAATTTAAGCAATTTAAATTGCATGCAGGTAGTAGAATATCAAACTCCTTGGATGAGAGTTTGTCGTAATAAACTAGGATAGAAAAGAATAAAGTAGAAAATAAGATTTTAAACCTACCGGTAAATCTTTTTCTCGTAGTCCGTAGAGGATGCTGGGGACTCCGTAAGGACCATGGGGATAGACGGGCTCCACAGGAGACATGGGCACTTTAAGAAAGACTTTAGTTCTGGGTGTGCACTGGCTCCTCCCTCTATGCCACAGTTAGAGAAACTGTGCCCAGAGGAGACGGACAGTATGAGGAAAGGATTTTGTTAATCCAGGGCAAGATTCATACCAGCCACACCAATCACACCGTATAACTTGTGATAAACTACCCAGTTATCAGTATGAAAAAACAACATAGCATCAGTGCAGGACCGATGCAACTATAACATAACCCTTATTGAAGCAATAACTATATACAAGTATTGCAGAAGTAGTCCGCACTTGGGACGGGCGCCCAGCATCATCTACGGACTACGAGAAAAAGATTTACCAGTAGGTTTAAAATCTTATTTTCTCTAACGTCCTAGAGGATGCTGGGGACTCCGTAAGGACCATGGGGATTATACCAATGCTCCAAAACGGGCGGGAGAGTGCGGATGACTCTGCAGCACCGATTGAGCAAACATGAGTTCCTCCTCAGCCAGGGTATCAAACTTATAGTATTTTGCAAAGGTGTGTGACTGTGAACCCGACCAAGTAGCAGCTTGACACAGCTGTAGTGCCAAGACCCCTCGGGCAGCCGCCCAAGAAGAGCCCACTTTCCTCGTGGAATGGGCCTTGACCGATTTCAGTAACTGCAATCCAGCCATAGAATGCGCTTGCTGAATCGTGTTACAAATCCGGCGAGCAATAGCCTGCTTTGAAGCAGGGGCACCAATCTTGTTGGTTGCATACAGGACAAACAGAGCTTCAGTTTTCCTGACTCTAGCCGTCCTGGCCACGTAAATTTTCAAAGCCCTAACCACATCAAGTAACTCGGAATCCTCCAAGTCACGCGTAGCCACAGGCACCACAATAGGTTGGTTCATATGAAAAGATGAGACCACTTTTGGTAGGAATTGAGGACGGGTCTGCAATTCCGCTCTATCCACATGGAATACCAAATATGGGCTTTTATGTGACAAAGCCGCTAATTCCGACACTCGCCTAGCCGAAGCCAAGGCTAATAACATGACCACCTTCCATGTGAGATATTTTAACTCCACTGTTTTAAGTGGTTCAAACCAGTGTAATTTTAGAAAACTTAACACCACGTTAAGGTCCCAAGGTGCCACCGGAGGCACAAAAGGAGGCTGAATATGCAGCACTCCTTTTACAAAAGTCTGAACTTCTGGAAGAGAAGCCAATTCTTTTTGAAAGAAAATGGATAAGGCTGAAATCTGGACCTTAATAGAGCCTAATTTTAGGCCCAAATTCACTCCAGTTTGTAGGAAGTGAAGGAAACGGCCCAGATGGAATTCTTCCGTAGGAGCATTCCTGGCCTCACACCAAGAAACATAATTTCGCCATATACGGTGTAATGTTTTAACGTTACATCCTTCCTAGCCTTTATCAGCGTAGGGATGACCTCAACCGGAATGCTAGGATCCGGCATTCAACCGCCATGCCGTCAAATGCAGCCGCGGTAAGTCTTGGAACAGACAGGGCCCCTGATGCAACAGGTCCTGTCTTAGAGGGAGAGGCCACAGATCTTCTGTGAGCATTTCCTGCAGATCCGGATACCAGGTCCTCCGTGGCCAATCTGGAACAATGAGGATTGTTCTCACTCCTCTTTGTCTTATTATCCTCAACACCTTGGGTATGAGAGGAAGAGGAGGAAATACATAGACCGTCCGGAACACCCACGGTGTCACTAGGGCATCTACAGCTACTGCCTGAGGGTCTCTTGACCTTGCGCAATACCTCTGTAGCTTTTTGTTGAGCCAGGACGGCATCATGTCTATCTGTGGCAGTTCCCACCGACTTGTAATCTGTGCAAAGACTTCCTGATGAAGTCCCCACTCTCCCGGATGTAGGTCGTGTCTGCTGAGGATGTCTGCTTCCCAGTTGTCCACTCCCGGAATGAACACTGCTGACAGTGCGCTTGCGTGATTCTCCACCCAGCGAAGAATTCTGGTGGCTTGTGCCATCGCCACTCTGCTTCTTGTGCCGCCTTGGCGGTTTACATGAGCCACTGCGGTGACGTTGTCTGACTGGATCAGAACCGGTTGGTCGCAAAGTAAGGTCTCCGCTTGACGTAGGGCATTGTATATGGCCCTTAGTTCCAGGATGTTGATGTGAAGACAAGTCTCTTGACTTGACCAAAGACCTTGGAAATTTCTTCCCTGTGTGACTGCTCCCCAACCTTGGAGGCTTGCGTCTGTGGTCACCAGGATCCAGCCCTGAATGCTGAATCTGCGTCCCTCGAGAAGGTGAGCACTCTGCAGCCACCACAAGAGTGATACCCTGACCCTGGGGGACAGGGTGATCAACCAATGCATCTGTAAATGTGACCCGGACCACTTGTCCAGTAGGTCCCATTGGAAAGTCCTCGCATGGAACCTGCCGAATGGAATGGCCTCGTATGATGCCACCATCTTTCCCAGGACTCGAGTGCAGTGATGCACTGACACAAGTTTTGGTTTCAATAGGTTCCTGACAAGAGTCATGAGTTCCTGGGCCTTTTCTATCAGGAGATAAACCCTCTTCTGGTCTGTGTCCAGAATCATGCCCAAGAAAGACAGACGAGTAGTAGGAATCAACTGCGACTTCGGGATATTGAGAATCCAGCCGTGTTGCTGTAACACTTTCAGTGAAAGTGATACGCTGTTCAGCAACTGCTCTCTTGATCTCGCTTTTATGAGATCGCCCAAGTACGGGATAATTGTGACACCTTGCTTGCACAGGAGCACCATCATTTCCGCCATTACCTTGGTGAAAATTCTCAGGGCCATGGAGAGACCAAACAGCAACGTCTGAAATTGGCAATGACAGTCCTGTACCGCAAATCTGAGTTACGCCTGATGAGGTGGATAAATGGGGACATGAAGGTATGCATCCTGTACACAAATGCGGACAACAGGTGTCAAGCCATGTGTTGCCTTTGTCAAGCTGTAATAAGTAGGGATAAGGACGTTAACCACCTCGGAACATCCTCCCTTATACGTCACCTGCAGCGCATTCATCATAAGTCAGTGACAAGTTCAAAAACTTTGGATGACAGCGGAAGCAGTCCACTAACCACTAAATCCCTTCCTCTTGTAACCAAGCTCCTGCAAACCACACCACCAACTCCCTCAGTGTCAATTTCCTCCTTAGACAGGAGAGCCAATAGTCCTGCAGGCCATGTCACTGGCAAGTCTGACGAGTCCTCTCCTGCCTGGGATTCCTCCGATGCATCCTTGAGTGTAATGCCTACTGCTGCTGGCGCTGCTGTTGTTGCTGCTGGGAGTCGATCGTCATCCCAGAGGGGAAGTCGGAAGACCACTTGTACTTCTTCCAGTAAGCAATTGACTGTCCAACAGTCCTTTGCGAGGAAGATGAAATATCACAGCAGTCATCCTGCTGCAAAGTGGATAACTCAGGTCTGGGTGGTGAGAAACGTGGTTCCGGTATCCATCGTTAATTTAGAGGCAACTAGAGACTTGATTGAGGTACTGTGTCCCCGGTACCAAATACCCTCTAGGTTCCATTTCTCTAGGCAGGCGATACCGAAAATGTACACAGACCTCAGAAAAAGAGTCACCAGTGTCCTAAAAAATGCAGTTGTACCCAATGTCCACTTGTCTGTGGTTAAGTGGAGCAGGGCAGACTCAGGACTATATGACTGTGACAGCCCACTGGGTAGATGTATTGCCTCCCGCAGCAAGAACAGCAGCGGCGGCACCAGTAGCAGCATCTCGCAATTGCCAACTCGTTCCTAGGCAGGCTACGCTTTGTATCACCGCTTTCCATAAGAGGCACACAGCTGACAACCACTTACGGAAACTGAGGAACATCATCGCAGAATGGCTTACCCCAATTGAACTCTCCTGGGGATTTGTGACATCGGACAACGCCACCAATATTGTGCGTGCATTACATCTGGGCAAATTCCAGCACGTCCCATGTTTTGCACATACATTGAACTTGGTGGTGCAGAATTATTTAAAAAACGACAGGGGCGTGCAAGAGATGCTGTCGGTGGCCCGAAGAATTGCGGGCCACTTTATGCCTTCAGCCACCGCATGCCGAAGACTGGAGCACCACCAAACATTCCTGAACCTGCCCTGCCATCATCTGAAGCAAGAGGTGGTAACGAGGTGGAATTCAACCCTCTATATGCTTCAGAGGATGGAGGAGCAGCAAAAGGCCATTCAAGCCTATACATCTGCCCACGATATAGGCAAAGGAGGGGGAATGCACCTGACTCAAGCGCAGTGGAGAATGATTTCAACGTTGTGCAAGGTTCTGCAACCCTTTGAACTTTCCACACGTGAAGTCAGTTCAGACACTGCCAGCCTGAGTCAGGTCATTCCCCTCATCAGGCTTTTGCAGAAGAAGCTGGAGACATTGAAGGAGGAGCTAAAACAGAGCGATTCAACTAGGCATGTGGGACTTGTGGATGGAGCCCTTAATTTGCTTAACCAGGATTCAATCTGTTGAAATCAGAGCACTACATTTTGGCCGCCGTGCTCGATCCTAGATTTAAAACCTACATTGTATCTCTCTTTCCGGCAGACACAAGTCTGCAGAGGTTCAAAGACCTGCTGGTGAGAAAATTGTCAAGTCAAGCGGAACGTGACCCGTCAACAGCTCCTCCTTCACATTCTCCCGCAACTGGGGGTGCGAGGAAAAGGCTAAGAATTCCGAGCCCACCCGTTGGCGGTGATGCAGGACAGTCTGGAGTGAGTGCTGACATCTGGTCCAGACTGAAGGACCTGGCAACGATTACTGACATGTCGTCTACTGTCACTGCATATGATTCTGTCACCTTTGAAAGAATGGTGGAGAAAAAGAGGCAATTTGGAGGCCCTTGCACAAACTGGCTTTATTCTACCTAAGTTGCCCTCCCTCCAGTGTGTACTCCGAAAGAGTGTTTAGTGCGGCCGCTCACCTTGTCAGCAATCGGCGTACAAGGTTACTTCCAGAAATTGTGGAGAAGATGATGATCATCAAAATGAATTATAATAGTTTGTGCAAGGAGAGATTGATTGATTCTTTTTTGGTGGGGGCCCAAACCAACCAGTCATTTCAGTTAGTCGTGTGGCAGACCCTGTCGCTGAAATGATGGGTTCGTCAATGTTTTTCTTTTCAATCTAAACCCCTGCAGTTTTCTGTAAGCATCTGCTTCGCAATGATGATCAACAAGTCACAAGGGAAAACACTCAGGGCTGGAGGCGTAGATCTTAGGACCAGCTGCTACAAGCATGGCAGAGGTGTCACTATCACTGGTGACACCCAGAGAGGCGGCGAGGGAGATTGTAATGCAGTGCGCGCAGAGAAGCAGCGCAATGGTAAAAAGGAGGCATGGTCTCATAGGTAGGGGCGTGACCTGAATCACCATTTTGTTGCTGCGGGTATCCCGGGGGTTGGGGGCTGTACCCGGGGACTAGTGTGTGGGTGGTGCTGGCTCCTGCACAGTGACAGAAACTGGGTGTTGCACGTAATGTCACAGTAAAACACCCATATTCTGTCACTGAAGAAGAGCCGGCACTTTGGTGTCACCCCACTTGGCGGGTGACACTCGGGTGTGTGCCGCAACCCCGTTGTGATGCCACTGACCGATGGGAAGCTTTACGTGGCTTACCCATGTGTTAGTAGCCCCAAGCATCTTTTGTGTTAGTCCCTGAAGAAAAACTTCAAATATTGTTTACAATTTTGTAATCAATGGCCTAATTCAGTAAGGATTGCAAATTCTGCTAAGTAACAGAATTTGCAATCCTTTGGTTCGCATGCTGGGGCCACCCATCACAGGGCATGGCCACCCAGCATGCCGCCTCCCTTCTTGACCACGCTGAAATTGCAGTCTCAGTGCAGTTCAGCGTGATCATAAAAAATGGGTTAGCCTCCTGTTGGTGCAGACTGTACGTGTGCGCAGGAAGCCGCCACCATTTTTGTGATCGCAACGGCTGCATGTGATGTCATGCAGCCGCTCTGACCACGCCTCCTGTTTCTCCGTTGAAGCCCTGCCCCCGCACCGCTCCATCTCCGACTTTGAAATGGAGTGTTGCTGACCCCCCCCCCCCCCCCCGCACCGATTGACAGTCACAGAAAATGCAGGCGCATGCGTATGCTCTTAGCAATTTTTGCAGTTGGATTGCTTATTGTGATTGCAATCCAACCTGAATCAGGTTCTATTACCTATCACAATGCACTGCAGGTAGTACAAAATGGGGTTAATATAGGAGAAAACCCCCCAGAGCTGTGCTCCTTAACTGTCCCTGGTGGCTAGTGGAGCGGCTGCCCAGTAATCAGTGTCCACGCCAGTGCGCACACGGCCCGCCCCCTACAGCCATGCTGGATCACGGTATAGTGTGGGCACAGAAGCCCCTTACCTCCCTTTCATCAGCGGCCTCGTGATCCCGGAGGGCGGTGTGTGTGTGACTGACCTTAGGAAGAAACCGGAGCCTCCGCTGCAGTGACCCAGCAACCAGGGCACGGGAGTATACTGCGCCGCTGGGAGTGATGGAGCTGCAGTAAAGATGTCTATTAGACCTAGCCTGCTGCAGCCCTTGTACATTCTTATAAAAAAAGTTCTTCTTTTCTTGTCAAAATTAATAGCTAAGTATAGGCTGCCTGAGGCAGCCCCCTGTTAAGTGTCCTGCTACTGAAGGCACCAACTACAAACTGAGCTCCCTGTTCATGGAAGCGAGGTTATAGAGCAGGGGGCGCTGAGCATCTTGGGAACAGTCAAAAGCTTTGAGCCTGTTGGTGCCTCAGATCAAGATCCTACTCTACACCACAATGTGAATCCTTGTGGAGTCCAGTGTACCCCACAGAAGAAATGAATGTGTCACACCCATTGGCAGCAACATTAGAATAGCTGCTGATGGGCACAATTGAGAAAGGAAGGGGGGAAAACATTTGAATCCAGCACATATATGTAATTTGAATATGTAATTTGTACCTTCCTACTTTAAAATGTAATGGATGAACCTCACCCTGTGAGAACTATCTTCATGATCAAGAGATCTCATATGCAAGATAAGTATGTGTTGGCAGAGGCGCTCACTGGGCAGAGATGCTGATCGCATCTCTGGCATGTGCCGGTGCACTGCGGCACCAGCACACACACACACACTTCAGACCTGATCTCCTGTTGTGTGAATATGCACAGCAGAGATCAGGTCTGAATACAGCTGTCAGTAAGGCAGGGATCTGCTGCTGCCAGTGAGGCAGGGATGTGCTGCTGTCAGTGAAGCAGTGATCTGCTGCTGCCAGTGAGGCAGGGATCTGCTGCTGCCAGTGAGGCAGGGATGTGCTGCTATAAGTGAGGCAGGTATGTGCTGCTGTCAATGAGGCAGGGATGTGCTGCTGTCAGTGAAGCAGGGATGTGCTGCTGTCAGCGAGGCAGTGATCTGCTGCCCACTATCTCCCTATCACCCCTGCCTGAGTCACACACTTTCCCTGTCACCCCTGCCCCAGTTACCCACTATCTCCCAGTCACCGCTGCCTCAGTTAACCACTATACCTGCGACCCCTGCCTCAGTCACCCACTATACCAGTCACCCCTGCTTTAGTCACCCACTATCTCTGTCAACCCTGCCTCAGTCAACCACTATCTCCATATCACCCCTACCTCAGTCACCCACTATCCCTGTCACCTCTGCCTCAGTCACCCACTGTCACCCTATCACCCCTGCCTCAGTCACCCACTATCCCTGTCACCCCTGCCTCAGTCTCCTACTGTCCCTGTCACCCCTGCCACAGTCATCCACTATATCCCTATCACCCCTGCCTTAGTCACTGACTATCTCCTAGTCACCCCGGCCTCAGTCACCCACTATCTCCCAGTCATACATGCTTCAGTCACCCACTATCTCCCAGTCATCCCTGCCTCAGTCACCTACTGACACCAGTGCAGACATTTCTGCTGCGGCCTCTCCACTCTCCAGCGTTAACGTACTGACGACTGAGGAAATCCGCTTCCCAGTTGAGGACTCCGGGAATGAACACTGCCGATATTGCTGGCAGATGACGTTCTACCCAACTGAGGATTTTTGATACTTCCAGCTTTGCCATGCAATTTCGAGTGCCGCCTTGATGATTTGTGTACACTACCGTGGTGTCGTTGTCCGATTGTACTTGAACAGGCCTGTTCTGTACTAGAGGCAGGGCCAGTGTCAATGAATTGAACACTGCCCGCAATTCCAGAATGTTTATCGGGAGGAGAGATTCCTCCCTGGTCCACCGATGGTGAAGGGTCGTCATCACGGCCATGACCTTGGTGAATTTCCGAGGTGCCGTGGCCAAACCAGAAGGCAGGACCTGAGATCCAAAAACTAACCAGGCACAACACTGCTTAGCTTCCAACATCAGATGAGATTGGACATATCCAGTGTGATGCGGCTGTAGATGATTTTTGCTGTTTCTAACTTCTACTTCTAACTACTGGTACATCAATGAATAAGTTTCAAAATATAATGCATCAAGAGAACGGTGTTGGTAGTATAAAACTACCTACAGCACCTGGTATTCCCAGGTGGTCTCACATCCAAGAACAAACCAGGCCTAAAATCAGGTGATATTGGGCATATACAGTGTGGTGTGGCTGTAGATGAGCTTAGTGGTTTCTGTTAGAGTTCTTCTACTTCTAACTACTCGTACATAAATGAGTAAGCAGCCGATTTATTAAACCTGGTGAAATGATAATTTGCATGGTGATAAAGTACCAGCCAATCAGCTCCTAATTGCCATGTCACAGGCTGGGTTTGAAAAATGACAGTTAGGAGCTGACTGGCTGGTACTTTATCACCTTGCACTTTATCAGTTCACCAGGCTTAATAGATCTGCCCCAATGCTTAGTGTTCCCTCTATCCACACACTTCTGTTCCCCCATCCACACCGCTCTCCTCCCTCCAATCAACAACACTCTTACCTCATCTGAGCAGCTTTGTCTTCCGCTCAGACCTTCAGTTGCATAGACTGCATGTGTGTATTCCAATGAGCACACAAATCTGTGAATTAGCAGCTCCACCATTGTGTGAGTGACAGCAATCTCACTCTGTGAGAGTGCTGAATCTGCACTTACCCACAGGCTGTGATGGCATACCATATCTGTATTGCGCAAGGAACACGTCCATTAAGGCGTCAGCCTTAATGATCGGAATTTCATTGCTTTTTGGAGTTTGAGTGGAAGAGTTACAACAGGTTTCTGAAATTTCGATCATGTCTAAGAAGCCTTAATGGGACATGTGAAACCGTAAGGTTTTTTGTCTATGGAATATATATATATATCACAAACATATATGATTCATACATATATCACACACACATACATGATACATACATGAGAAAGACCTGGGATGGTGATGAGGCCAGGGCCCCCTGCTGATGTTGCGTTGAGGAAGGCAGTGTTCCAGGGCGGATGCCAGTCGGGGAGAGCGCCGCGCAGCCCGGGAAAAATACTGCTGAGGAGCTACATCTGGAAGAGCCCCTGGGAGGGAGAGTGCCACATGCCCCATCCTGCGCGGCAGACTCTGCAGGCCTGCACATGGGAAGGGAGGTCTCTGGCCACACATACTCACCCTTCTGCTGAAGCCCCGCTGCTGTCCCCATCAGCGATCTCCAGCGGGGAGCGGGGCCAGGATGAACCTCAACCTGTGAGAACTATCTTCATGATCAAGAGATCTCATATGCAAGATAAGTATGTGTTGGGATAGGGCTGGGGAGGGCGGCTGCTCGGGCACACCCCCGTCAAGTTAAGGAGATTTAACTGAGGAAGCACAAGGGAACTCTCGTCTGGGGACAACAACTGCAGGGAGACCACATCTTTTCAGATGAACATGGGAGGGCGGAAGGCTGCCTAATACTGAAGCACCCTCAGACATTAAACCATATGCAACAACTATTGCAAGCATTCCTGGGGGAAGGTCTGCAGCAGACGGATTTGCATACGGTGATGTCATCCAAGCAGTGGACCAAAGTTGGCTGGAACCCTCATCTGTATATGAAAAGAGAAAAGGGGCATGCAGGGCATGGCGGCCTTTTGCGGCGCTTGGATAACCCCAAGTTTGCATTAAACACCCCCACCCTCCTTCGGTGTGGGGCTCATGTTGGCCATGCCCAAGCCCCTGAAGCATTCAAGCTGATTTCTTGCAGCAGCTGGGCACTGTAACAGCTTCAGAGCTGCTCTACAAGACAAGTAAAAGGGTGTGGGCCCTGCAGCACCACCTGTAGTTTGCATACACACATATATAGGACAGCATCTCTTATATGCCCCAGGGTCAATAAAATAGTATCCTTGTCTAGGCTATCCATCCCCTCAGATAAGGTATTTGTCCATGCCGCTACAGCACTACACACCCAGGCCGACGCAATTGCCGGTCTGAGTAAGGTACCTGAATGTGTATAAATGGACTTCAGGGTAATCTCCTGTTTGCGGTCAGCACACTCTTTGAGGGTAGCCGTATCCTGGGACGGGAAGGCTACCTTCTTGGATAAGCGTGTTAATGCTTTGTCCACCCTAGGGGAGGATTCCCATCGTAACCTATCCGTTGATGGGAAAGGATACGCCATAAGAATCCTTTTGGAAATCTGCAGTCTTTTATCTGGAGATTCCCAAGCTTTTTCACATAACTCGTTCAGCTCGTGTGAGGGGGGAAAGGTTACCTCAGGCTTCTTACCCTTGTACATATGTACCCTCTTGTCAGCGACAGGGGGTTCCTCTGTGATGTGCAAAACATCTTTTATTGCCATAATCATAAATCGAATGGATTTTGCCAATTTTGGCTGTAACTTTGCATCATCGTAATCGACACTGGAGTCAGAATCCGTGTCGGTCTCTGTGTCAACAATCTGGGATAGTGGGCGCTTATGAGACCCTGACAGTCCCTGCAACATAGGATCAGGCATGGGTTTAAACTCTGACTGTCCCAAAGCTTCTGCCTTGTCTAATCTTTTGTGCAATGAGTTTACACTAGCATTTAAAACATTCCACATATCCATCCAATCAGCTGTCGGCGGAGACACCACATTCATTTGCTCCCGCTCCTCTCTAATATAGCCTTCTTCCTCAGACATGTCGACACACGTGTACCGACACACTACACACACAGGGAATGCTTTTTCTGAAGACAGTTTCCCCACAAGGCCCTTTGGAGAGACAGAGAGAGAGTATGCCAGCACACCCCCCAGCGCTATATAACCCAGGAATAAAACAGTAACTTAATGTTTGCCCAGTAGTGCTGCTGTATGTAATTTGCGAATTATGTGCCCCCCCCCCCCCCCCTCTTTTCAACCCTCTTGTCTAACGTGGTATAAGCAGGGGAGAGTCCGGGGAGCTTCCTCTCAGCGGTGCTGTGGAGAAAAAATGGCGCTGGTGAGTGCTGAGGGAGAAGCCCCGCCCCCTCGGAGGCGGGCTTCTGTCCCGCTTAAACTAAAATTGGTGGGGGCTTATACATATATAAAGTGCCCAGCTGTATATATGTTATATTTTTGCGAAAGAGGTTTATATTGCTGCCCAGGGCGCCCCCCCTGCGCCCTGCACCCTTACAGTGACCGGAGTATGTGAGGTGTATGGGAGCAAAGGCGCACAGCTGCAGTGCTGTGCGTTACCTCAGTGAAGATCATGAAGTCTTCTGCCGCCTCTGAAGTCTTCTTTTCTTCTCATACTCACCCGGCTTCTATCTTCCGGCTCTGCGAGGGGGACGGCGGCGCGGCTCTGGGACGGACGGCGAAGGTGAGATCCTGCGTACCAATCACACTGGAGCTAATGGTGTCCAGTAGCCTAAGAAGCAGGACCTTGCAACTCAGAGAGTAGGGCTGCTTCTCTCCCCTCAGTCCCTCGATGAGGGAGTCTGTTGCCAGCAGTGCTCCCTGAAAATTAAAAACCTAACAAAATACTTTCTGTCAGAAAGCTCAGGAGAGCTCCTGAAAAGCACCCAGTCTCCACTGGGTACAGTATCAAACTGAGGTCTGGAGGAGGGGCATAGAGGGAGGAGCCAGTGCACACCCAGAACTAAAGTCTTTCTTAAAGTGCCCATGTCTCCTGCGGAGCCCGTCTATCCCCATGGTCCTTACGGAGTCCCCAGCATCCTCTAGGACGTTAGAGAAAATAGGATTTTAATACCTACCGGTAAATCCTTTTCTCTTAGTCCGTAGAGGATGCTGGGCACCCGTCCCAGTGCGTACTGTGTCTGCAGTTATTAAATGGCCCTTAACTCCAGAACATTTATGTGGAGATGAAAACATCCAAGGAAGACTTGACCATCTTCCTTGGATGTTTTCCCCCTGTGTGACTGCTCTCCAGCCTCGGAGGGTTGCATCCGTGGTCCCTAGGATCCCGTCCTGGATCCCGAACCATCGCCCCTCTAGGTGGTGAGAACTGTGCAGCCACCAATGGAGTGAGATTCTGGTCTTGGAAGACAGGATTATCCTCCGGTGCATGTGTAGGTGGGATCCGGACCACTTGTCCAACAGGTCCCACTGGAACACTCTGGCATGGAACCTGCCAAACTGAATGGCCTCGTAGGCCGCGACCATCTTCCCCAGCAACTGAATGCATTGATGGATTAACACTCTTGCTGGTTTCAGAATTTGTTTGACCAGACTCTGGATCTCCAGAGCCTTTCCACTAGAAGAAAACCTCTTCTGTGTCCAGTATCACTCCCAAAAACAACAACCGCGTCATTGGGACCAACTGCGATTTTGGCAAGTTTAGGAGCCAACCATGTTGTTGAAGAACTGTCAGGGAGAGTAGATGTTTTGCACCAACTGGTCCCTGGATCTCGCCTTTATCAGGAGATCATCCAAGTACGGGATAATTGTGACTCCTTGCTTGCGAAGGAGGACCATCATTTCCGCCATCACCCTGGTGAAAATCCTCGGAGCCGTGGACAGACCAAACGGCAACGTCTGAAATTGGTAATGACAATCCTGAATTGCAAACCTCAGGTAGCTTGATGCAGTGGCTAAATGGGAACATATAAGTAGGCATTCTTTATGTCTACCAAAACCATGAAATCTCCTTTATCCCCCGGACTGGAGATCACTACCCTGAGAGATTCCATCTTGAAACTGAATTTCTTTAGGTAGAAATTAAGGGATTTCAGATTTAAGATTGGTCTGACTGAGCCGTCCGGCTTCGGGACCACGAAGAGGCTTGAATAAAAACCTTCTCCCTGCTGACTAAGGCTGATTTGAACAATCGGTGAGGGGGAACGTCTTGAAACCCCAGTTTGTACCCTTGGGACACTATTTGTAAAACCCACGAGTCCAGGTCCGAATGAATCTAGAACTGACTGAAGAGTTTTAGACGTGCCCCCCACTGGTGCGGGCTCCTGCAAGAGAGCCCCAGCGTCATGCAGTGGATTTGGCAGAAGCAGAGGACGATCTCTGCTCCTGCGATCTTGAAGAGGCTACAGACCTCTTCCCTCTTTTCCTTCCTCTACCTGCAAAGAAAGGGGAATCTTAACTTCTTGCATATCTATTGGGCCGAAATGACTGCGTCAGATAATGATGCGTCTTCATCCGTTGAGAGGGAACATAGGGCAAGAAGGATGACTTACCTGCGGGAGCTGCCGAGATCAAATTAACTAGGCCGTCGCCAAACAAGGCTTCACCTTCATAGGGAAGAGACTCCCTTTCTTCTTGGAGTCAGCATCAGCATTCCCTTGGTGAATCCACAATGCCCTCCTATCCGAGACTGCCATGAAATTGGCCCGTGAGCACTTGTGCCCGGTGTAGGATTTTTAAATATGTGTAGTTTACTGTATGCAAGGGTTTAAAACCTTTTAGGAACTGAGATCTAAGGTGTATTACATGTAGTTTAAAAAAAACAAAAAAGGTTTATTTTATGGCAGTAGTTTCCAAACTGGGGTTCTTGCACTGGTAGCATAGTTTGGTGGTCCAGGACCAATTAAAATTATTTATACTTTATTAAATTGGCAAAACCATTCCCTCACAACATAACTGAACCTGAGGATGACATGCTATAAACACAATTTACTTAATTTTATATTTTTTCTGAATTTCTCAATAAAAAAAACTTTGGCCTAGGGGTGCCGTGAAACAAATTTTGATACTCTAGGGCAGGGGTGTCAAACCCATGGGCCGCATGCCGCCCCCAATGCATCCTTTTGTGGCCCACAGGCCGAGGTCCGACAGGGGTCCTTTTGTGGCCCGATCACCTTGCTTAGAGCGAGGGCAGGAGAGTGCAGCCAGAGTCTTTGCTTTCTATGTGCGGCACCATCTTCCCGAAGAGATCACCGGGAAGATAGTGCCCCTTCCACTGGCAACAGCACAGGTATACTGGGGTGGGGTAGCAAACTGGGGGCCCCAATGGGCCCCTTCAGCAGTCCCTCTACCAAAACACGTCTTTTGGTGGTTTTGCGGTGTTGTTATAACTACATGGTGACGATACTGTAGCACAGAGATTTTCAACCATTTACAACTCACGTCACACAGAACAAGATTTAAATATTGACAAGGCACACTGAAATATAATGGTGATGCATGGTGCAGTATCGTGTCCTAGGATGTCATGTCGCAGCTTCTCCATAGGTAACGCCTGAACAGGCCCGGTGACAGGGGGGACAAAGGGGACACTTGTTCAGGGCTCCAAGTATTAAGAACAGAAATAATGGGGCCACAGTGCCAATATTGCTTTTTAAAGTGTATCCACCAACTGCTCAATTTAAGCAGGAAAACAATTAACAGGCCAACTAAACCCTCCCCCCTCCTTTTACCCCATCACTTTGTCCAGTCCCTGTGGTCCATACTGTATTGCCATTATTATGCATTTTGCTGTGCTGGCCCTTTTCTGAATGTCCCTGCCACCGCCACCGAAGAGCTGGATAGCCCAGTATGAAAACCACCTGCCGGCCTCAGTGACGGTCCGAGTCAAAGGCTCCATTTTTTTTAAAGATCCCTCTGCCAAGTTAAGGGGGAGTTGAGGTGGCCCCAGAGATATCAGTGTACTGGGCCCCGAGATTTCTGTTGCTGGCCCTGACCCTCAGGGGCGTATCTACCCCTTGGCCAGGATGGCACTTGCCAGGGGCACCATCCAGCTGTGCCAACCGTGGCTAAGGGATAGAGTTCTGCAGTCTCGAAAGGGCGCTATGGCAATCAGCGTGGGACTGACCAATTAGACGGTGAGGGAAGGATACTAAAATTGTCCCAACCCTGTTACAGTTTGAAACGCCCCTCAACTGCTGTCCACTGCTTCACTCCTAGCTCTGCCCCTTTGAAATTATTAATCCCTACCCCCCGGTAGGCGGAGTTCTCCAGGCCCATACTCAGGAGTCACCACTGCTGTACATTATGTGCCGGTTGTAGAGGCAGAGCGGGGAACATCAGAGAACGCCACAAATTACACAGTGGGCAAGGAGATGGCTGGAGACAGCTGCACAGCCATGCCTTGCAAGTTCGAGAGAGCTGTTGAATTTCAGCACTTCAAGTCAGAGCCTGCCCCCTGCTGCCCAAGCAGTCCGTGACAGTTAGTGTCGAGGAGGGGGGGATTTGTGCATGTGTGCTATCAGTGTGTGTGGGGGGGGGGTGGGGGGGTGGAGGATGTGTGTGACTGTGAGGGAGCTGTCAGTGTCAGTGGGGAGAGGAGCAGGAGGGAGTTGTCAGTGTGTGGAAGTGATGAGAGTTGTCAGTACTGGGGAAATGTGTGTGTGTGTGTGTGTGTGTGTGTGTGTGTGTGTGTGTGTGTGTGTGTGTGTGTGTGTGTGTGTGTGTGTGTGTGTACTAGATTTAGGAGTGTGTGTTTGTGAGAGGTTTCAGTTGGGGAATTAGAGTTCATACAGTAATTAAATGTTTTCATATTGAGAACTACATCTCCCAGCATATACAGTGTGCTGGGGATGCTAACAAGCTTTATTTAAAAGTTTAAAAAACATTGCTTTTATGACTGCAATGGTTAAAAAGGGAGAGCTATAAATCAATTTATCAGTGAATGATCGCAGTTTGAGCTGTTACATTTTACTGAACCACCTATCCCTCCACACTCACTACCTGTCCTCAGGATACATTTACCATCCCGGCAGACGGTATACCGGCGGTCATTTGACCGATGTTGGAATCCTGACACCACTTGGGAGACTGGTGCCGGCACACAGACAGCCAACATCCCGAAGGCGAGTATTGGAGGGAGGGTTAGGACCGGGGGAGCGGGTGTTAGGGAAGGCACTAGGAGGGGGGGGGGGGGGTTAGTCCTAGCTGCCACCCCCTGAGGGTTAGCCCTATCCGCCACCCCCCCCCAGAGGATTAGGATTAGGTATCATGTGACTGCTGGAATCCCGAGCGCCGGATGCCATACCCAACCCCCTTTACTTTTTCAGGCATTTCTATCTCTCCTCTCTCTATGGTGTTCCGATTGCCCACTTTCCCTTGTGCTTTTCTCTCTCTCTCTCTCTCTCCTTTGTTTAGAGCATCAGTTTCTGTAGTCCACTTTATCCTTATTTTTTCCAGTGTTTCACTATCTCTCTGATGTAATGAGGATGTATGGTCTAGAGGGATCAGTAATGCATTGTACTGTATAGAGGCGTCAGGGATGTAGCGTAGGGTATAGAGGCGTCAGGGATGTAGCGTAGGTTATAGAGGCATCAAGAATGTAGCGTAGGGAATAGAGGCATCAGGGATGTAGCGTAGGGTATAGAGGCGTCAGGGATGTAGCATAGGGAATAGAGGCGTCAGGGATGTAGCGTAGGGAATAGAGGCGTCAGGGATGTAGCTTAGGGAATATAGGCATCAGGGATGTACTAGCAGGTATATAGAGGTCAGTGTACTGTATAGAGGGGTCAGTAATGCAGTGATGGTTATAGAAAGGTCAGTGATGTAGTGTAGGGTATAGAGGGGTCAGTTATGTAGTGTGGGGTAAAGAGGGGTCAGTAAAGATACTAAGCTGAAGTACTTAGAACACTTCTTGAATTAAGACACAACCTGCAAGAAAAAGTATGCAATATGGGTGAAAAGGCAAATGTCAGAGGTCTGATACAAGTGACCAGCTCCACACCTTGCACCACATAGCGTTATGTTAAACTGGGATATGTTCTTTTTTGGTGTGTGTGTGTGTGTATGTGTGTGTGGGGGGGGGGGGGGGGGGGTGCCAAAGGAAATTTTTGCCATTGGCTCCTTTGGTCTAGAACCAGCCCTGATCACAAAATATTTTTGTCTGAGCAGACTGGACACTGATCAGCGTTGGCTCATTCTCAGCCCCCCGCCCAGCCTCTGCTGCCAACAGACTGCTATTAGCTAGTTAACCTTCTGCCTTCCCTATCTATGACACAGACTGCTGCTAATGCTACCAGACTGTTCCCAGTGGCTTCACACCAACAGTGAATCCCAGCCGATGATGTAGGGCAGCGTGTGGGGGAGGGGGTCAGTTGCTGTGGCTCCAACATGGTAACCGCCAATGGACTGCAATGCTTTATCGAAAGGGGGGGCGCCAGTCCCTTACTTTGCCAGGGGCGCTTGGACCCCTAGCTACACCTCTGATGACCCTAACCGATACCCCTAAACTAACCATAATTCCTGCAGTAAAAATCCATGTTTCTATGTATATAGGGGGTCATTCCGAGTTGATCACATGCTGCCGTTGTTCGCTGCGTAGCAATCAGTTGAAAAAAAATGGCTAATCTGTGCATGCGCATGCTCCGTAATGTGCATGCGCATCGTACGGGTACAAAGTCCATTGTGGTTTTGCACTAGTTCTAGCGATTTTTCCAATCACAGAACAGGCCACAAGGAGATTGACAGAAAGAGGGCGTTTCTGGGTGTCAACTGACCGTTTTCAGGGAGTGCTTGGAAAAATGCAGGCGTGGCAGAAGACATGCAGACGTGGCTGGGCATTCGCTGGATGGGTGTGTGACATCAAAAGCTGTCCCTCGGTTGTTAGAATCAACGCACACGAAGTGTAACTACAGTGCTGGTCTTATTTTGAAACGATTTTGCAGGCGCTCTGCTGCTCAAGTGTTCGCACTTCTCCAAAGTGAATATACACTCTCCAGTGGGCAGCGACAATGCGTTTGCATGGCTGCTAAAAACTGCTAGCGAGCAATCAACTCAGAATGACCCCCATAGTGTATTGCAAGAAAATATCTGTAAATCCAATGGTACCGTAAGTGCGGTATATACTCGCACTTCTTTGCGGGGTGAGAACATCTCCCCTAAGTGAAGTCAGCCCTATGAATAGAGTTTGTGTGATCCCTGTGCAGCAGTCACAGAAAGGGTTCATCTCTGCAGTTTGTCACTCAAATTACATTGCTGCATTTTTTCTAGAAGTGGATCTGAGAGCTGTTACCAGCAGACCAGCTACAATAATTATCCTGGGTACTCACTAGACCAGTGGTTCTCAAACTGCACCCTGGGGTGCCTCAGGACACTTGCAGGGGTGCCTTGGATTGGTGGTCCAGGACCAATTCAAAATATTTATAGTTAGTGTTATAGGCAAAACCAGTGCTGTTGGCTGGCAATCATAACATATGTGCACAAGCAGAAGCAAATCCTGTCCCCTACCAAAGTGCCAGTGCTAGGGTGTTTGGCGCCTCCCTGCAAACTATTAATTTGGGCCCTCTCTCCAATACTTAATAAAGGGACAGTGCGCTCCTTAAAAAAAGAAGGTGTGGTATCACAAGGAAGGGGCATGGCCACACAATAGCACCCCAAATCAAAATACGCCACACAGTAGCACTATCTTATTGTCATTACACCGCATGTAATAATAATAATAATAATACTACCCACAGTCGCAGTGCCCTTTATACACATAACCACCATATCAGTGCAGCTTACACACATAATGCCAACAGTAGCAGTGCCCCTTCTACACATGCCCACGGTGGCAATCCTTTACATGGCAAATATCAACCTGGTTTTGCCATGTAAAGGATTGCCACTTTAAAAACAAACAATCAAACAAAAACAAAAAAAACAACAGGAAAAAACACAAAATCTCTCACTTTCTGATTCTCACACCCTATTACATTCCTCCCTATATATTTAAATGTTTCTATTACTGTATGTTCCCTCTTCCCTTCTCCAAACTATACACATCAACATTTTTTAGTATTTCCAGGTAAGTTTTGTGATGTAGGCCCTGCACAATTTTAGTTGCCCTAATGTATTTACAGCCTTCTGGAGATATGGCTTCTGGAACTGAACACAGGATTCTAAATGTGGCTGTACCAAGGACCTATACAGTGGCATTACAGGTAGAGATGAGCGCCTGAAATTTTTCGGGTTTTGTGTTTTGGTTTTGGGTTCGGTTCCGCGGCCGTGTTTTGGGTTCGACCGCGTTTTGGCAAAACCTCACCGAATTTTTTTTGTCGGATTCGGGTGTGTTTTGGATTCGGGTGGTTTTTTCAAAAAACCCTAAAAAACATCTTAAAACATTGAATTTGGGGGTCATTTTGATCCCATAGTATTATTAACCTCAATAACCATAATTAACACTCATTTTCAGTCTATTCTGAACACCTTACACCTCACAATATTATTTTTAGTCCTAAAATTTGCACCGAGGTCGCTGGATGACTAAGCTCAGCGACCCTAGTGGCCGACACAAACACCGGGCCCATCTAGGAGTGGCACTGCAGTGTCACGCAGGATGTCCCTTCCAAAAAACCCTCCCCAAACAGCACATGACGCAAAGAAAAAAAGAGGCGCAATGAGGTAGCTGTGTGAGTAAGATTAGCGACCCTAGTGGCCGACACAAACACCGGGCCCATCTAGGAGTGGCACTGCAGTGTCACGCAGGATGTCCCTTCCAAAAAACCCTCCCCAAACAGCACATGACGCAAAGAAAAAAAGAGGCGCAATGAGGTAGCTGTGTGAGTAAGATTAGCGACCCTAGTGGCCGACACAAACACCTGGCCCATCTAGGAGTGGCACTGCAGTGTCACGCAGGATGTCCCTTCCAAAAAACCCTCCCCAAACAGCACATGACGCAAAGAAAAAAAGAGGCGCAATGAGGTAGCTGACTGTGTGAGAAAGATAAGCGACCCTAGTGGCCGACACAAACACCGGGCCCATCTAGGAGTGGCACTGCAGTGTCACGCAGGATGTCCCTTCCAAAAAACCCTCCCCAAACAGCACATGACGCAAAGAAAAAAAGAGGCGCAATGAGGTAGCTGACTGTGTGAGAAAGATAAGCGACCCTAGTGGCCGACACAAACACCGGGCCCATCTAGGAGTGGCACTGCAGTGTCACGCAGGATGTCCCTTCCAAAAAACCCTCCCAAAACAGCACATGACGCAAAGAAAAATAAAAGAAAAAAGAGGTGCAAGATGGAATTGTCCTTGGGCCCTTCCCACCCACCCTTATGTTGTATAAACAAAACAGGACATGCACACTTTAACCAACCCATCATTTCAGTGACAGGGTCTGCCACACGACTGTGACTGAAATGACGGGTTGGTTTGGACCCCCACCAAAAAAGAAGCAATTAATCTCTCCTTGCACAAACTGGCTCTACAGAGGCAAGATGTCCACCTCATCATCATCCTCCGATATATCACCGTGTACATCCCCCTCCTCACAGATTATCAATTCGTCCCCACTGGAATCCACCATGTCAGCTCCCTGTGTACTTTGTGGAGGCAATTGCTGCTGGTCAATGTCTCCGCGGAGGAATTGATTATAATTCATTTTAATGAACATCATCTTCTCCACATTTTCTGGATGTAACCTCGTACGCCGATTGCTGACAAGGTGAGCGGCGGCACTAAACACTCTTTCGGAGTACACACTTGTGGGAGGGCAACTTAGGTAGAATAAAGCCAGTTTGTGCAAGGGCCTCCAAATTGCCTCTTTTTCCTGCCAGTATAAGTACGGACTGTGTGACGTGCCTACTTGGATGCGGTCACTCATATAATCCTCCACCATTCTATCAATGGTGAGAGAATCATATGCAGTGACAGTAGACGACATGTCCGTAATGGTTGTCAGGTCCTTCAGTCCGGACCAGATGTCAGCATCAGCAGTCGCTCCAGACTGCCCTGCATCACCGCCAGCGGGTGGGCTCGGAATTCGGATTTGGGATTTCGAAGAATGCACAGTTCTTTGCTGTGCTGCTTTTGCCAGCTTGAGTCTTTTCATTTTTCTAGCGAGAGGCTGAGTGCTTCCATCCTCATGTGAAGCTGAACCACTAGCCATGAACATAGGCCAGGGCCTCAGCCGTTCCTTGCCACTCCGTGTGGTAAATGGCATATTGGCAAGTTTACGCTTCTCCTCCGACAATTTTATTTTAGGTTTTGGAGTCCTTTTTTTTCTGATATTTGGTGTTTTGGATTTGACATGCTCTGTACTATGACATTGGGCATCGGCCTTGGCAGACGACGTTGCTGGCATTTCATCGTCTCGGCCATGACTAGTGGCAGCAGCTTCAGCACGAGGTGGAAGTGGATCTTGATCTTTCCCTAATTTTGGAACCTCAACTTTTTTGTTCTCCATATTTTATAGGCAGAACTAAAAGGCACCTCAGGTAAACAATGGAGATGGATGGATTGGATACTAGTATACAATTATGGACGGACTGCCACGGTTAGGTGGTATAAAAAAACCACGGTTAGGTGGTATATAATACAATTATGGATGGACGGACTGCCTGCCGAGTTCCGACACAGAGGTAGCCACAGCCGTGAACTACCGCACTGTACACTGGTTGATAAAGAGATAGTAGTATACTCGTAACAACTAGTATGACACTATGACGACGGTATAAAGAATGAAAAAAAAACCACGGTTAGGTGGTATATATTATAATAATAATACAATTATGGATGGACGGACTGCCTGCCGACTGCCGACACAGAGGTAGCCACAGCCGTGAACTACCGCACTGTACACTGGTTGATAAAGAGATAGTAGTATACTCGTAACAACTAGTATGACACTATGACGACGGTATAAAGAATGAAAAAAAAACCACGGTTAGGTGGTATATATTATAATAATAATACAATTATGGATGGACGGACTGCCTGCCGACTGCCGACACAGAGGTAGCCACAGCCGTGAACTACCGCACTGTACACTGGTTGATAAAGAGATAGTAGTATACTCGTAACAACTAGTATGACACTATGACGACGGTATAAAGAATGAAAAAAAAACCACGGTTAGGTGGTATATATTATAATAATAATACAATTATGGATGGACGGACTGCCTGCCGACTGCCGACACAGAGGTAGCCACAGCCGTGAACTACCGCACTGTACACTGGTTGATAAAGAGATAGTAGTATACTCGTAACAACTAGTATGACACTATGACGACGGTATAAAGAATGAAAAAGAAACCACGGTTAGGTGGTATATATTATAATAATAATACAATTATGGATGGACGGACTGCCTGCCGACTGCCGACACAGAGGTAGCCACAGCCGTGAACTACCGCACTGTACACTGGTTGATAAAGAGATAGTAGTATACTCGTAACAACTAGTATGACACTATGACGACGGTATAAAGAATGAAAAAAAAACCACGGTTAGGTGGTATATATTATAATAATAATACAATTATGGATGGACGGACTGCCTGCCGAGTTCCGACACAGAGGTAGCCACAGCCGTGAACTACCGCACTGTACACTGGTTGATAAAGAGATAGTAGTATACTCGTAACAACTAGTATGACACTATGACGACGGTATAAAGAATGAAAAAAAAAACACGGTTAGGTGGTATATATTATAATAATAATACAATTATGGATGGACGGACTGCCTGCCGACTGCCGACACAGAGGTAGCCACAGCCGTGAACTACCGCACTGTACACTGGTTGATAAAGAGATAGTAGTATACTCGTAACAACTAGTATGACACTATGACGACGGTATAAAGAAAGAAAAAAAAATACCACAGTTAGGTGGTATATATTATAATAATAATACAATTATGGATGGACGGACTGCCTGCCGACTGCCGACACAGAGGTAGCCACAGCCGTGAACTACCGCACTGTACACTGGTTGATAAAGAGATAGTAGTATACTCGTAACAACTAGTATGACACTATGACGGTATAAAGAATGAAAAAAAAACCACCGTTAGGTGGTATATATTATAATAATAATACAATTATGGATGGACGGACTGCCTGCCGACTGCCGACACAGAGGTAGCCACAGCCGTGAACTACCGCACTGTACACTGGTTGATAAAGAGATAGTAGTATACTCGTAACAACTAGTATGACACTATGACGACGGTATAAAGAAAGAAAAAAAAATACCACGGTTAGGTGGTATATATTGTAATACAATTATGGATGGACGGACTGCCTGCCGAGTTCCGACTGCCGACACAGAGGTAGCCACAGCCGTGAACTACCGCACTGTACTGTGTCTGCTGCTAATATAGACTGGTTGATAAAGAGATAGTATACAATACATACAACAATATACTACTATACTGGTGGTCAGGCACTGGTCACCACTAGTCACACTGGCAGTGGCACTCCTGCAGCAAAAGTGTGCACTGTTTAATTTTAAATTAATATAATATTATGTACTCCTGGGGGCTCCTGCTATAACAACCTGCAGTGCTCCCCAGTCTCCCCCACAATTATTATAAGCTTTGCCTTTTATACATTGATGTGCAGCACACTGGGCTGAGCTGAGTGCACACAGACTGAGTCACACTGTATGACTGGCTGCTGCTGTGTATCGTTTTTTTTCAGGCAGAGAACGGATATAGCAGAGAACGGATATATTATATTAAAATAAATAAAAGTTAACTAACAACAACTGCACTGGTCACTGTGGTAAACTCTGTCTGACTCTGCACAATCTCTCTCTCTCTTCTAATCTAATTTCTAATGGAGAGGACGCCAGCCACGTCCTCTCCCTATCAATCTCAATGCACGTGTGAAAATGGCGGCGACGCGCGGCTCCTTATATAGAATCCGAGTCTCGCGAGAATCCGACAGCGTCATGATGACGTTCGGGCGCGCTCGGGTTAACCGAGCAAGGCGGGAGGATCCGAGTCTGCTCGGACCCGTGAAAAAAACATGAAGTTCGTGCGGGTTCGGTTTCAGAGAAACCGAACCCGCTCATCTCTAATTACAGGTTGAGTATCCCTTATCCAAAATGCTTGGGACCAGAGGAATTTTGGATATCGGATTTTTCTGTATTTTGGAATAATTGCATACCATAACGAGATATTATGGTGATGGGACCTAAATCTAAGCACAGAAGGCATTTATGTTTCATATACACCTTATACACACAGCCTGAAGGTCATTTTAGCCAATATTTTTTATAACTTTGTGCATTAAACAAAGTGTGTGTACATTCACAGAATTCATTTATGTTTCATATACACCTTATACACACAGTCTGAAGTTCATTTATTACAATATTTTTAATAACTTTGAGTATTAAACAAAGTTTGTGTACACTGAGCCATCAAAACACAAAGGTTTCACTATCTCAGTCTCACTCAAAAAAGTCCGTATTTCGGAATATTCCGTATTTCGGAATATTTGGATATGGGATACTCAACCTGTATTACTTTTTTCTGCTACTGGTTCTTTAACCTATGCAAACAAGCATCTGACTTGCCTTTCCTATTGCTTTGTTACATTGCTTACCTGAAATAGTAATACTTAGATAGCTTTCCTCTTGCCATTATAATGCCCTTAATATTATAGTTAGCCTTTGCATTTTTGAGACGTGTATGATTTTGCATTTTTTGGCATTAAATGTTGCCATGTTCTTGACCATTCCTCTAGTCCAGGGGCGGAACTGCCAGAGACAACGGAGTCAGTTGCCGCCGGGCTCCAGCCCTAAAGGGGCTTCCTCCATTGCCCCCCGGCTGTTACGTGCCCTTCCTACTAAATAGACAAAGGCGCTACCAGCAGGGTCTCGCAGTTTGTACATTCCATGCCGTAATACCCTTCTTTCCACCTTCACAATGAAGCTATTGGTACTTTGCAAAAAAAAAAAATTATTAGCATTGCAACTCAGCAGATCAATGCAGTGTGCAGCCACACACTCCATATATCTGCTCAGCCACAAAGCTGATTATTTCTTCACAAAGTACAAGGTGAGCTCCAAATAGAATTCTCTAGCTTAGATTATACCTTTCTATGCAAGGGTAAATAGCTCAATTGTTTGACTGCAATGCCACAGGAAATGGTTTGGATCCAAGACAGTGTGACTGAATAATAAAGAAACCTTAAGATGAGTTCATGAATGTTGTATAAGTATTAGTGAGAGAAGGGGTCAGGAGCATGCTAGGCTGCAAAAAATAAGGTAGGCTGCAAGTGAAAGTAATGATCTCCTATATATTTTCCCAGATCTGTCACTCTGTGTGGCTAACTCTGGGGGAAGTCACAGCAATGGGCGGAGACGGCAACTGCAGGACGATACACCAGTGCCAGCAGCAGACCGTAACAAAGTGACAGATCAGGGAGAATATATAGGAGGTAGGGAGGTGGCCATGGTACATGGCTGGCCAAGGGACACTAGCTCATGTACCCCTTTACCACTGAGGCTGGCCACCAATGATGGACCTGTCACCAGTGCACATGCAATAACCTCTTCTGCTGCCCTCTTTGCAACTCAGATTGCCCAGTGCTCCCCTTCGCTAACAGTCCACAAAGTTTCCCCATCTCACGATCTGCCTCCTCACCCCCACTTTCATCTCTACAGCACACGCGCATATCATACAAGATCCCATCATGCGTACGTAGGTCTGAAATGCATGAGGGAGGTTGGGGGGAGATTGGCATGCGCCAGCAACACCACACAGCTCACTGTGACCACAGTGGAGAGGCGCTGCAACAGGACAATACACCAACCTCGGAGCAAGGAACTGCGTCGGTCAGGAGGAGAACTATTTCAATAGCATAAAAAGGTTAATGCGTCCCACCCTATGGACACCAGACTCATCAAGTCACTGTTGCCAGAGTCTCATACAATGACTCTGAACCTCTAAGCACACTATTTGACTGTCCACACCCTGCTGTGCCTATTACCCATCTCCTCCACCACCCTCAACACTGACCCACACATCATTCACCCACAAAGATACAATAAAGGTAGTTTGGATAAATTAGCTAAATGAAATGGATTTAACCAATTTATCTAAATGACCATTTTTGGATGTTTTCCAGTGTTTGTGAGCAAATGGTCAATTGTCATTTGCTGCCACATATTAGCATAATTTTGTTTCAACTAGAAAAAAAATTGGACAGATAATCTAAGTGTGGATCCAGTTTAAAGGTCCGTATTCACGGCCCGATTTTGGGGAGAGATGTGTGCTGAGCGAACTGCTCAGCACACATCTCTCCCCCCGCTCAGCACAGCGTGATGTGTGCTGAGCGTACGGGGGGTGGGGGGGGCGCTCATTTCACCCCCTGTGTAGGGCATTCTGTGTGTATCCAGCTTAACAGGTGTGAGCATCATACAACTACTGACTTGCGAGTAACTATACAGCAGCTCCATACCTTGTGACTTGAAGAAACACCAGTTAACCCCGGGAATGCTGCAGTCAAAGCAACAATTCCTCTTCTTACATTCCGCTGCACTTATTGTGGGGTAGCTGCAATCCCTTCTGCTGTACGGTTCCACATTACATTGTTTCTTGTCACTTCCTGTTGATGCAGTAAGGAAACATCCAGGAATTACAGCAGCTTAGTTTTTTTTTTTTTTTTTACTGGGGCAATTTAGCTAGATCACAGGGCAATTTAGCTCCTTTGGTCCTTTTTTAGGACCAGTTAATCAGACAGTTGAGCAAACTGAAAAACAGCTAACAGGAAATTTCCACTTAAATGGTATTTTCTAATCTTATCTGACCATGACTAAGAATAAAGGATACACAAGATAAACTCTTAGAGCCATGGACCTTATCCATGTTTAAGCTCCATCAAATCTGTAATCAATAGCACTACATGCTCCCACTTTACCACTGTACTATATACTCTACCTGTGTTTTTAAGGTAAAAACACCATTTAACCCCAGTGACACTTGAATTAAAGCAGCAGCCTCTGGAATAGCATTCCTTAGCATTAATCCCAGGAAATCTGCAAACTTCACGCTCTTTGATAGCCATGCTACATTGCTGTTTACTTGGATGGAGCAGAGAGCACAACATCAGGACATAGGAAATATTACAATGCATGATAAGAAAGGTGTGAGCTCTACAGCAAGGCCTCTAACCCTTTGCCAGTGCCAAATACATAGGGCTTAACTCAGATCTGATCACAGCAGCAAATTTATTAGCTAAAACCATGTACACTGCAGGGGGGGGGGGGGTGTATAATATGTGCAGAGAGAGTTAGATTTTGGTGCGGTGTGTTCAAACTGAAATCTAAATTGCAGTGTAAAAACAAAACAGCCAGTATTTACCCTGCACACAAACAATATAACCCACCTAAATCTCTCTGCAAATGTTATATCTGCCCCCCCCCCCCCCCCCCCATCCCTGCAGTGCACATGGTTTTGCCCACTAGCTAACAAATTTGCTGCATCTGGGAATTACAGCAGCTTAATATTTCTTTTTACAGAAGGTTCAGCAAATTAAATTATTTAGTGAAATACTGTAATCATAACAGTTACAGGGATATTGTAGGTAGATTTATTGTCAGTGGATAAATGTAAAAATTAAACCCTTAGGTATAGTTCCAAAATGCTGTCATTGCAATCCAGATTTTAAGGATATCATGCTTGAGCACAGGTGACTTAATTAGAACTTCGGTCAATGTGAATTAACCATTGGACTCAACCATGGTTATCCTTAAAACCCAGGGGTCTATTTAAGATCGATCTTAATCGATGTTGGGCTTACAGGTTGAAAAAAACACACACATTTACTAACATTTTAAAATGTATATAAAAAAATCATCTGTTCGTAAATGCAGTGCACATGGTTTTGCCCAACTGCTAACAAAAATCCTGCTGCGATCAACTCAGAATTACCCCCCATGGCCCTCACTCCGAGTTGTTCGCTCGCAAGCTGCTTTTAGCAGCATTGCACACGCTAAGCTGCCGCCTACTGGGAGTGAATCTTAGCATCTTAAAATTGCGAACGAAAGATTTGCAGTATTGCGATAAGACATCTCTGTGCAGTTTCTGAGTAGCTCGAGACTTACTCTGCCAGTGCGATCAGTTCAGTGCTTGTCGTTCCTGGTTTGACGTCACAAACACACCCAGCATTCGCCCAGACACTCCTCCGTTTCTCCAGCCACTCCCGCGTTTTTCCCAGAAACGGTAGCATTTTTTCCCACACGCCCCTAAAGCGGCCTGTTTCCGCCCAGAAACACCCACTTCCTGTCAATCACATTACGATCACCAGAACGATGAAAAAACCGTGAGTAATATTCCTAACTGCATAGCAAATTTACTTGGCGCAGTCGCAGTGTGAACATTGCGCATGCGCATTAAGCGGAAAATCGCTGCGATGCGAAGAAAATTACCGAGCGAACAACTCGGAATGACCACCTATGTGCACTGCAGGGAAGGCAGATTTAACATGTGCAGAGAGAGTTAGATTTGGGTGTGGTGTGTTCAATCTGCAATCTAATTTGCAGTGTAAAAATAAAGCAGTCAGTATTTACCCTGCACAGAAACAAAATAACTCACCCAAATCTAACTCTTTCTGCACATGTTATATCTGCCTCCCCTGCAGTACACATGGTTTTGCCCAACTGCTAACAAAATTCCTGCTGCGATCATCTTGGAATTACCCCCATCGATTGATGTTTTCACACTGCTCGTGTATATAAGACATAGGGCCTAATTCAGTTTGGATCGTAATACGCGTTCCAACCGCAAAAACTATGAAGAGGATGGGGGCATATACGCAGGGTCCATCCTGTGCGTGTGCCTACATTTTCTCCGGGTGCCCCGCAGAAAATGCGAATGCCTCTGCCTGTCAATCAGTAGAGGGCGTACCTTCGCAGGTATATCGCGATCATGAGCCATGTCTCCCATTTTTGTCATTATAGGTGCTCTGTGAGCTGCTGGCCATGCCCCAGCCCCTCTGTCTCCCGTGAATAGACATTGAGGCTTATTCAGACCAGATCGCTTCAATTTATTTTCACCCAGCGGGCAATCTGGTCTGCACTGCACATGCGTATGCGCCACAATGCGTAAGTGCGACGGTCCGGAGATCACAAGAAGATTGACAAGAAGAGGGTGTTTGTGTGGGTGGCAACTGAATGTTTCTAGGGAGTGTCCGGAAAAACACTGGAGGGACCCGGCGTTTTGTGGGAGGATTTGTGACGTCACCTCAATGGCTGAGTAAGTGCTGAGCTGTGCAGCTCTTGTGCACATGTGATCACACACCTGCACAGCAAATTTTCCCTTCCGCTGTAGGCGGCAACTACCTGATTACAGGGATGCAAAAAACACACCCTAGCGATCAGGTCTGAATTACCCACAATGTGCATATTTGCAGAGCAACAAGCTACAGGGAGCCTTCCACCCCCCCCCCTTCCCCATGGGAAGGGGGGGGGGGGTTGTTTGGGTTAGCTGGACATTCCCCAAAAAAGTGACTCCTGCAAAAATTGGGATAGTTGGGAGGTATGTTCAAATACATTTATTGTTTTGCATGCAGGGTAAATACTGGCTTCTTTGACATTTAGCCACAAATGCTGCACAGCTGAATTACAGTATTACACTGCAATTAACAGTTATGCTAGGACATTCCCCCTCCCAAATCTACCTCTCTCTGCATGTTACATCTGTCCCACAGTGGCGTGCGGTGAGGTCAGTGGCTAGTGAGGCACTACAGCCATAATGTCCGCCGAATCCTGCCGATGACCCTTAGCCAATGCCCGCTACTGCCTCTGAGCCGATACCCGCTGCCACCGCCAATGGCTTACAAACTCGCCCACAATCAACTGACCCTGCCCTCCACCACTAATTTCTATCTCAGTCCGATGCCGCCAATGCCCGCTGCCTGCCTGCTCATTGTTCTCGTTATATATTATAAATTTTTAAAGAAAAAAAAATGAGTGTTTGGGACTGGGAAGGGTGAGGGAGGAGGACATGAATACAATTTTGTTGCCCAGGGCTTCCATTAACTTAAAGGAGAAGGGTCTGAATGGGTTAAAAAAAAATGCGTGAGGTCCCCCCTCCTTAGTATAACCAGCCTCGGGCTCTTTGAGCCGGTCCTGGTTATTTAAATACTGGGGGAAAAATTGGACAGGGGTTCCCCGTATTTAGACAACTAGCACCGGGCTCTTAGACCGGTCCAGGTTCCAAAAATACGTGGGACAATAGATGTAGGGGTCCCCCATATTTTTAAAACCAGCACCGGGCTCCACTAGCCAGAGAGATAATGCCACAGCCGGGGGATACTTTTATGTAGGTCCCTGCGGCCCTGGCATTACCCCTCCAACTAGTCACCCCTGGCCGGGGTTCCCTGGAGGAATGGGGACCCCTTAAATCAAGAGGTTCCTCCCCTCGAGGCACCCAAGGGCCAGGGGTGAAGCCCGAGGCTGTCCCCAGCACCCCTGGGTGGTGGGTGCCGGGCTGATAGCCATGTGTGTAAAAAAAGAATATTGTTTTTTCGTTGTGGAACTACAAGGCCCAGCAAGCCTCCCCCGCTTGCTGGTACTTGGAGAACCTCAAGTACCAGCAGGCGGGGAAATAACGGGCTTGCTGGTACCTGTAGTTCTACAACAACAAAAAATACCCAAATAAAAACACAAACACACACAGCGTGACAGTAAAATTATTGAGACAGGCTGTAGCATGTGGGTGCATGTAACCCTATAAAAGTGATGGATTGGGTGACTATTACAATACCCACTGTTGCTGTCTGAAAAATGATTGATTTATAGATTGCTCTGCCGAGACATGTTTTTTTCTAAAATGCACCACAGGTATGGATGGATAGTATACTTGACGACACAGAGGAAGGTAGAGCAGTGGCCTACTGTACCGTACTGCTATATATTATATTATTTATTATTATTATTATCCTTTATTTATATGGCGCCACAAGGGTTCCGCAGTGCCCAATTACAGAGTACATAAACAAATAATCAAACAGGAAAACAGCAACTTACAGTTGACAACAATATAGGACAAGTACAGGGTAAATAAACATAGCTACATCAGCAGATGACACTGGAATAAGTATCAGGTGGCAGAAGACTGCTGGATTTGGTGCAGCTGAAGATTATTAAAGTAAGAAAAGAGTAAGCACATGAGGGAAGAGGGCCCTGCTCGTGAGAGCTTACATTCTAAAAGGGAGGGGTAGACAGACAGGGGTGAGACAGATGGGGTACATAGAGAGCATGGAACAGAGGTTTAGGATGAGATTTGGCTGGGTTTGGTGAAGAAGTGGGTCTTGAGAGCCCGTTTGAAGTTTTGTAGAGAGGTGGAGAGTCTGAGGGGGAGAGGTAGGGAATTCCAGAGAAGTGGTGCAGCACGTGAAAAATCTTGGAGGTAGGAGTGGGAGGAAGTAATCCGTAGGCAGGAGAGTCGGTGTGCATTAGCAGAGCGAAGAGGACGGGTGGGAGTGTAAAGCGAGATAAGATCAGAGATGTAGATGGGAGAGGAGTGGGTGAGGGCTTTGTAAGCAAGTGTGAGAAGCTTGAAATGGATTCTGAAAGGGAAGGGGAGCCAGTGAAGGACTAGTAAGAGAGGAGAGGTGGACGTAGTGCGTTTGGTGAGGAAAATGAGCCGGGCAGCAGCATTGAGGATAGATTGGAGTGGAGAGAGGTATTTGTCAGGAATGCCAGTCAGGAAGAGATTACAGCAGTCCAGTCTGGAGATGACCAGTGAGTGGATAAGAGTCTTAGTAGCATCCTGGGTCAGAAAGGGTCTGATCCTGGAAATATTTTTTAGATGAAAACGGCAGGTTTGTGAGAGGTGCTGAATGTGTGGTTTGAAGGAGAGGGAGGAGTCAAGGATTACTCCAAGACAGCGCGCTTGGGGGGTAGAGGAGATAGTAGTGCGATTGTAGGAGGTGAGATTATGCGGGAGGGAGGGAAGATGATCAGCTCGGTCTTAGACATGTTAAGTTTAAGAAAGCGCTGGGACATCCAGGAAGAGATAGCAGAGAGACAGTTGGAGATACGAGTGAGGAGAGTAGGGGAGAGGTCTAGAGAGGAAAGATAGATTTGAGTGTCATCAGCATAGAGATGATATTGGAAACCAAAAGAACTAATGAGCTTACCTAGTGAGGACGTATAGAGAGAGAAGAGAAGAGGACCAAGGACAGAGCCTTGGGGTACCCCTACAGTTAGTGGAAGTGAGGGGGAGGTGGAGTCATGAGAGGAGACAGAGAATGAACGGTCAGAAAGGTAGGACGACAACCAAGAGAGGGCAGTGTTACGCAGACCAATGGAGTGAAGGATTTGCAGTAGGAGAGGATGGTCCACAGTGTCAAAAGCAGCAGAGAGATCAAGTAGAATAAGTAGAGAGTAGTGTCCCTTAGATTTAGCAGCATGGAGGTCATTGCATACTTTTGTAAGGGCAGTTTCAGTGGAGTGGAGAGGACGGAAGCCAGACTGGAATGGGTCAAGCAGTGAGTGTGAAGAAACAAAGGAAGTAAGGTGGTTGTAGACAATACGCTCAAGGAGTTTGGAGGCAAAAGGGAGGAGAGAGATGGGTCGGTAGTTGGAGAGAGTGTTTGGATCAAGGGTAGGTTTTTTAAGAATAGGAGAGATGAGAGCGTACTTGAAGGCAGAGGGGACAGTGCCTGATGAGAGGGAGAGATTGAGAAGGTGGGAAAGATGGGAACAAGCAGAAGAAGAGAGGTGGCAAAGGAGGCGGGAGGGGATAGGGTCAAGTGGGGAGGTGGTGAGGGGACAGGAACGAATGAGGGCCATGACTTCCTCTCCAGATGCATGGGAGAAAGATGACAGAGTTGGTACGAGGGATGGGGAGGGTTGGTAAGGGATGGGAGAAGGCTGGTTACTGATAGTCTGGTGTGATGTGATGTCCTGGAGTCAATTTTGGATGTGAAGTAAGTGGCAAAGTCAAGAGCAGAGAGTGAGGAAGGGAGACGAGGTGGAGGTGGGCAGAGGAGTGAGTTGAGAGTGGCAAAGAGGCGCCGGGGGTTGGAAGACTGGGAGGAGATGAGGTTCTTGAAGTATGACTGTTTAGCAAGAGAAAGGGCAGCACTGAAGGATGAGAGCATAAGTTTGAAATGGAGGAAGTCTGCCTTAGAGCGTGATTTCCTCCAGTGTCGCTCAGCAGTACATGAGCATTTTTGCAGATATCTGGTGCATTTGGTGTGCCAGGGTTGAGGTGTTAATTTGCAAGGGTGAATAGTGGTTGGTGGAGCAACAGAGTCAAGAGCAGAAGTAAGGGAAGCATTGTATGTGGAAGTGGCTTGTTCAGGGCATGAGAGAGAGAGAATAGGAGAGAGAAGTGAGTCAAACAGGGAGGAAAGGAATGTGGTGTCAATAGCTTCAATGTTACGCTTAGTGATGGTAGCCTTAGGAGGTAGAGATGGGGAAGTCGAGAGAGATAGGTTGAAGGAGAGCAGGTGGTGGTCAGAGAGGGGAAATGGGGAGTTGGAAAAATCAGAACTATCACAGCGGTGAGTGAAGACCAGATCCAGTGAGCTCCCATTCACATGGGAGGGTGAGGAGGTCCACTGGGAGAGACCAAGTGAAGATGTGAGGTTAAGGAGTTTAGAGGCAGGGGATTGTGTGGGGATGTCAATAGGGATGTTGAAATCGCCTAGGATAATGGTGGGAATGTCAGAAGAGAGGAAGTGAGGAAGCCAGGAAGCAAAGTTGTCGATGAATTTGGAAGCAGTGCCAGGGGGGCGGTAAATGACAGCTACTCTAAGATGGACTGGTTGGAAGAGGCATATGGCGTGGACCTCAAATGTAGAGAATATAAGGGATGGTTCTGGTGGTATGAGTTGGTAGGAGTAACTAGAAGGTAAAAGGACCCCAACACCACCCCCATGGCGACCCCCAGGTCGGGTGTGTGTGTGAATGTAAGGCCCCCAGCAGAGAGAGCAGCAGCAGAAGTAGTGTCAGAGGGCGTAATCCAAGTTTCAGTAATGGCTAGTAGGTGTAGGGAGTTGGAAATGAAAAGGTCATGAGTGGGGACCAGTTTGTTACAAACAGATCTGGCATTCCAGAGGGCACAGGTATGAGTTTGTGGGAGAGATGTGAATTAGATTTTCAGGGTTGCTGTAGCGATGAGGTGGGATTAACTTTGAGGGCAGGGATGATGAGAGAGTAGTGATGGTACGGGTGCCTGAGCTAGGAGGGGAAACTGCAGGAGGTGGGCAGGGAGGGAGGTCAGTGTGATGTGGATGGGGGTGTGGGGAGGTGACAGGGAAGGGAGAGAGGGAGCAGGGCTGAGTTGTGGGGTAGCAGGACCATGGGGCAGAGGTGAATGAAAGTGGGGTAACAGGAAAGGTGGGGGAAGGAAACAGAGGGATGGAGGGGAGACAGAGGAGGGGAGAGAGGAGGAGGTGGAGGAGACTAGTGGGGAAGGATAAAGATACATTATTAGGTAGACACTGAGTGATGTGGGGAGTATAAGAAAACCTTGACATAGTGTTAAGTAGGTAAATAGGTTGAAGTAGTGGAAGTAGGAGAGGAGACTGTAAGGCAATCCGAGCAGAAGAATTGCAGAAATGCAGGTGAGAAAAGCAGTGTAGGCTCAAGGGGTGTAGATTTAGTATGAAATGAGTCAAAAGCGTAGATAAAGTGGGTGCAGAAATGTATTTGGAGTGTAAGAAATGAAAGGATTGTGAGAGGTTTAAGAAGCAATGGTAATTATGTTAGATGTTTTAAGTGTTTGCAGGTAAAATTGCATTGGTGCAGCTGTGCTTAAAAAACAAATTACAATAATACAGATACAGGCATTTGTAGGTGAAATGGATGGTTTATGAAATGTCCAAGTAAGGTAGTTCTGTGCTATGTAATCAGATGCAACAATCAGGAGGTGAGTGATCTGAGGAGTAAGTGACTCACATTTGTTATTAGTTCTTCAGTTTTCTTTGTTTTGTTAGATTGGTGTGCTTCTGTTTTCCTTCTTTTTCACTTCGATTGAACGCTGATTGAACACTGCTGTTATGTGTCAATTTTATCACGCTTTGATAAAAATGCACGCTTAGATCAATAAATGCACAGCCAAATGGCTTTGCACAGCCTACACCATTGGACTTAAGTAGAAGACTATTACAAGTGAAACCAATAATTGAAATCTGTAACCACACCCCACCCCCTCAAATGCCAGGCAATAAATTACCTTAAAAACAACAACCAGGCATTCCACAAAGATTAAACTGTGTCTATATCATTCAAAACTTTAAAAAAGTACTTCAAAATCACATACTATGCAATAATGTTTCAATTTGCATTACCCAGCAGAATTAGCTTTGCATATATAGATATAGTGCAGCAGAATATATTGGTGGTTGTAGTCAATTGTAATTACCTGGAGGTGACAAGAAGAGAAGAAACGTCAATTCACAATCGATATCAGCTGAAGATAAATTAATGCTGATTGAACACTGCTGTTATGTGTCAATTTTATCACGCTTTGATAAAAATGCATGCTTAGATCAATAAATGCACAGCCAAACGGCTTTGCACAGCCTACACCATTGGACTTAAGTAGAAGACTATTACAAGTGAAACCAATAATTGAAATCTGTAACCACACCCCACCCCTCAAATGCCAGGCAATAAATTACCTTAAAAACAACAACCAGGCATTCCACAAAGATTAAACTGGGTCTATATCATTCAAAACTTTAAAAAAGTACTTCAAAATCACATACTATGCAATAATGTTTCAATTTGCATTACCCAGCAGAATTAGCTTTGCATATATAGATATAGTGCAGCAGAATATATTGGTGGTTGTAGTCAATTGTAATTACCTGTAGGTGACAAGAAGAGAAGAAACGTCAATTCACAATTGATATCAGTTGAAGATAAATTAATGCTGATTGAACACTGCTGTTATGTGTCAATTTTATCACGCTTTGATAAAAATGCACGCTTAGATCAATAAATGCACAGCCAAACGGCTTTGCACAGCCTACACCATTGGACTTAAGTAGAAGATATTACAAGTGAAACCAATAATTGAAATCTATAACCACACCCCACCCCCTCAAATGCCAGGCAATAAATTACCTTAAAAACAACAACCAGGCATTCCACAAAGATTAAACTGGGTCTATATCTTTCAAAACTTTAAAAAAGTACTTCAAAATCACATACTATGCAATAATGTTTCAATTTGCATAACCCAGCAGAATTAGCTTTGCATATATACATATAGTGCAGCAGAATATATTATATTGGTGGTTGTAGTCAATTGTAATTACCTGTAGGTGACAAGAAGAGAAGAAACGTCAATTCACAATCGATATCAGCTGAAGATAAATTAACGCTGATTGAACGCTGCTGTTATGTGTCAATTTTATCACGCTTTGATAAAAATGCACGCTTAGATCAATAAATGCACAGCCAAACGGCTTTGCACAGCCTACACCATTGGACTTAAGTAGAAGACTATTACAAGTGAAACCAATAATTGAAATCTGTAACCACACCCCACCCCCTCAAATGCCAGGCAATAAATTACCTTAAAAACAACAACCAGGCATTCCACAAAGATTAAACTGGGTCTATATCATTCAAAACTTTAAAAAAGTACTTCAAAATCACATACTATGCAATAATGTTTCAATTTGCATTACCCAGCAGAATTAGCTTTGCATATATAGATATAGTGCAGCAGAATATATTGGTGGTTGTAGTCAATTGTAATTAACTGTAGGTGACAAGAAGAGAAGAAACGTCAATTCACAATCGATATCAGCTGAAGATAAATTAGCGCTGATTGAACGCTGCTGTTATGTGTCAATTTTATCACGCTTTGATAAAAATGCACGCTTGGATCAATAAATGCACAGCCAAACGGCTTTGCACAGCCTACACCATTGGACTTAAGTAGAAGACTATTACAAGTAAAACCAATAATTGAAATCTGTAATCAAACCCCCCCCACCTCAAATGCCAGGCAATAAATTACCTTAAAAACAACAACCAGGCATTCCACAAAGATTAAACTGGGTCTATATCATTCAAAACTTTAAAAAAGTACTTAAAAATCACATACTATGCAATAATGTTTCAATTTGCATTACCCAGCAGAATTAGCTTTGCATATATAGATATACTGCAGCAGAATATATTGGTGGTTGTAGTCAATTGTAATTACTCAGCAGAATTAGCTTTGCATATATAGATATAGTGCAGCAGAATATATTGGTGGTTGTAGTCAATTGTAATTACCCAGCAGAATTAGCTTTGCAAATATAGATATAGTGCAGCAGAATATATTGGTGGTTGTAGTCAATTGTAATTACCCAGCAGAATTAGCTTTGCATATATATAGTGCAGCAGAATATATTGGTGGTTGTAGTAAATTGTAATTACCCAGCAGCAGCTCTACTGCACTCAACATCACCAGTGCTCACAATATATATAATGCTATATACTATGCCATAGTGGTGCTTACTATATAACACCTCCTACTGCGTTCCCCCTGGCAATGAGCATGACACCCAGAGAGTGAAACCCCTGGCAATGAGCATGACACCCAGCACGTGAAACTCTTGGCGTTGAGCAGTTTTTGTAAAAGTAATTAGAAGCTTTACTGTAGGGCATAGTGTATCACAGATATTGTGGTGTGTGACATAATATGTTCCAAAGGGCATTAATGTGTGGGGCTTAACATGGTGGAAATTACTGTACTTTTTTCCCTGTGGTGGCCGAGGTCTGTTGGTGCAGGGTCAAGAACTAGGGTGTAAGGTAGTCTTTGCCTGCAAGGCTACGCTCATTTTATGGAGACCATACCCATACATTTAAGTGTGGCATATACCTGCGCTTGCTCGCGGGGTGAGAACATCTCCCTAATTGAATTCAGCGATATGAATAGAGGTTGTGCAGCAGCCACAGAAAGGGTTAATCTCTGCAGCTTGTCACTAAACTACATTGTTGCAATTTTAGCTGGGAGCTGCAATAATTACTCTAATACATAACACAGCCAACACTTCTATATTCACACAATATACTGCATGGTGAATATAGAAGTGGTGCTTGCTAAACAGCACCTCCTACTGCATTCCACATCACCGCTGGTCACACTCATATCAGGCCCATAATGCTGTATACTATGCCATAGTGGTGCTTACTATATAACACCAGGTGCTGTGCAGTGGTCAAAACACACTAACTGGTCCCATGCTGTTGTTGAACTAAAGGCCTATACACACGATGAGATTCGGTCTATGCTAATAGGTTTAAAAAGGTTACATAAAAGCTACTTTATGTATTTATTCATTAAAGTTTTTAAGTTGTATTTTACAACCATACAATGATATGATATATAATGTATCGTATAATCATTACATAATGTTGATGGCATTGAATTGTCTCTGCCTTGACTAGTGGCAGCAGCTTCAGCACTAGGTGGAAGTGGATCTTGATCTTTCCCTATTTTACCCTCCACCTTTTTGTTCTCCATTTTTTAATGTGTGGAATTATATGCCAGTAATATATCTGGAATTAGACGGTGGTAATGTCTGGAATTAGATACCACTAGATAGATACCAGATATCACTGTGACTGGAATGATGACATATGCACAGTGACAGGACACTACCACAGCACCCTACAGCAGCCATATGCGGCACAAGACACTGGAGTATTAGTAATGTACTGTAGTATACTGAGCACCACAAGACAATGAGCAGTGATACGGAGCACTGATGAGATTACTAGAACTGACACTGAGCAGCCAGATGCAGCACTGGACTATTAGTAATGTTCTGTAGTATACTGAGCACCACAATGCAGCACAAGACAGTGAGCAGTGATACTGAGCACTGATGAGGATACTAGAACTGACACTGAGCAGCAAGATGCAGCACTGGACTATTAGTAATGTACTCTAGTATACTGAGCACCACATTGCAGCACAAGACAATGAGCAGTGATACTGAGCACTGATGAGGATACTACTGAGAACTGACACTGAGCAGGAGAGACACACTACAATTTCATCTTGCGCCTCTTTTTTTATTTATCTTTGCATCATGTGCTGTTTGGGGCTATTTTTTTAAGTGCCATCCTGTCTGACACTGCAGTGCCACTCCTAGATGGGCCAGGTGTTTGTGCTGCCCACTTGGGTCGCTTAGCTTAGTCATCCAGGGACCTTGGTGCAAATTTTAGGACTAAAAATAATATTGGGAGGTGTGAGGTGTTCAGAATAGACTGGAAAGGAGTAGAAATTATGGTTATTGAGCTTAATACTATAGGATCAAAATTACCCCCAAATTCTATGATTTTAGCTGTTTGAGGTTTTAAAAAAAAATCACCCGAATACAAAACCCGAAAGGGTGGTTTTGCCAAAACGTGTCCGTATCCAAAACACAACTGCGGATCCGAAACCAAAACATGAAACACGAAAAATGCCCGCTGCACATCTCTAGTTAGGGGAGAAGCATGTAGCCTTGTAGACTATGCACAGCTATATCTAGAAAAATATACGATCTAATCTTTAACCAACCAATGCAAGAAAGTATTTAATGTGAAAATACGAAACACTAGACTAATTGGAGGTGCGCCCTAAAGCAAATTACAATGTTAGGATTAGGGGGTTCGGAAAGACCTCTAGTGTAAACACTACTATATACATTTTAAGATAGGAAGGTACAAATTACATATTCACATTGCATCTATGGGCTGGATTCAAATGTCCCTTTCCTCCCTCAATCGTGCCCGTCAGCAGCTATTCTAATGTTGCTGCCAACGGGTGCGACATGTTTATTTCAGCTCGCTACCCCCAGGGGAAACAAGCTGAAATGTGTGCAAAGAGACCCATTTGGGCAACCAAACGGTGTCTTTTCATGATCGCGCCCATTACTTTATTCAGGTTTAGGTGCTTTGTGCACCTAAACCAGAGTGTAATGGGCGCAATAATTGAGGGCATTTGAATTTCCCTTATATGTGTGTGTGTGTGATATACACACAGACACACATACTGTATTTCTTTATATAATGGACACCTCAGTTTCTATTCATTCATGTCCTGCCCCCTACTCTGTCAGACCCCTTCCCCTCTACTTTTCTGACCCCAAACGCCACTCATTCTTGTTGAGTGCTGGTGGGCCCATTCAGAATTTTGCTATGGGGCCCACAAAGGTCTAGTTACGCCACTGGGCAGGGTTGTAGAGGAGGCGGTGCAAGGCATCCTGGGAACAGTCAAAGCTTTAGCCTGTTGGTGCCTTGGATCAAGATCCAACTCTACACCCCGATGTTAGTGTAGTGCCTTTTGGGGTTAAGGTTTTACAGAAAGTTACAGGTTTTTTTAATTTAGTAAAATATGCCCCATTTTAAAGATAGGGCATTTACATTTGTTGCACCTGTTGCAGTACATAGCAGCCTGCAGGGCATGTACAGTGGCTTCATTTGGGTGCACATACATTGCCGGCTCCTGGTCGCAAACTGAAATTATTGTGTGTAAGTGGAATTAGCGGTGTTTATGTCATACAGGGGGGTGGGGGAGGTTTGTGGTTGGTGGGGGGCACGCTGTGTGATTATTATCCTGCATCTATACATACATGCGCTAACACCTGGACATACACTGATGTACCCACACCTAATATCCATACATACACGCCCTGACACCTGGACATACACCAACATTCCCACACCTGCATCTATACATACACATGCTGACACCTGGACATACACCAACATACAAGCACCTGCATCTATATATACACGCGCTGACAAATGGACATACACCGACGTACCCACACTTGCATCTATACATACATGCACTGACATCTGGACATACAAGCACCTGCATCTATACATACACGCCGCGCTGACACCTGAACCTACACTGACGTTCCCACACCTGCATCTATACATACACATTCTGACACCTGGACATACACAGACGTACCCACACCTGCATCTATACATACACGCGTTGACACCTGGACGTACACTGACGTACACACACCTACATCTATATATGCATGGATGCAAATGTGGGTACGTCTGTATACGTCCAGGTGTTAGCATGTGTATGTATAGATGTTAGGTGTGGGTACATCAGTGTATGTCCAGGTGTCAGCACATGTATGTATAGATTCACATGTGGGTAAGCCGGTGTACGTCCACGTGTCAGCATGTGTAGGTATAGATGCAGGTGTGGGTACGTTGGTGTACGTTTAGGGGTCAGCGTGTTTATGTATAGATGTTGGTGTGTGTATGTCAGTGTACGTACAGATATAGGTGTGTGTATGTATGTATGTATGTATGTATGTATATGTATAGAGGAAGGTGTGATACATACATATAACACATACATGATAGATACATACATATATCACACACACGATAGATAGATAGATAGAACACATACATACAAGATAGATACATACATACATACATACATGATAGATACATATATATACACACACATACGATAGATAGATAGATAGATAGATAGATAGATAAATAGATAGATACATATATATATATATATATATATATATATATATCACAAACATATATGATTCATACATATATCACACACACATACATGATACATACATGAGAAAGACCTGGGATGGTGATGAGGCCAGGGCCCAGTGCTGATGTTGCGTTGAGGAACGCAGTGTTCCAGGGCGGATGCCAGTCGGGGAGAGCGCCGCGCAGCCCGGGAAAAATACTGCTGAGGAGCTACATCTGGAAGAGCCCCTGGGAGGGAGAGTGCCACATGCCCCATCCTGCGTGGCAGACTCTGCAGGCCTGCACATGGGAAGGGAGGTCTCTGGCCACATATACTCACCCTTCTGCTGAAGCCCCGCTGCTGTCCCCATCAGCGCTCTCCAGCGGGGAGCGGGGCCAGGATGAACCTCAACCTGTGAGAACTATCTTCATGATCAAGAGATCTCATATGCAAGATAAGTATGTGTTGGGATAGGGCTGGGGAGGGCGGCTGCTCGGGCACACCCCCGTCAAGTTAAGGAGATTTAACTGAGGAAGCACAAGGGAACTCTCGTCTGGGGACAACAACTGCAGGGAGACCACATCTTTTCAGATGAACATGGGAGGGCGGAAGGCTGCCTAATACTGAAGCACCCTCAGACATTAAACCATATGCAACAACTATTGCAAGCATTCCTGGGGGAAAGTCTGCAGCAGACGGATTTGCATACGGTGATGTCATCCAAGCAGTGGGCCAAAGTTGGCTGGAACCCTCATCTGTATATGAAAAGAGAAAAGGGGCATGCAGGGCATAGCGGCCTTTTGCGGCGCTTGTATAACCCCAAGTTTGCATTAAACACCCCCACCCTCCTTCGGTGTGGGGCTCATGTTGGCCATGCCCAAGCCCCTGAAGCATTCAAGCTGATTTCTTGCAGCAGCTGGGCACTGTAACAGCTTCAGAGCTGCTCTACAAGACAAGTAAAAGGGTGTGGGCCCTGCAGCACCACCTGTAGTTTGCATACACACATATATAGGACAGCATCTCTTATATGCCCCAGGGTCAATAAAATAGTATCCTTGTCTAGGCTATCCATCCCCTCAGATAAGGTATTTGTCCATGCCGCTACAGCACTACACACCCAGGCCGACGCAATTGCCGGTCTGAGTAAGGTACCTGAATGTGTATAAATGGACTTCAGGGTAATCTCCTGTTTGCGGTCAGCACACTCTTTGAGGGTAGCCGTATCCTGGGACGGGAGGGCTACCTTCTTGGATAAGCGTGTTAATGCTTTGTCCACCCTAGGGGATGATTCCCATCGTAACCTATCCGTTGATGGGAAAGGATACGCCATAAGAATCCTTTTGGAAATCTGCAGTCTTTTATCTGGAGATTCCCAAGCTTTTTCACATAACTCGTTCAGCTCGTGTGAGGGGGGAAAGGTTACCTCAGGCTTCTTTCCCTTGTACATATGTACCCTCTTGTCAGCGACAGGGGGTTCCTCTGTGATGTGCAAAACATCTTTTATTGCCATAATCATAAATCGAATGGATTTTGCCAATTTTGGCTGTAACTTTGCATCATCGTAATCGACACTGGAGTCAGAATCCGTGTCGGTATCTGTGTCAACAATCTGGGATAGTGGGCGCTTATGAGACCCTGACAGTCCCTGCAACATAGGATCAGGCATGGGTTGAAACTAGAGATGAGCGCCTGAAATTTTTCGGGTTTTGTGTTTTGGTTTTGGGTTCGGTTCCGCGGCCGTGTTTTGGGTTCGAACGCGTTTTGGCAAAACCTCACCGAATTTTTTTTGTCGGATTCGGGTGTGTTTTGGATTCGGGTGTTTTTTTCCAAAAACACTAAAAAACAGCTTAAATCATAGAATTTGGGGGTCATTTTGATCCCAAAGTATTATTAACCTCAAAAACCATAATTTACACTCATTTTCAGTCTATTCTGAATACCTCACACCTCACAATATTATTTTTAGTCCTAAAATTTGCACCGAGGTCGCTGTGTGAGTAAGATAAGCGACCCTAGTGGCCGACACAAACACCGGGCCCATCTAGGAGTGGCACTGCAGTGTCACGCAGGATGTCCCTTCCAAAAAACCCTCCCCAAACAGCACATGACGCAAAGAAAAAAAGAGGCGCAATGAGGTAGCTGTGTGAGTAAGATTAGCGACCCTAGTGGCCGACACAAACACCGGGCCCATCTAGGAGTGGCACTGCAGTGTCACGCAGGATGTCCCTTCCAAAAAACCCTCCCCAAACAGCACATGACGCAAAGAAAAAAAGAGGCGCAATGAGGTAGCTGACTGTGTGAGTAAGATTAGCGACCCTAGTGGCCGACACAAACACCGGGCCCATCTAGGAGTGGCACTGCAGTGTCACGCAGGATGTCCCTTCCAAAAAACCCTCCCCAATCAGCACATGATGCAAAGAAAAAGAAAAGAAAAAAGAGGTGCAAGATGGAATTGTCCTTGGGCCCTCCCACCCACCCTTATGTTGTATAAACAAAACAGGACATGCACACTTTAACCAACCCATCATTTCAGTGACAGGGTCTGCCACACGACTGTGACTGATATGACGGGTTGGTTTGGACCCCCCCCCCCAAAAAAGAAGCAATTAATCTCTCCTTGCACAAACTGGCTCTACAGAGGCAAGATGTCCACCTCATCTTCACCCTCCGATATATCACCGTGTACATCCCCCTCCTCACAGATTATCAATTCGTCCCCACTGGAATCCACCATCTCAGCTCCCTGTGTACTTTGTGGAGGCAATTGCTGCTGGTCAATGTCTCCGCGGAGGAATTGATTATAATTCATTTTAATGAACATCATCTTCTCCACATTTTCTGGATGTAACCTCGTACGCCGATTGCTGACAAGGTGAGCGGCGGCACTAAACACTCTTTCGGAGTACACACTTGTGGGAGGGCAACTTAGGTAGAATAAAGCCAGTTTGTGCAAGGGCCTCCAAATTGCCTCTTTTTCCTGCCAGTATAAGTACGGACTGTGTGACGTGCCTACTTGGATGCGGTCACTCATATAATCCTCCACCATTCTATCAATGTTGAGAGAATCATATGCAGTGACAGTAGACGACATGTCCGTAATCGTTGTCAGGTCCTTCAGTCCGGACCAGATGTCAGCATCAGCAGTCGCTCCAGACTGCCCTGCATCACCGCCAGCGGGTGGGCTCGGAATTCTGAGCCTTTTCCTCGCACCCCCAGTTGCGGGAGAATGTGAAGGAGGAGATGTTGACAGGTCGCGTTCCGCTTGACTTGACAATTTTGTCACCAGCAGGTCTTTCAACCCCAGCAGACCTGTGTCTGCCGGAAAGAGAGATCCAAGGTAGGCTTTAAATCTAGGATCGAGCACGGTGGCCAAAATGTAGTGCTCTGATTTCAACAGATTGACCACCCGTGAATCCTTGTTAAGCGAATTAAGGGCTGCATCCACAAGTCCCACATGCCTAGCGGAATCGCCTTCTTTTAGCTCCTTCTTCAATGCCTCCAGCTTCTTCTGCAAAAGCATGATGAGGGGAATGACCTGACTCAGGCTGGCAGTGTCTGAACTGACTTCACGTGTGGCAAGTTCAAAGGGCATCAGAACCTTGCACAACGTTGAAATCATTCTCCACTGCACTTGAGACAGGTGCATTCCACCTCCTATATCGTGCTCAATTGTATAGGCTTGAATGGCCTTTTGCTGCTCCTCCAACCTCTGAAGCATATAGAGGGTTGAATTCCACCTCGTTACCACTTCTTGCTTCAGATGATGGCAGGGCAGGTTCAGTAGTTTTTGGTGGTGCTCCAGTCTTCTGTACGTGGTGCCTGTACGCCGAAAGTGTCCCGCAATTTTTCTGGCCACCGACAGCATCTCTTGCACGCCCCTGTCGTTTTTTAAAAAATTCTGCACCACCAAATTCAAGGTATGTGCAAAACATGGGACGTGCTGGAATTTGCCCATATTTAATGCACACACAATATTGCTGGCGTTGTCCGATGCCACAAATCCACAGGAGAGTCCAATTGGGGTAAGCCATTCCGCGATGATCTTCCTCAGTTGCCGTAAGAGGTTTTCAGCTGTGTGCGTATTCTGGAAAGCGGTGATACAAAGCGTAGCCTGCCTAGGAAAGAGTTGGCGTTTGCGAGATGCTGCTACTGGTGCCGCCGCTGCTGTTCTTGCGGCGGGAGTCCATACATCTACCCAGTGGGCTGTCACAGTCATATAGTCCTGACCCTGCCCTGCTCCACTTGTCCACATGTCCGTGGTTAAGTGGACATTGGGTACAACTGCATTTTTTAGGAGACTGGTGAGTCTTTTTCTGACGTCCGTGTACATTCTCGGTATCGCCTGCCTAGAGAAGTGGAACCTAGATGGTATTTGGTAACGGGGGCACACTGCCTCAATAAATTGTCTAGTTCCCTGTGAACTAACGGCGGATACCGGACGCACGTCTAACACCAACATAGTTGTCAAGGACTCAGTTATCCGCTTTGCAGTAGGATGACTGCTGTGATATTTCATCTTCCTCGCAAAGGACTGTTGAACAGTCAATTGCTTACTGGAAGTAGTACAAGTGGGCTTACGACTTCCCCTCTGGGATGACCATCGACTCCCAGCGGCAACAACAGCAGCGCCAGCAGCAGTAGGCGTTACACGCAAGGATGCATCGGAGGAATCCCAGGCAGGAGAGGACTCGTCAGACTTGCCAGTGACATGGCCTGCAGGACTATTGGCATTCCTGGGGAAGGAGGAAATTGACACTGAGGGAGTTGGTGGGGTGGTTTGCGTGAGCTTGGTTACAAGAGGAAGGGATTTACTGGTCAGTGGACTGCTTCCGCTGTCACCCAAAGTTTTTGAACTTGTCACTGACTTATTATGAATGCGCTGCAGGTGACGTATAAGGGAGGATGTTCCGAGGTGGTTAACGTCCTTACCCCTACTTATTACAGCTTGACAAAGGGAACACACGGCTTGACACCTGTTGTCCGCATTTCTGGTGAAATACCTCCACACCGAAGAGCTGATTTTTTTGGTATTTTCACCTGGCATGTCAACGGCCATATTCCTCCCACGGACAACAGGTGTCTCCCCGGGTGCCTGACTTAAACAAACCACCTCACCATCAGAATCCTCCTGGTCAATTTCCTCCCCAGCGCCAGCAACACCCATATCCTCCTCATCCTGGTGTACTTCAACACTGACATCTTCAATCTGACTATCAGGAACTGGACTGCGGGTGCTCCTTCCAGCACTTGCAGGGGGCGTGCAAATGGTGGAAGGCGCATGCTCTTCACGTCCAGTGTTGGGAAGGTCAGGCATCGCAACCGACACAATTGGACTCTCCTTGTGGATTTGGGATTTCAAAGAACGCACAGTTCTTTGCGGTGCTTTTGCCAGCTTGAGTCTTTTCAGTTTTCTAGCGAGAGGCTGAGTGCTTCCATCCTCATGTGAAGCTGAACCACTAGCCATGAACATAGGCCAGGGCCTCAGCCGTTCCTTGCCACTCCGTGTGGTAAATGGCATATTGGCAAGTTTACGCTTCTCCTCCGACAATTTTATTTTAGGTTTTGGAGTCCTTTTTTTACTGATATTTGGTGTTTTGGTTTTGACATGCTCTGTACTATGCCATTGGGCATCGGCCTTGGCAGACGACGTTGCTGGCATTTCATCGTCTCGGCCATGACTAGTGGCAGCAGCTTCAGCACGAGGTGGAAGTGGATCTTGATCTTTCCCTAATTTTGGAACCTCAACATTTTTGTTCTCCATATTTTAATAGGCACAACTAAAAGGCACCTCAGGTAAACAATGGAGATGGATGGATTGGATACTAGTATACAATTATGGACGGGCTGCCGAGTGCCGACACAGAGGTAGCCACAGCCGTGAACTACCGCACTGTACTGTGTCTGCTGCTAATATATAGACTGGTTGATAAAGAGATAGTATACTCGTAACTAGTATGTATGTATAAAGAAAGAAAAAAAAACCACGGTTAGGTGGTATATACAATTATGGACGGGCTGCCGAGTGCCGACACAGAGGTAGCCACAGCCGTGAACTACCGCACTGTACTGTGTCTGCTGCTAATATATAGACTGGTTGATAAAGAGATAGTATACTCGTAACTAGTATGTATGTATAAAGAAAGAAAAAAAAACCACGGTTAGGTGGTATATACAATTATGGACGGGCTGCCGAGTGCCGACACAGAGGTAGCCACAGCCGTGAACTACCGCACTGTACTGTGTCTGCTGCTAATATATAGACTGGTTGATAAAGAGATAGTATACTCGTAACTAGTATGTATGTATAAAGAAAGAGAAAAAAACCACGGTTAGGTCACTGGTATATACAATTATGGACGGGCTGCCGAGTGCCGACACAGAGGTAGCCACAGCCGTGAACTACCGCACTGTACTGTGTCTGCTGCTAATATATAGACTGGTTGATAAAGAGATAGTATACTCGTAACTAGTATGTATGTATAAAGAAAGAAAAAAAAACCACGGTTAGGTCACTGGTATATACAATTATGGACGGGCTGCCGAGTGCCGACACAGAGGTAGCCACAGCCGTGAACTACCGCACTGTACTGTGTCTGCTGCTAATATATAGACTGGTTGATAAAGAGATAGTATACTCGTAACTAGTATGTATGTATAAAGAAAGAAAAAAAAACCACGGTTAGGTCACTGGTATATACAATTATGGACGGGCTGCCGAGTGCCGACACAGAGGTAGCCACAGCCGTGAACTACCGCACTGTACTGTGTCTGCTGCTAATATATAGACTGGTTGATAAAGAGATAGTATACTCGTAACTAGTATGTATGTATAAAGAAAGAAAAAAAAACCACGGTTAGGTCACTGGTATATACAATTATGGACGGGCTGCCGAGTGCCGACACAGAGGTAGCCACAGCCGTGAACTACCGCACTGTACTGTGTCTGCTGCTAATATATAGACTGGTTGATAAAGAGATAGTATACTCGTAACTAGTATGTATGTATAAAGAAAGAAAAAAAAACCACGGTTAGGTCACTGGTATATACAATTATGGACGGGCTGCCGAGTGCCGACACAGAGGTAGCCACAGCCGTGAACTACCGCACTGTACTGTGTCTGCTGCTAATATAGACTGGTTGATAAAGAGATAGTATACTACTAATATTATATACTGGTGGTCAGGTCACTGGTCACTAGTCACACTGGCAGTGGCACTCCTGCAGCAAAAGTGTGCACTGTTTAATTTTAATATAATATTATGTACTCCTGGCTCCTGCTATAACCTATAACTGGCACTGCAGTAGTGCTCCCCAGTCTCCCCCACAATTATAAGCTGTGTGAGCTGAGCAGTCAGACAGATATATAATATATATAGATGATGCAGCACACTGGCCTGAGCCTGAGCAGTGCACACAGATATGGTATGTATGTGACTGAGTCACTGTGTGCTGTGTATCGCTTTTTTCAGGCAGAGAACGGATTATAAATAAAAGTGGTGGTCACTGGTCACTATCAGCAAAACTCTGCACTGTACACTACTGAGTACTCCTAATGCTCCCCAAAATTAGTAAATCAAGTGTCTAAACGGAGAGGACGCCAGCCACGTCCTCTCCCTATCAATCTCAATGCACGTGTGAAAATGGCGGCGACGCGCGGCTCCTTATATAGAATCCGAGTCTCGCGATAGAATCCGAGCCTCGCGAGAATCCGACAGCGTCATGATGACGTTCGGGCGCGCTCGGGTTAACCGAGCAAGGCGGGAAGATCCGAGTCGCTCGGACTCGTGAAAAAAAACATGAAGTTCTGGCGGGTTCGGATTCAGAGAAACCGAACCCGCTCATCTCTAGTTGAAACCCTGACTGTCCCAAAGCTTCTGCCTTGTCTAATCTTTTGTGCAATGAGTTTACACTAGCATTTAAAACATTCCACATATCCATCCAATCAGCTGTCGGCGGAGACACCACATTCATTTGCTCCCGCTCCTCTCTAATATAGCCTTCTTCCTCAGACATGTCGACACACGTGTACCGACACACTACACACACAGGGAATGCTTTTTCTGAAGACAGTTTCCCCACAAGGCCCTTTGGAGAGACAGAGAGAGAGTATGCCAGCACCCCCCCCCCAGCGCTATATAACCCAGGAATAAAACAGTAACTTAATGTTTGCCCAGTAGTGCTGCTGTATGTAATTTGCGAATTATGTGCCCCCCCCACCCCTCTTTTCAACCCTCTTGTCTAACGTGGTATAAGCAGGGTAGAGTCCGGGGAGCTTCCTCTCAGCGGTGCTGTGGAGAAAAAATGGCGCTGGTGAGTGCTGAGGGAGAAGCCCCGCCCCCTCGGAGGCGGGCTTCTGTCCCGCTTAAACTGTAAAATTGGTGGGGGCTTATACATATATAAAGTGCCCAGCTGTATATATGTTATATTTTTGCGAAAGAGGTTTATATTGCTACCCAGTGCGCCCCCCCTGCGCCCTGCACCCTTACAGTGACCGGAGTATGTGAGGTGTATGGGAGCAAAGGCGCACAGCTGCAGTGCTATGCGTTACCTCAGTGAAGATCATGAAGTCTTCTGCCGCCTCTGAAGTCTTCTTTTCTTCTCATACTCACCCGGCTTCTATCTTCCGGCTCTGTGAGGGGGACGGCGGCGCGGCTCTGGGACGGACGGCGAGGGTGAGATCCTGCGTACCAATCCCACTGGAGCTAATGGTGTCCAGTAGCCTAAGAAGCAGGACCTTGCAACTCAGAGAGTAGGGCTGCTTCTCTCCCCTCAGTCCCTCGATGAGGGAGTCTGTTGCCAGCAGTGCTCCCTGAAAATTAAAAACCTAACAAAATACTTTCTGTCAGAAAGCTCAGGAGAGCTCCTGAAAAGCACCCAGTCTCCACTGGGTACAGTATCAAACTGAGTTCTGGAGGAGGGTCATAGAGGGAGGAGCCAGTGCACACCCAGAACTAAAGTCTTTCTTAAAGTGCCCATGTCTCCTGCGGAGCCCGTCTATCCCCATGGTCCTTACGGAGTCCACAGCATCCTCTATGACGTTAGAGAAAATAGGATTTTAATACCTACCGGTAAATCCTTTTCTCTTAGTCCGTAGAGGATGCTGGGCACCCGTCCCAGTGCGTACTGTGTCTGCAGTTATTAAATGGCCCTTAACTCCAGAACATTTATGTGGAGATGAAAACATCCAAGGAAGACTTGACCATCTTCCTTGGATGTTTTCCCCCTGTGTGACTGCTCTCCAGCCTCGGAGGGTTGCATCCGTGGTCCCTAGGATCCCGTCCTGGATCCCGAACCATCGCCCCTCTAGGTGGTGAGAACTGTGCAGCCACCAATGGAGTGAAATTCTGGTCTTGGAAGACAGGATTATCCTCCGGTGCATGTGTAGGTGGGTTCCGGACCACTTGTCCAACAGGTCCCACTGGAACACTCTGGCATGGAACCTGCCAAACTGAATGGCCTCGTAGGCCGCAACCATCTTCCCCAGCAACTGAATGCATTGATGGATTAACACTCTTGCTGGTTTCAGAATTTGTTTGACCAGACTCTGGATCTCCAGAGCCTTTCCACTAGAAGAAAACCTCTTCTGTGTCCAGTATCACTCCCAAAAACAACAACCGCGTCATTGGGACCAACTGCGATTTTGGCAAGTTTAGGAGCCAACCATGTTGTTGAAGAACTGTCAGGGAGAGTAGATGTTTTGCACCAACTGGTCCCTGGATCTCGCCTTTATCAGGAGATCATCCAAGTACGGGATAATTGTGACTCCTTGCTTGCGAAGGAGAACCATCATTTCCGCCATCACCCTGGTGAAAATCCTCGGAGCCGTGGACAGACCAAACGGCAACGTCTGAAATTGGTAATGACAATCCTGAATTGCAAACCTCAGGTAGCTTGATGCAGTGGCTAAATGGGAACATATAAGTAGGCATCCTTTATGTCTACCAAAACCATGAAATCTCCTTTATCCCCCGGACTGGAGATCACTACCCTGAGAGATTCCATCTTGAAATTGAATTTCTTTAGGTAGAAATTAAGGGATTTCAGATTTAAGATTGGTCTGACTGAGCCGTCCGGCTTCGGGACCACGAAGAGGCTTGAATAAAAACCTTCTCCCTGCTGACTAAGGCTGATTTGAACAATCGGTAAAGGGGGAACGTCTTGAAACCCCAGTTTGTACCCTTGGGACACTATTTGTAAAACCCACGTGTCCAGGTCCGAATGAATCCAGAACTGACTGAAGAGTTTTAGACGTGCCCCCCACTGGTGCGGGCTCCTGCAAGAGAGCCCCAGCGTCATGCAGTGGATTTGGCAGAAGCAGAGGACGATCTCTGCTCCTGCGATCTTGAAGAGGCTACAGACCTCTTCCCTCTTTTCCTTCCTCTACCTGCAAAGAAAGGGGAATCTTAACTTCTTGCATATCTATTGGGCCGAAATGACTGCGTCAGATAATGATGCGTCTTCATCCAATGAGAGGGAACATAGGGCAAGAAGGATGACTTACCTGCGGGAGCTGCCGAGATCAAATTAACTAGGCCGTCGCCAAACAAGGCTTCACCTTCATAGGGAAGAGACTCCCTTTCTTCTTGGAGTCAGCATCAGCATTCCCTTGGTGAATCCACAATGCCCTCCTATCCGAGACTGCCATGAAATTGGCCCGTGAGCACTTGTGCCCGGTGTAGGATTTTTAAATATGTGTAGTTTACTGTATGCAAGGGTTTAAAACCTTTTAGGAACTGAGCTCTAAGGTGTATTACATGTAGTTTAAAAAAAACAAAAAAGGTTTATTTTATGGCAGTAGTTTCCAAACTGGGGTTCTTGCACTGGTAGCATAGTTTGGTGGTCCAGGACCAATTAAAATTATTTATACTTTATTAAATTGGCAAAACCATTCCCTCACAACATAACTGAACCTGAGGATGACATGCTATAAACACAATTTACTTAATTTTATATTTTTTTCTGAATTTCTCAATTAAAAAAACTTTGGCCTAGGGGTGCCGTGAAACAAATTTTGATACTCTAGGGCAGGGGTGTCAAACCCATGGGCCGCATGCCGCCCCCAATGCATCCTTTTGTGGCCCACAGGCCGGGGTCCGGCAGGGGTCCGACAGGGGTCCTTTTGTGGCCCGATCACCTTGCTTAGAGCGAGGGCAGGAGAGTGCAGCCAGAGTCTTTGCTTTCTATGTGCGGCACCATCTTCCCGAAGAGATCACCGGGAAGATAGTGCCCCTTTCACTGGCTACAGCACAGGTATACTGGGGTGGGGTAGCAAACTGGGGGCCCCAATGGGCCCCTCCAGCAGTCCCTCTACCAAAACACGTCTTTTGGTGGTTTTGCGGTGTTGTTATAACTAGAGATGAGCGGGTTCGGTTTCTTTGAATCCGAACCCGCACGAACTTCACTTTTTTTTTCACGGGTCCGAGCGACTCGGATCTTCCCGCCTTGCTCGGTTAACCCGAGCGCGCCCGAACGTCATCATGACGCTGTCGGATTCTCGCGAGGCTCGGATTCTATCGCGAGACTCGGATTCTATATAAGGAGCCGCGCGTCGCCGCCATTTTCACACGTGCATTGAGATTGATAGGGAGAGGACGTGGCTGGCGTCCTCTCCATTTAGATTAGATTTAGAAGAGAGAGAGAGAGAGAGAGAGATTGCTGTGATACTGTAGATTAGAAGAGAGTGCAGACAGAGTTTAGTGACTGACGACCACAGTGACCAGTGACCACCAGAGACAGTGCAGTTGTTTGTTTTATTTAATATATCCGTTCTCTGCCTGAAAAAAACGATACACAGTCACACAGTGACTCAGTCTGTGTGCACTGCTCAGCCCAGTGTGCTGCACATCAATGTATTGTATATAAAGCTTATAATTGTGGGGGAGACTGGGGAGCACTGCAGGTTGTTATAGCAGGAGCCAGGAGTACATGATAAATAATATTATATTAAAATTAAACAGTGCACACTTTTGCTGCAGGAGTGCCACTGCCAGTGTGACTAGTGGTGACCAGTGCCTGACCACCAGTATATTAGTAGTATTGTATACTATCTCTTTATCAACCAGTCTATATTAGCAGCAGACACAGTACAGTGCGGTAGTTCACGGCTGTGGCTACCTCTGTGTCGGCACTCGGCAGGCAGTCCGTCCATCCATAATTGTATTATAATATATACCACCTAACCGTGGTTTTTTTTTCATTCTTTATACCGTCGTCATACTAGTTGTTACGAGTATACTACTATCTCTTTATCAACCAGTGTACAGTGCGGTAGTTCACGGCTGTGGCTACCTCTGTGTCGGCACTCGGCAGGCAGTCCGTCCAACCATAATTGTATTATAATATATACCACCTAACCGTGGTTTTTTTTTCATTCTTTATACCGTCGTCATACTAGTTGTTACGAGTATACTACTATCTCTTTATCAACCAGTGTACAGTGCGGTAGTTCACGGCTGTGGCTACCTCTGTGTCGGCACTCGGCAGGCAGTCCGTCCAACCATAATTGTATTATATACCACCTAACCGTGGTTTTTTTTTCATTCTTTATACCGTCGTCATACTAGTTGTTACGAGTATACTACTATCTCTTTATCAACCAGTGTACAGTGCGGTAGTTCACGGCTGTGGCTACCTCTGTGTCGGCACTCGGCAGGCAGTCCGTCCAACCATAATTGTATTATAATATATACCACCTAACCGTGGTTTTTTTTTCATTCTTTATACCGTCGTCATACTAGTTGTTACGAGTATACTACTATCTCTTTATCAACCAGTGTACAGTGCGGTAGTTCACGGCTGTGGCTACCTCTGTGTCGGCACTCGGCAGGCAGTCCGTCCATCCATAATTGTATTATAATATATACCACCTAACCGTGGTTTTTTTTTCATTCTTTATACCGTCGTCATACTAGTTGTTACGAGTATACTACTATCTCTTTATCAACCAGTGTACAGTGCGGTAGTTCACGGCTGTGGCTACCTCTGTGTCGGCACTCGGCAGGCAGTCCGTCCAACCATAATTGTATTATAATATATACCACCTAACCGTGGTTTTTTTTTCATTCTTTATACCGTCGTCATACTAGTTGTTACGAGTATACTACTATCTCTTTATCAACCAGTGTACAGTGCGGTAGTTCACGGCTGTGGCTAACTCTGTGTCGGCACTCGGCAGGCAGTCCGTCCAACCATAATTGTATTATAATATATACCACCTAACCGTGGTTTTTTTTTCATTCTTTATACCGTCGTCATACTAGTTGTTACGAGTATACTACTATCTCTTTATCAACCAGTGTACAGTGCGGTAGTTCACGGCTGTGGCTACCTCTGTGTCGGCACTCGGCAGGCAGTCCGTCCATCCATAATTGTATTATATACCACCTAACCGTGGTTTTTTTATACCACCTAACCGTGGCAGTCCGTCCATAATTGTATACTAGTATCCAATCCATCCATCTCCATTGTTTACCTGAGGTGCCTTTTAGTTCTGCCTATAAAATATGGAGAACAAAAAAGTTGAGGTTCCAAAATTAGGGAAAGATCAAGATCCACTTCCACCTCGTGCTGAAGCTGCTGCCACTAGTCATGGCCGAGACGATGAAATGCCAGCAACGTCGTCTGCCAAGGCCGATGCCCAATGTCATAGTACAGAGCATGTCAAATCCAAAACACCAAATATCAGAAAAAAAAGGACTCCAAAACCTAAAATAAAATTGTCGGAGGAGAAGCGTAAACTTGCCAATATGCCATTTACCACACGGAGTGGCAAGGAACGGCTGAGGCCCTGGCCTATGTTCATGGCTAGTGGTTCAGCTTCACATGAGGATGGAAGCACTCAGCCTCTCGCTAGAAAACTGAAAAGACTCAAGCTGGCAAAAGCACCGCAAAGAACTGTGCGTTCTTTGAAATCCCAAATCCACAAGGAGAGTCCAATTGTGTCGGTTGCGATGCCTGACCTTCCCAACACTGGACGTGAAGAGCATGCGCCTTCCACCATTTGCACGCCCCCTGCAAGTGCTGGAAGGAGCACCCGCAGTCCAGTTCCTGATAGTCAGATTGAAGATGTCAGTGTTGAAGTACACCAGGATGAGGAGGATATGGGTGTTGCTGGCGCTGGGGAGGAAATTGACCAGGAGGATTCTGATGGTGAGGTGGTTTGTTTAAGTCAGGCACCCGGGGAGACACCTGTTGTCCGTGGGAGGAATATGGCCGTTGACATGCCAGGTGAAAATACCAAAAAAATCAGCTCTTCGGTGTGGAGGTATTTCACCAGAAATGCGGACAACAGGTGTCAAGCCGTGTGTTCCCTTTGTCAAGCTGTAATAAGTAGGGGTAAGGACGTTAACCACCTCGGAACATCCTCCCTTATACGTCACCTGCAGCGCATTCATAATAAGTCAGTGACAAGTTCAAAAACTTTGGGTGACAGCGGAAGCAGTCCACTGACCAGTAAATCCCTTCCTCTTGTAACCAAGCTCACGCAAACCACCCCACCAACTCCCTCAGTGTCAATTTCCTCCTTCCCCAGGAATGCCAATAGTCCTGCAGGCCATGTCACTGGCAAGTCTGACGAGTCCTCTCCTGCCTGGGATTCCTCCGATGCATCCTTGCGTGTAACGCCTACTGCTGCTGGCGCTGCTGTTGTTGCCGCTGGGAGTCGATGGTCATCCCAGAGGGGAAGTCGTAAGCCCACTTGTACTACTTCCAGTAAGCAATTGACTGTTCAACAGTCCTTTGCGAGGAAGATGAAATATCACAGCAGTCATCCTACTGCAAAGCGGATAACTGAGTCCTTGACAACTATGTTGGTGTTAGACGTGCGTCCGGTATCCGCCGTTAGTTCACAGGGAACTAGACAATTTATTGAGGCAGTGTGCCCCCGTTACCAAATACCATCTAGGTTCCACTTCTCTAGGCAGGCGATACCGAGAATGTACACGGACGTCAGAAAAAGACTCACCAGTCTCCTAAAAAATGCAGTTGTACCCAATGTCCACTTAACCACGGACATGTGGACAAGTGGAGCAGGGCAGGGTCAGGACTATATGACTGTGACAGCCCACTGGGTAGATGTATGGACTCCCGCCGCAAGAACAGCAGCGGCGGCACCAGTAGCAGCATCTCGCAAACGCCAACTCTTTCCTAGGCAGGCTACGCTTTGTATCACCGCTTTCCAGAATACGCACACAGCTGAAAACCTCTTACGGCAACTGAGGAAGATCATCGCGGAATGGCTTACCCCAATTGGACTCTCCTGTGGATTTGTGGCATCGGACAACGCCAGCAATATTGTGTGTGCATTAAATATGGGCAAATTCCAGCACGTCCCATGTTTTGCACATACCTTGAATTTGGTGGTGCAGAATTTTTTAAAAAACGACAGGGGCGTGCAAGAGATGCTGTCGGTGGCCAGAAAAATTGCGGGACACTTTCGGCGTACAGGCACCACGTACAGAAGACTGGAGCACCACCAAAAACTACTGAACCTGCCCTGCCATCATCTGAAGCAAGAAGTGGTAACGAGGTGGAATTCAACCCTCTATATGCTTCAGAGGTTGGAGGAGCAGCAAAAGGCCATTCAAGCCTATACAATTGAGCACGATATAGGAGATGGAATGCACCTGTCTCAAGCGCAGTGGAGAATGATTTCAACGTTGTGCAAGGTTCTGATGCCCTTTGAACTTGCCACACGTGAAGTCAGTTCAGACACTGCCAGCCTGAGTCAGGTCATTCCCCTCATCAGGCTTTTGCAGAAGAAGCTGGAGGCATTGAAGAAGGAGCTAAAAGGGAGCGATTCCGCTAGGCATGTGGGACTTGTGGATGCAGCCCTTAATTCGCTTAACAAGGATTCACGGGTGGTCAATCTGTTGAAATCAGAGCACTACATTTTGGCCACCGTGCTCGATCCTAGATTTAAAGCCTACCTTGGATCTCTCTTTCCGGCAGACACAGGTCTGCTGGGGTTGAAAGACCTGCTGGTGACAAAATTGTCAAGTCAAGCGGAACGCGACCTGTCAACATCTCCTCCTTCACATTCTCCCGCAACTGGGGGTGCGAGGAAAAGGCTCAGAATTCCGAGCCCACCCGCTGGCGGTGATGCAGGGCAGTCTGGAGCGACTGCTGATGCTGACATCTGGTCCGGACTGAAGGACCTGACAACGATTACGGACATGTCGTCTACTGTCACTGCATATGATTCTCTCAACATTGATAGAATGGTGGAGGATTATATGAGTGACCGCATCCAAGTAGGCACGTCACACAGTCCGTACTTATACTGGCAGGAAAAAGAGGCAATTTGGAGGCCCTTGCACAAACTGGCTTTATTCTACCTAAGTTGCCCTCCCACAAGTGTGTACTCCGAAAGAGTGTTTAGTGCCGCCGCTCACCTTGTCAGCAATCGGCGTACGAGGTTACATCCAGAAAATGTGGAGAAGATGATGTTCATTAAAATGAATTATAATCAATTCCTCCGCGGAGACATTGACCAGCAGCAATTGCCTCCACAAAGTACACAGGGAGCTGAGATGGTGGATTCCAGTGGGGACGAATTGATAATCTGTGAGGAGGGGGATGTACACGGTGATATATCGGAGGGTGAAGATGAGGTGGACATCTTGCCTCTGTAGAGCCAGTTTGTGCAAGGAGAGATTAATTGCTTCTTTTTTGGGGGGGGTCCAAACCAACCCGTCATATCAGTCACAGTCGTGTGGCAGACCCTGTCACTGAAATGATGGGTTGGTTAAAGTGTGCATGTCCTGTTTTGTTTATACAACATAAGGGTGGGTGGGAGGGCCCAAGGACAATTCCATCTTGCACCTCTTTTTTCTTTTCTTTTTCTTTGCATCATGTGCTGATTGGGGAGGGTTTTTTGGAAGGGACATCCTGCGTGACACTGCAGTGCCACTCCTAGATGGGCCCGGTGTTTGTGTCGGCCACTAGGGTCGCTAATCTTACTCACACAGTCAGCTACCTCATTGCGCCTCTTTTTTTCTTTGCGTCATGTGCTGTTTGGGGAGGGTTTTTTGGAAGGGCCATCCTGCGTGACACTGCAGTGCCACTCCTAGATGGGCCCGGTGTTTGTGTCGGCCACTAGGGTCGCTAATCTTACTCACACAGCTACCTCATTGCGCCTCTTTTTTTCTTTGCGTCATGTGCTGTTTGGGGAGGGTTTTTTGGAAGGGACATCCTGCGTGACACTGCAGTGCCACTCCTAGATGGGCCCGGTGTTTGTGTCGGCCACTAGGGTCGCTTATCTTACTCACACAGCGACCTCGGTGCAAATTTTAGGACTAAAAATAATATTGTGAGGTGTGAGGTATTCAGAATAGACTGAAAATGAGTGTAAATTATGGTTTTTGAGGTTAATAATACTTTGGGATCAAAATGACCCCCAAATTCTATGATTTAAGCTGTTTTTTAGTGTTTTTTGAAAAAAACACCCGAATCCAAAACACACCCGAATCCGACAAAAAAAATTCGGTGAGGTTTTGCCAAAACGCGTTCGAACCCAAAACACGGCCGCGGAACCGAACCCAAAACCAAAACACAAAACCCGAAAAATTTCAGGCGCTCATCTCTAGTTATAACTACATGGTGACGATACTGTAGCACAGAGATTTTCAACCATTTACAACTCACGTCACACAGAACAAGATTTAAATATTGACAAGGCACACTGAAATATAATGGTGATGCATGGTGCAGTATCGTGTCCTAGGATGTCATGTCGCAGCTTCTCCATAGGTAACGCCTGAACAGGCCCGGTGACAGGGGGGACAAAGGGGACACTTGTTCAGGGCTCCAAGTATTAAGAACAGAAATAATGGGGCCACAGTGCCAATATTGCTTTTTAAAGTGTATCCACCAACTGCTCAATTTAAGCAGGAAAACAATTAACAGGCCAACTAAACCCTCCCCCCTCCTTTTACCCCATCACTTTGTCCAGTCCCTGTGGTCCATACTGTATTGCCATTATTATGCATGTTGCTGTGCTGGCCCTTTTCTGAATGCCCCTGCCACCGCCACCGAAGAGCTGGATAGCCCAGTATGAAAACCACCTGCCGGCCTCACTGACGGTCCGAGTCAAAGGCTCCATTTTTTTTTAAAGATCCCTCTGCCAAGTTAAGGGGGGGTTGAGGGGGCCCCAGAGATATCAGTGTACTGGGCCCCGAGATTTCTGTTGCTGGCCCTGACCCTCAGGGGCGTATCTACCCCTTGGCCAGGATGGCACTTGCCAGGGGCACCATCCAGCTGTGCCAACCGTGGCTAAGGGATAGAGTTCTGCAGTCTCGAAAGGGCGCTATGGCAATCAGCGTGGGACTGACCAATTAGACGGTGAGGGAAGGATACTGAAATTGTCCCAACCCTGTTACAGTTTGAAACGCCCCTCAACTGCTGTCCACTGCTTCACTCCTAGCTCTGCCCCTTTGAAATTATTAATCCCTACCCCCCGGTAGGCGGAGTTCTCCAGGCCCATACTCAGGAGTCACCACTGCTGTACATTATGTGCCGGTTGTAGAGGCAGAGCGGGGAACATCAGAGAACGCCACAAATTACACAGTGGGCAAGGAGATGGCTGGAGACAGCTGCACAGCCATGCCTTGCAAGTTCGAGAGAGCTGTTGAATTTCTGCACTTTAAGTCAGAGCCTGCCCCCTGCTGCCCAAGCAGTCCGTGACAGTTAGTGTCGAGGAGGGGGAGATTTGTGCATGTGTGCTATCAGTGTGTGTGTGGGGGGGGGGTGGGGGGGTGGAGGATGTGTGTGACTGTGAGGGAGCTGTCAGTGTCAGTGGGGAGAGGAGCAGGAGGGAGTTGTCAGTGTGTGGAAGTGATGAGAGTTGTCAGTACTGGGGAAATGTGTGTATGTGTGTACTAGATTTAGGAGTGTGTGTTTGTGAGAGGTTTCAGTTGGGGAATTAGAGTTCATACAGTAATTAAATGTTTTCATATTGAGAACTACATCTCCCAGCATATACAGTGTGCTGGGGATGCTAACAAGCTTTATTTAAAAGTTTAAAAAACATTGCTTTTATGACTGCAATGGTTAAAAAGGGAGAGCTATAAATCAATTTATCAGTGAATGATCGCAGTTTGAGCTGTTACATTTTACTGAACCACCTATCCCTCCACACTCACTACCTGTCCTCAGGATACATTTACCATCCCGGCAGACGGTATACCGGCGGTCATTTGACCGATGTTGGAATCCTGACACCACTTGGGAGACTGGTGCCGGCACACAGACAGCCAACATCCCGAAGGCGAGTATTAGAGGGAGGGTTAGGACCGGGGGAGGGGGTGTTAGGGAAGGCACTAGGAGGGGGGGGGGGGGTTAGTCCTAGCTGCCACCCCCTGAGGGTTAGCCCTATCCGCCACCCCCCCAGAGGGTTAGGATTAGGATTAGGTATCATGTGACTGCTGGAATCCCGAGCGCCGGATGCCATACCCAACCCCCTTTACTTTTTCAGGCATTTCTATCTCTCCTCTCTCTATGGTGTTCCGATTGCCCACTTTCCCTTGTGCTTTTCTCTCTCTCTCCTTTGTTTAGAGCATCAGTTTCTGTAGTCCACTTTATCCTTATTTTTTCCAGTGTTTCACTATCTCTCTGATGTAATGAGGATGTATGGTCTAGAGGGATCAGTAATGCATTGTACTGTATAGAGGCGTCAGGGATGTAGCGTAGGGTATAGAGGCGTCAGGGATGTAGCGTAGGTTATAGAGGCATCAGGAATGTAGCGTAGGGAATAGAGGCATCAGGGATGTAGCGTAGGGTATAGAGGCGTCAGGGATGTAGCATAGGGAATAGAGGCGTCAGGGATGTAGCGTAGGGAATAGAGGCGTCAGGGATTTAGCTTAGGGAATATAGGCATCAGGGATGTACTAGCAGGTATATAGAGGTCAGTGTACTGTATAGAGGGGTCAGTAATGCAGTGATGGTTATAGAAAGGTCAGTGATGTAGTGTAGGGTATAGAGGGGTCAGTTATGTAGTGTGGAGTAAAGAGGGGTCAGTAAAGATACTAAGCTGAAGTACTTAGAACACTTCTTGAATTAAGACACAACCTGCAAGAAAAAGTATGCAATATGGGTGAAAAGGCAAATGTCAGAGGTCTGATACAAGTGACCAGCTCCACACCTTGTACCACACAGCGTTATGTTAAACTGGGATATGTTCTTTTTTGGTGTGTGTGTGCGTGTGTGTGTGGGGGGGGGGGGGGTTCCAAAGGAAATTTTTGCCATTGGCTCCTTTGGTCTAGAACCAGCCCTGATCACAAAATATTTCTGTCTGAGCAGACTGGACACTGATCAGCGTTGGCTCATTCTCAGCCCCCCGCCCAGCCTCTGCTGCCAACAGACTGCTATTAGCTAGTTAACCTTCTGCCTTCCCTATCTATGACACAGACTGCTGCTAATGCTACCAGAATGTTCCCAGTGGCTTCACACCAACAGTGAATCCCAGCCGATGATGTAGGGCAGCGTGTGGGGGAGGGGGTCAGTTGCTGTGGCTCCAACATGGTAACCGCCAATGGACTGCAATGCTTTATCGAAAGGGGGGGCGCCAGTCCCTTACTTTGCCAGGGGCGCTTGTACCCCTAGCTACACCTCTGTTGACCCTAACCGATACCCCTAAACTAACCATAATTCCTGCAGTAAAAATCCATGTTTCTATGTATATAGGGGGTCATTCCGAGTTGATCGCTTGCTGCCGTTGTTCGCTGCGTAGCAGTCAGTTGAAAAAAAATGGCTAATCTGTGCATGCGCATGCTCCGTAATGTGCATGCGCATCGTACGGGTACAAAGTCCATTGTGGTTTTGCACTAGTTCTAGCGATTATTCCAATCACAGAACAGGCCACAAGGAGATTGACAGAAAGAGGGCGTTTCTGGGTGTCAACTGACCGTTTTCAGGGAGTGCTTGGAAAAATGCAGGCGTGGCAGAAGAAATGCAGACGTGGCTGGGCATTCGCTGGATGGGTGTGTGACATCAAAAGCCGTCCCTCGGTTGTTAGAATCAACGCACACGAAGTGTAACTACAGTGCTGGTCTTATTTTGAAACGATTTTGCAGGCGCTCTGCTGCTCAAGTGTTCGCACTTCTCCAAAGTGAATATACACTCTCCAGTGGGCAGCGACAATGCGTTTGCATGGCTGCTAAAAACTGCTAGCGAGCAATCAACTCAGAATGACCCCCATAGTGTATTGCAAGAAAATATCTGTAAATCCAATGGTACCGTAAGTGCGGTATATACTCGCACTTCTATGCGGGGTGAGAACATCTCCCCTAAGTGAAGTCAGCCCTATGAATAGAGTTTGTGTGATCCCTGTGCAGCAGTCACAGAAAGGGTTCATCTCTGCATTTTGTCACTTAAATTACATTGCTGCATTTTTTCTAGAAGTGGATCTGAGAGCTGTTACCCGCAGACCAGCTACAATAATTATCCTGGGTACTCACTAGTTCAGTGGTTCTCAAACTGCACCCTGGGGTGCCTCAGGACACTTGCAGGGGTGCCTTGGATTGGTGGTCCAGGACCAATTCAAAATATTTATAGTTAGTGTTATAGGCAAAACCAGTGCTGTTGGCTGGCAATCATAACATATGTGCACAAGCAGAAGCAAATCCTGTCCCCTACCAAAGGGCCAGTGCTAGGGTGTTTGGCGCCTCCCTGCAAACTATTAATTTGGGCCCTCTCTCCAATACTTAATAAAGGGACAGTGCGCTCCTTAAAAAAAGAAGGTGTGGTATCACAAGGAAGGGGCATGGCCACACAATAGCACCCCAAATCAAAATACGCCACACAGTAGCACTATCTTATTGTCATTACACCGCATGTAATAATAATAATAATACCCACAGTCGCAGTGCCCTTTATACACATAACCACCATATCAGTGCAGCTTACACACATAATGCCAACAGTAGCAGTGCCCCTTCTACACATGCCCACGGTGGCAATCCTTTACATGGCAAATATCAACCTGGTTTTGCCATGTAAAGGATTGCCACTTTAAAAAACAAACAATAAAAAAAAAAAAAAAACAACAGGAAAAAACACAAAATCTCTCACTTTCTGATTCTCACACCCTATTACATTCCTCCCTATATATTTAAATGTTTCTATTACTGTATGTTCCCTCTTCCCTTCTCCAAACTATACACATAATCTTTTAGTATTTCCAGGTAAGTTTTGTGATGTAGGCCATGCACAATTTTAGTTGCCCTAATGTATTTACAGCCTTCTGGAGATATGGCTTCTGGAACTGAACACAGGATTCTAAATGTGGCTGTACCAAGGACCTATACAGTGGCATTACAGGTTGAGTATCCCTTATCCAAAATGCTTGGGACCAGAGGAATTTTGGATATCGGATGTTTCTGTATTTTGGAATAATTGCATACCATAACGAGATATTATGGTGATGGGACCTAAATCTAAGCACAGAATGCATTTATGTTTCATATACACCTTATACACACAGCCTGAAGGTCATTTTAGCCAATATTTTTTATAACTTTGTGCATTAAACAAAGTGTGTGTACATTCACAGAATTCATTCATGTGTCATATACACCTTATACACACAGTCTGAAGTTCATTTAATACAATATTTTGAATAACTTTGAGTATTAAACAAAGTTTGTGTACACTGAGCCATCAAAACACAAAGGTTTCACTATCTCAGTCTCACTCAAAAAAGTCCGTATTTCGGAATATTCCGTATTTCGGACTATTTGGATATGGGATACTCAACCTGTATTACTTTTTTCTGCTACTGGTTCTTTAACCTATGCAAACAAGCATCTGACTTGCCTTTCCTATTGCTTTGTTACATTGCTCACCTGAAATAGTAATACTTAGATAGCTTTCCTCTTGCCATTATAATGCCCTTAATATTATAGTTAGCCTTTGCATTTTTGAGACGTGTATGATTTTGCATTTTTTGGCATTAAATGTTGCCATGTTCTTGACCATTCCTCTAGTCCAGGGGCAGAACTGCCAGAGACAACGGAGTCAGTTGCCGCCGGGCTCCAGCCCTGAAGGGGCTCCAGCCCTAAAGGGGCTTCCTCCATTGCCCCCCGGCTGTTACGTGCCCTTCCTACTAAATAGACAAAGGTGCTACCAGCAGGGTCTCGCAGTTTGTACATTCCATGCCGTAACACCCTTCTTTCCACCTTTTTCAAGACCCAGCCCAGCAGCCTCGCCGCTGCCACCACCGCTAGCTGCAGCACTGCCAGCGGTGGGGTGCCCCTGCTTCTTCTCACACCACAGATAGCTGGGCAGCACTGCAACTGCCTGCCTGATTGCTCCGCCCCCTTCCGGCTCCCAAGCACCTCTGCTGCCCAGTGATCCAGGAGCCTGCTGCTAGGAAGAAGTGGCCGAGCTTCAGCAAGCGAGTCTGGACACTGGCGAAGGAAGCCATGATAACCAGATAATGGGGAGTGGAGAGCCAGTTCCAAGGTAATACTTTATACAGCTGGTTGAGATCCTGGTCGGTGGATATGGATTCCAAGAAAACCCTGGAGGTGCTTCCTTTCAAGGGAGACACTCTCTTTGGAGAAGACCTCAATAAGATTGTAGCTGATCTGGCTACTGCTAAAACAGCTTGCCTACCTCGTATGACTCCTACCACGCAGAAGGCTAAAAGTACTTTCCCTTGGCCCTTTCATCCCTCAGGTAAAGCGTACCCAAGGTCAGGCATACCCAAAGCAAGCTCATGCTTCCAGACCTGCCAAGCCCAGACTGAAGCAAGCCTGGGCTGCCCATCAGCCTGCTTCCAAAACGGACAAGCCTGCCGCATGACGGTGCAGGCCTCCCTCTGGGGGATCCCAGGGTGGGGGGCCCGACTTCTAGGTTTGGCATAGAAAGGTATAATTCTAAGCTAGAGAATTCTGTTTGGAGCTCACCTTGTACTTTGTGAAGAAATAATCAGCATTGTGGCTGAGCAGATACATGTAGTGTGTGGCTGCAAACTGCATGGATCTGCTGCGTTGTAATGCTGATACTTTTTTTTTGCAAAGTACCAATAGCTTCATATAATGTTCACAATTTTTATGCAGGATCAAATAGCTCAATAGGTAGGGTGTTTGATTAGAATTCAACAGGTTATAGGTTTGAATCCTGGGTATGGTAGTTTGAGATGTGTTATTTAATAAAGTATGTTGTTCTGACTGCTGGGATATCATACTAAATAAATGGAGTTGATCAATTTTTTTTTAATTTTTTTTTAAACTAGGGACAATTTCCAGATACTTTTCTTTATAACTGAGATTGCCCCCTGGAACTTCACATCAGTTGACAACTATGCATGAGTGGGCAGTGCTTGCTCTGGATCTGCCCACCCATTTATGTGCCGTCATAAAAGAAAGCACAACTGACAGTTATCCTGGGCGTACACTACACAATTATCTGTCAGGCTATCTATCCAGTCTGGATGGATGGAATGAAAATCTGGTAATGTATAGTAGCAAATGTCAATTAACCATTTGCTCCCAAACACTAGAAAAGTGGTCAAAAATGGTCATTACACAAATTGGTTAAACCCAAAATTTAACCAATTTGTTTAGGGGACCATGTTTGTCCATTTTCTAGTGTTTGAGAGTAAATCGTTGATGGTCATTTGCTCACATAGATAACCGGATTTCTATTCCAACCAGCCAGTGTTGGAGATATGGTCTGCCAGATTACATAATGCATACCAGAGCCATAACTAGACTTTTTGGTGCCCTGTGACAGAGAATTATATGCCCCCCCCCTCCCCTCCCCATTTTTGCAATATGGACAAAAGGCGCATGCCTTGTGGGGAAGGGGCATAACAAGATTGGTCTCAGAGAAAGCACATGAGATATGAAGATATATCTAGTATACTTGACACTCAATGGTTTGTGGTATTGCCGGGGTGCCCTCCTTAAATGCATATACAGTCACACATGGCGTGTTTGTGCAAATGGCATATCAGCAGTCAGCACTAACTGGTGACATGCCATTTGTACAAGTAAGCCATGTGTGACTAATATATAAACATACTTTATTAAATAACACCTCAAACTATCATACCCAGGATTCAAATCTATAACCTGTTGAATTCTAATCAAACACCCTACCCATTGAGCTACTTGATCCTGCATCTATTCTAACCTCCAAAAACAGATTCAGTTGCATTTTCCAGCGTGTTTTGTTTGCGCCTTTGCAAATGTCTTACATCGACAAACTTATTTAGTACTATTTTGCAAATAGGGTTACATTGTCGCAACATTGTGTTCCCTAATTGCTTGATTTTTTAAATGCAACAATTGATAAAGACACCTGATAATTGCTCTGTTGAGTGTTATTTTGTGTCTACTTCTTATCTACATTTAATTCCCTACCTCTAATCAAGGCATTTTTAAATGCTTGGGGCTGCCAGGACGTGAGGCCTACCTAGACTTTAGATCGGAATTTGAATGTACTTGTGAACTAACTTAATTTCCTACTTCTAAATTCATTCCTAAATTCACTACTTACATTAATCCTGTAGTTGGGCATTTTGAGCCTTCAATTGTGGGTATTATTTTGTGTCCAGACCAGCAGCTGGTGGTGTGCATTTGCTGGAAAGGCATCGAAGACCTCCGATATGCTGCATCTCCTGATGTGTGTCTCCCTCAAGTGGCTGTCAGCAAATGCATGCTAGACACCCCATTCCAAGCTGATTGTGACATCACGGAACATGCATCATAGAACAGGCATGCTAGAATATGGGTCTTCAACCTGCGACCCTCCAGCTGCTGTGGAACTACATATACCAGCATGCCCTGCCTCAGTTTTAGCATACCTTAATAGCAAAACTGTGGCAGGGCATGCTGGGATGTGTAGTTTCACAGCAGCTGGAGGGCCACAGGATGAAGACCCATGTGCTAGAGCCAAGCCGCAGGTACATTGAATGCTAGCAAGCTGAATGTTTAAATCCTTTTTGTTCCGCAGCATTCCAATGCGGAAGATTCCATGGAACCAGAGATTATTCCATTGAGAAGGACATGCTGCCTGGATGACTGCACTGTGCAAATTAAATCACGGAGCCAGTTGGCTTGTGGGTGGCTCTGGTGACTGGGTGGTTGGGTGGGCGGTGTGTCAGAGGTGGAGCACATGCAAATGAATGTGTATCATCCTGCTAGTGAGAGTGAAAACTCATGCAGGAGTGTGCCTGCTTGTCAGTGGGTTATGCACCTTGCCAGGCGTCAAATCTACATGGAGCAGCTGGAGGGGACAAGAGCAGGTTTGCAAAATATAGATAGAAGAGCATATATGCTGGCGCATTCTCCATGATTGTGTCAGCTTATGTTTTGGTGCACTGCACTTTCCTCCACTAAGTTTTAGCCATTTTGGTTAAACGCAAGTGTAGTTGCTTCTCGCCCTTTTGGCTGTGATCTTGTATCGTGGTTGAAGAGTCTGCTGGAGGGATTGTTTTCTTCATTGACGAGAGACTGAAGATATTACAGGATGGAAGGCTTGGGAACACTATCTGTTTTTCAGTTGTGGAAGAGTTGAAAGACAGCTTTTACTTGCCAATATCTCTCTTTTGCAAAGAGCTACGCATTGGAAAATTCAGGGCTATACCGTGTAGATGAAGCACTAACAGGAGGCTTTAAAATTTTCATTCTAGTTTCCTTCGTTTGGGAGAAAAATGCAAAGGTACAAGACAGCTTTTCCTTGCCAATATCTCTCTTTTGCAAAGAGCTGCACATTGGAAAATTCAGGGCTATGCCGTGTAGATGATGGCCTAACAGGAGGCTTTAAAATTTTCTTTCTAGTGTCCTTCGTTTGGGAGAAAAATGCAAAGGTACAAGACAGCTTTTCCTTGCCAATATCTCTCTTTTGCAAAGAGCTACGCATTGGAAAATTCAGGGCTATGCCGTGTAGATGATGGCCTAACAGGAGGCTTTAAAATTTTCTTTCTAGTGTCCTTCGTTTGGGAGAAAAATGCAAAGGTACAAGACAGCTTTTCCTTGCCAATATCTCTCTTTTGCAAAGAGCTACGCATTGGAAAATTCAGGGCTATACCGTGTAGATGAAGCACTAACAGGAGGCTTTAAAATTTTCATTCTAGTGTTCTTCGTTTGGGAGAAAAATGCAAAGGTAGCTTGTGCCATCGCCACTCTGCTCCTTGTGCCGCCTTGGCGGTTTACATGAGCCACTGCGGTGACGTTGTCTGACTGGATCAGAACCGGTTGGTCGCAAAGTAAGGTCTCCGCTTGACGTAGGGCATTGTATATGGCCCCTAGTTTCAGGATGTTGATGTGAAGACAAGTCTCTTGACTTGACCAAAGACCTTGGAAATTTCTTCCCTGTGTGACTGCTCCCCAACCTTGGAGGCTTGCATCTGTGGTCACCAGGATCCAGTCCTGAATGCCGAATCTGCGTCACTCGAGAAGGTGAGCACTCTGCAGCCACCACAGGAGTGATACCCTGACCCTGGGGGACAGGGTGATCAACCAATGCATCTGTAAATGTGACCCAGACCACTTGTCCAGTAGGTCCCATTGGAAAGTCCTCGCATGGAACCTGCCGAATGGAATGGCTTTGTATGATGCCACCATCTTTCCCAGGACTCGAGTGCAGTGATGCACTGACACAAGTTTTGGTTTCAATAGGTTCCTGACAAGAGTCATGAGTTCCTGGGCCTTTTCTATCGGGAGATAAACCCTCTTCTGGTCTGTGTCCAGAATCATGCCCAAGAAAGACAGACGAGTCGTAGGAACCAACTGCGACTTTGGGATATTGAAAATCCAGCCGTGTTGCTGTAACACTTTCAGTGAAAGTGATACGCTGTTCAGCAACTGCTCTCTTGATCTCGCTTTTATGAGATCGCTCAAGTACGGGATAATTATGACACCTTGCTTGCGCAGGAGAACCATCATTTCCACCATTACCTTGGTGAAAATTCTCTGGGCCGTGGAGAGACCAAACAGCAACGTCTGAAATTGGCAATGACAGTCCTGTACCGCAAATCTGAGGTACGACTGATGAGATGGATAAATTTGGACATGAAGGTATGCATCCTGTACACAAATGCGGACAACAGGTGTCAAGCCGTGTGTTGCCTTTGTCAAGCTGTAATAAGTAGGGGTAAGGACGTTAACCACCTCAGAACATCCTCCCTTATACGTCACCTGCAGCGCATTAATCATAAGTCAGTGACAAGTTCAAAAACTTTGGATGACAGCGGAAGCAGTCCACTGACCACTAAATCCCTTCCTCTTGTAACCAAGCTCCTGCAAACCACACCACCAACTCCCTCAGTGTCAATTTCCTCCTTAGACAGGAGAGCCAATAGTCCTGCAGGCCATGTCACTGGCAAGTCTGACGAGTCCTCTCCTGCCTGGGATTCCTCCGATGCATCCTTGAGTGTAACGCCTACTGCTGCTGGCGCTGCTGTTGTTGCTGCTGGGAGTCGATCGTCATCCCAGAGGGGAAGTCGGAAGACCACTTGTACTACTTCCAGTAGGCAATTGACTGTCCAACAGTCCTTTGCGAGGAAGATGAAATATCACAGCAGTCATCCTGCTGCAAAGCGGATAACTCAGGTCTTGTCAGCCTGGGTGGTGAGAAACGTGGTTCCGGTATCCATCGTTAATTCAGAGGCAACTAGAGACTTGATTGAGGTACTGTGTCCCCGGTACCAAATGCCATCTAGGTTCCATTTCTCTAGGCAGGCGATACCGAAAATGTACACAGACCTCAGAAAAAGAGTCACCAGTGTCCTAAAAAATGCAGTTGTACCCAATGTCCACTAGTCCACATGTCCGTGGTTAAGTGGAGCAGGGCAGACTCAGGACTATATGACTGTGACAGCCCACTGGGTAGATGTATTGCCTCCCGCAGCAAGAACAGCAGCAGCGGCACCAGTAGCAGCATCTCGCAAATGCCAACTCGTTCCTAGGCAGGCTACGCTTTGTATCACCGCTTTCCATAAGAGGCACACAGCTGACAACCTCTTACGGAAACTGAGGAACATCATCGCAGAATGGCTTACCCCAATTTGACTCTCCTGGGGATTTGTGACATCGGACAACGCCACCAATATTGTGCGTGCATTACATCTGGGCAAATTCCAGCACGTCCCATGTTTTGCACATACATTGAATTTGGTGGTGCAGAATTATTTAAAAAACGACAGGGGCGTGCAAGAGATGCTGTCGGTGGCCCGAAGAATTGCGGGCCACTTTCTGCATTCAGCCACCGCGTGCCGAAGACTGGAGCACCACCAAACATTCCTGAACCTGCCCTGCCATCCTCTGAAGCAAGAGGTGGTAACGAGGTGGAATTCAACCCTCTATATGCTTCAGAGGATGGAGGAGCAGCAAAAGGCCATTCAAGCCTATACAGCTACCACGATATAGGCAAAGGAGGGGGAATGCACCTGACTCAAGCGCAGTGGAGAATGATTTCAACGTTGTGCAAGGTTCTGCAATCCTTTGAACTTGCCACACGTGAAGTCAGTTCAGACACTGCCAGCCTGAGTCAGGTCATTCCCCTCATCAGGCTTTTGCAGAAGAAGCTGGAGACATTGAAGGAGGAGCTAAAAGGGAGCGATTCCGCTAGGCATGTGGGACTTGTGGATGGAGCCCTTAATTCGCTTAACCAGGATTCAATCTGTTGAAATCAGAGCAATAAATTTTGGCCACTGTGCTCGATCCTAGATTTAAAACCTACATTGTATCTCTCTTTCCTGCAGACACAAGTCAAGTCAAGCGGAACGTGACCCGTCAACAGCTCCTCCTTCACATTCTCCCGCAACTGGGGGTGCGAGGAAAAGGCTAAGAATTCCGAGCCCACCCGCTGGCGGTGATGCAGGGCAGTCTGTAGTGAGTGCTGACATCTGGTCCGGACTGAAGGACCTGGCAACGATTACTGACATGTCGTCTACTGTCACTGCATATGATTCTGTCACCTTTGAAAGAATGGTGGAGGATTATATGAGTGACCGCATCCAGGTAGGCACGTCAGACAGTCCGTATGTATACTGGCAGGAAAAAGAGGCAATTTGGAGGCCCTTGCACAAACTGGCTTTATTCTACCTAAGTTGCCCTCCCTCCAGTGTGTACTCCAAAAGAGTGTTTAGTGCAGCCGCTCACCATGTCAGCAATCGGCGTACGAGGTTACTTCCAGAAAATGTGGAGAAGATGATGATCATCAAAATGAATTATAATCAATTCCTCCGTGGAGACATTCACCAGCAATTGCCTCCAGAAAGTACACAGGGATCTGAGATGGTGGATTCCAGTGGGGACGAATTAATAATCTGTGAGGAGGGGGATGTACACAGTGAAAGGGGTGAGGAATCGGAGGATGATGAGGTGGACATCTTGCCTCTGTAGAGCCAGTTTGTGCAAGGAGAGATTGATTGCTTCTTTTTTGGTGGGGGTCCAAACCAACCAGTCATTTCAGTCAGCCGTGTGGCAGACCCTGTTGCTGAAATGATGGGCTCGTCAATGTTTTTCTTTTCAATCTAAGCCCCTGCAGTTTTCTGTAAGAAACTGCTTCGCTATGATGATCAACAAGTCACAAGGGCAAACACTCAGGGCTGGAGGCGTAGATCTTAGGACCAGCTGCTACAAGCATGGCAAAGGTGTCACTATCATTGGTGACACCCAGAGAGGCAGCGAGGGAGATTGTAATGCAGTGCGCGCAGATAAGCAGCGCAATGGTAAAATGGAGGCATGGTCTCATAGGTAGGGGTGTGGCCTGTTGGCCTGAATCTCCATTTTGTTGCTCCGGGTATCCCGGGGGTTGAGTGCAGCACCCGGGGACTAGTGTGTGAGTGGTGCTGGCTCCTGCACAGTGACAGAAACTGGGTGTTGCACGTAATGTCACAGTGAAACACCCATATTCTGTCACTGAAGAGGAGCCGGCACTTTGGTGTCACCCCCCTTGGCGGGTGACACTCGGGTGTGGGCCGCAACCCCGTTGTGATGCCACTGACCCATGGGAAGCTTTACGTGGCTTACCCATGTGTTAGTAGCCCCAAGCATCTTTTGTGTTAGTCCCTGAAGAAAAACTTCAAATATTTACAAATAAATTTTGTAATCAATGGGCCTAATTCAGTAAGGATTGCAAATTCTGCTAAGTAACAGAATTTGCAATCCTTTGGTTCGCATGCTGGGGCCACCCAGCATGCCGCCTCCCTTCTTGACCACGCTGAAATTGCAGTCGCAGTGCAGTTCAGCGTGATCATAAAAAATGGGTTAGCCTCCTGTTGGTGCAGACTGTATGTGTGCGCAGGAAGCCGCCACCATTTTTGTGATCGCAGCTGCTGCATGTGATGTCATGCAACCGCTCTGACCACGCCTCCTGATTTTCCGTTGCCGACCCCATTTTGAAGCCCTGACCACGCACCGCTCCATCTCCGACTTGGAAATGGAGTGTTGCTGACCCCCCCCCCCCCAGCACCGATTGACAGTCAGAGGCGATCGCATTAACTGCGGGGTGCCGCAGAAAATGCAGGCGCATGCGTATGCTCTTAGCAATTTTTGCAGTTGGACTGCTTATTGCGATTGCAATCCAACCTGAATCAGGCTCTATTACCTATCACAATGCACTGCGGGTAGTACAAAATGGGGTTAATATAAGAGAAAACCCCCCAGATCTGTGCTCCTTAACTGTCCCTGGTGGCTAGTGGAGCGGCTGCCCAGTAATCAGTGTCCACGCCAGTGCGCACATGGCCCGCCCCCTACAGCCACGCTGGATCACGATATAGTGTGGGCACAGAAGTCCCTTACCTCCCTTTCATCAGCGGCCTCGTGATCCCGGAGGGCGGTGTGTGTGTGACTGACCTTAGGAAGAAACCGGAGCCTCCGCTGCAGTGACCCAGCAACCAGGGCGCGGGAGTATACTGCGCCGCTGGGAGTGATGGAGCTGCAGTAAAGATGTCTATTAGACCTAGCCTGCTGCAGCCCTTGTAGATTCTTATAAAAAAAAGTTCTTCTTTTCTTGTCAAAATTAATAGCTAAGAATAGGCTGCCTGAGGCAGCCCCCTCTTAAGTGGCCTGCTACTGAAGGCACCAACTACAAACTGAGCTCCCTGTTCATGGAAGCGAGGTTATAGAGGAGGGGGCGCTGAGCATCTTGGGAACAGTCAAAAGCTTTGAGCCTGTTGGTGCCTCAGATCAAGATCCTACTCTACACCCCAATGTGAATCCTTGTGGAGTCCAGTGTACCCCACAGAAGAAATGAATGTGTCACACCCATTGGCAGCAACATTAGAATAGCTGCTGATGGGCACAATTGAGAAAGGAAGGGGGGAAAACATTTGAATCCAGCACATATATGTAATTTGAATATGTAATTTGTACCTTCCTACTTTAAAATGTAATGGATGAACCTCACCCTGTGAGAACTATCTTCATGATCAAGAGATCTCATACGCAAGAAAAGCATGTGCTGGGATAGGGCTGTGGAGGGCGGCTGCTCGGGCACACACCCGTCAAGTTAAGGAGATTCAACTGAGGAAGCACAAGGGAACTGCAGGGAGACCACATATTTTCAGATGAACATGAGAGGGCGGAAGGCTGCCTAATACTGAAGCACCCTCAAACATCAAACCATATGCAACAACTAGTACAAGCATTCCTGGGGAAAGGTCTGCAGCAGACGGATTTGCATACGGTGATGTCATCCAAGCAATGGGCATAGTTGGCTGCAACCCTCGTCTGCATATGAAAAGAGAAAATGGTCACGCAGGGCATGGCGGCCTTTGTGGGGTTGCGCTTGGATGACCCCTAGATCGCTTTATACACCCCCATCAGTGTGGGGCTCATGTTGGCCATGCCCAAGCCCCTGAAGCATTCAAGCTGATTTCTTGCAGCAGCTGGACCCAGTAACAGCTCCAGAGTTGCTCTACAAGACAAGTAAAAGGGTGTGAGCCCTGCAGCACCACCTGTAGTTTGCATACACACATATATAGGACAGCATCTCTTATATGCCCCAGGGGCAATAAAATAGTAGCCTTATCTAGGGTATCCGTCCATGCCGCTACAGCACTACACACCCAGGCCGACGCAATTGCCGGTCTGAGTAAGGTACCTGAATGTGTATAAATGGACTTCAGGGTAATCTCCTGTTTGCGGTCAGCAGACTCTTTGAGGGTAGCCGTATCCTGGGACGGGAGGGCTACCTTCTTGGATAAGCGTGTTAATGCTTTGTCCACCCAAGGGGAGGATTCCCATCGTAACCTATCCGTTGATGGGAAAGGGGAATCCTTTTGGAAATCTGCAGGAGATTCCCAAGCTTTTTCACATAACTCGTTCAGCTCGTGTGAGGGGGGAAAGGTTACCTCAGGCTTCTTTCCCTTGTACATATGTACCCTCTTGTCAGAGATAGGGGGCTCCTCTGTGATGTGCAAAACATCTTTTATTGCCACAATCATATATCAAATGTATTTTGCCAATTTTGGCTGTAACTTTGCATCATCGTAATCGACACTGGAGTCAGAATCCGTGTCGGTATCTGTGTCAACAATCTGGATAGTGGGCGCTTATGAGACCCTGACAGTCCCTGCGACTTAGGATTAGGCATTGGTTGAGACCCTGACTGTCCCAAAGCTTCTGCCTTGTCTAATCTTTTGTGCAATGAGTTTACACTAGCACTTAAAACATTCCACATATCCATCCAATCAGGTGTCGGCGGAGACACCACGTTCATTTGCTCCCGCTCCTCTCTAATATAGCCTTCTTCCTCAGACATGTCGACACACGCGTACCGACACACCACACACACAGGGAATACTTTTACTGAAGACATTTCCCCCACAAGGCCCTTTGGAGAGACAGAGAGAGAGTATGCCAGCACATACCCCAGCGCTATATAACCCAGGAATAGCACAGTAACTTAATGTTTGAACAATCGGTGAGGGGGAACATCTTGAAACCCCAGTTTGTACCCTTGGGACACTATTTGTAAAACACACGAGTCCATGTCCGAATGAATCCAGAACTGACTGAAGAGTTTTAGACGTGCCCCCACTGGTGCGGGCTCCTGCAAGAGAGCCCCAGCGTCATGCAGTGGATTTGGCAGAAGCAGAGGATGATCTCTGCTCCTGCGATCTTGAAGAGGATGCAGACCTCTTCTCTCTTCTCCTTCCTCTACCTGCAAAGAAAGGGGAATCTTAACTTCTTGCATATCTATTGGGCCGAAATGACTGCATCAGATAATGATGCGTCTTCACCTGTTGGGAGGGAACATAGGGCAAGAAGGTTGACTTACCTGCGGGAGCTGCCGAGATCAAATTAACTAGGCAGTCACCAAACAAGGCTTCACCTTCATAGGGAAGAGACTCCCTTTCTTCTTGGAGTCAGCATCAGCATTCTCTTGGTGAATCCACAATGCCCTCCTATCCGACACTGCCATGAAATTGGCCCGTGAACTCAAGAGTCCTATATCCCTTGCAGTCTCACGTAAGTATGCTGCAGTGTCCTTGATATGATACAACGTAAGGAGTATCCCATCTCTCCAGGGTATCTATATTGGATGACAAGGTATTCGACCAATTCTTGAATACTACTACTCACCCATGCACATGTAATGGCAGGTCTAAGTAATGTACCCGTGGTTACATAACTAGAAATAATGTAGCTTCCTGCATACGATCCGCTGGATTTGTGACAGGGCCCCGTGCAGAACAGGGGGTGACTCCCACTTTATTCTGTCCGCGGCGGGAAATGAATAAACAACCAGAATCCTTTTGGGGATTTGAAACCATCTTGTCGAGCTGGCCCAGACTTTCTCAAACAGAGATGGAGGAACGTTACATCAGCTTTCATTATATATCTATATATACATACATATAGACCCCTTTGTCAGGAACAGCAGGGTCTTCAGTGATTTTAATATGTCCTTAATATCCACAATCATGTACTGAATGCTCCTTGCCAATATTGGATCTAATCAGGAAACATTATGGTCGACATAAGTATCAGTATCCGTGTCAGTATCAGTGTGTAGTAACTGGGCAAAATAACATTTTTGCGACCCAGCGGGGCCTGAGGGAAAAGAAACATAGCCATGAATATCACATCTATTCTCTACGTCTGTGTCTGGGACACAGATTTAACCAACCTTACTCTGATATTACTGAAACATTTACCCAGTCAGTTATTGGTGGTGCCAACAGGGCCACCATCATATGTCTGCATTCCTAATATAGTTTCCTCTTGGGAAAAACATTCAGCCACCGACATGTTGACACACATATACCAAGTACCCACAGACACACCGGCTTATGGGGGACAGACCGTCAGTAAATCTGTCAGAGGGACACAGAGGATTTTTCAGCTCACAATCCAGCGCCAAAAGTACACAGTCTGGGAAATAATAAACTCCATAGTGATAGACTTGTAATGCTCTAAAGATGTTCTGGTGAGGTGAGGAAGAAGCCCCGCCGCTGTAATGGCGCGTATCTGTCCCGCTCAGAAATAATTAATTACGGTAGCGGGGTAAGGACAGTGCCCAGGCACTAATGTCCACTTTTTCCAGCCTTTTGTGAGGAATTTATGCTGCCCAGGGTGCCCCCCCCCCCGTGCCCTGCACCCTGCAGTGCCTGTGTTTGTGTGGGAGCATGGCGCGCAGCGTTCCGCTCGCTGCTCGGTACCTCAGAATGCCGTCACTGAAGAAGGAGTCTTCTGTTCTTCTGCTACTCACCTGTCTTCTGGCTCTGTAAGGGGGTGACGGCAGGCTGCGGGAGTGTGCATCTAGGCGTACCCAGCGATCAGCACCCTCAGGAGCTAATGGTGTCCTGTCAGCCTGAAGCAGAGCCATTGAACTCACTAGAAGTTGGTCATACTTCTCTCCCCTAAGTCCCACGAAGCAGGGAGACTGTTGCCAGCAGCCTCCCTGAAAATAAAAAAAACTAACAAGTCTTTTCAGAGAAACTCAGTAGAGCTCCCCTGTAGTGCATCCAGTATCACTGCGCACAATACTAAAACTGGAGTCTGGAGGAGGGGCATAGAGGGAGGAGACAGTTCACACTATTTGAAAGTCTTAAAGTGCCCATGTCTCCTGCGGATCCCGTCTATACCCCATGGTTCTTAATGTGACCCCAGCATCCTCTAGGACGTATGAGAAAACAAATAATGCACACACGAGGAGGAGAGAACTAAGGAAGCTATAAGGAGAAGAGGGGAGGGAGGGGGGGTTGAAAGGTAAGGTAGTAAAGGCATATTGGATAAACTACAACCTTATACATATTCATTAATGTACCAGTAGTTAGAAGTAGAAGAGCTCTAACAGAAACCACAAAGCTTATCTAAAGCCACACCACACTGGATATGCCCAATCTCATTTGATTTTTGAAGCAAAGCAGTATTGGACTTTGTTAATACATGGATGGGAGACTGCTTGGTAGTATCAGATTCTTTAGGTGTTTTTAAACTACCAACACCATTTTCTTGGTACATTTAATTTTTACATGTATTCTTTTATGTACCAGAAGTTAGAAGTAGAAGAGCTGTAACAGAAACCACCAGCTCATCTACAGCCACAGCACACTGCATTTGCCCTATCTCTCCTGATCATGGAAGCTGAGCAGTGTTGGTCCTGGTTTTAGTACTTGGATGGGAGACCACAAGGAAATACCAGGAGCTGTGTGTATTTTTACATAACTAACACCGTTCTCTTGATGCATTCCATTTTGAAACATTGGGGCAGATCTATTAAGCCTGGCGAACTGATAAAGTGCAAGGTGATAAAGTACCAGCCAGTCAGCTCCTAACTGTCATTTTTCAAACCCAGCCTGTGACATGGCAATTAGGAGCTGATTGGCTGGTACTTTATCACCATGCAAATTATCATTTCACCAGGTTTAATAAATCGGCTGCTTACTCATTTATGTACGAGTAGTTAGAAGTAGAAGAACTCTAACAGAAACCACTAAGCTCATCTACAGCCACACCACACTGTATATGCCCAATATCACCTGATTTTAGGCCTGGTTTGTTCTTGGATGTGAGACCACCTGGGAATACCAGGTGCTGTAGGTAGTTTTATACTACCAACACCGTTCTCTTGATGCATTATATTTTGAAACTTATTCATTGATGTACCAGTAGTTAGAAGTAGAAGTTAGAAACAGCAAAAATCATCTACAGCCGCATCACACTGGATATGTCCAATCTCATCTGATGTTGGAAGCTAAGCAGTGTTGTGCCTGGTTAGTTTTTGGATTTCAGGTCCTGCCTTCTGGTTTGGCCACGGCAGCTCGGAAATTCACCAAGGTCATGGCCGTGATGACGACCCTTCACCATCGGTGGACCAGGGAGGAATCTCTCCTCCCGATAAACATTCTGGAATTGCGGGCAGTGTTCAATTCATTGACACTGGCCCTGCCTCTAGTACAGAACAGGCCTGTTGAATTACAATCGGACAACGACACCACGGTAGTGTACACAAATCATCAAGGCGGCACTCGAAATTGCATGGCAAAGCTGGAAGTATCAAAAATCCTCAGTTGGGTAGAACATCATCTGCCAGCAAGTGTTCATTCCCGGAGTCCTCAACTGGGAAGCGGATTTCCTCAGTCGTCAGTACGTTCACGCTGGAGAGTGGAGAGGCCGCAGCAGAAATTTCTGCACTGGTGTCAGTAGGTGACTGAGGCAGGGATGACTGGGAGATAGTGGGTGACTGAAGCATGTATGACTGGGAGATAGTGGGTGACTGAGGCCGGGGTGACTGGGAGATAGTCAGTGACTAAGGCAGGGGTGATAGGGATATAGTGGATGACTGTGGCAGGGGTGACAGGGACAGTAGGAGACTGAGGCAGGGGTGACAGGGATAGTGGGTGACTGAGGCAGGGGTGATAGGGTGACAGTGGGTGACTGAGGCAGAGGTGACAGGGATAGTGGGTGACTGAGGTAGGGGTGATATGGAGATAGTGGTTGACTGAGGCAGGGGTGACAGAGATAGTGGGTGACTAAAGCAGGGGTGACTGGTATAGTGGGTGACTGAGGCAGGGGTCGCAGGTATAGTGGTTAACTGAGGCAGCGGTGACTGGGAGATAGTGGGTAACTGGGGCAGGGGTGACAGGGAAAGTGTGTGACTCAGGCAGGGGTGATAGGGAGATAGTGGGCAGCAGATCACTGCCTCGCTGACAGCAGCACATCCCTGCTTCACTGACAGCAGCACATCCCTGCCTCATTGACAGCAGCACATACCTGCCTCACTTATAGCAGCACATCCCTGCCTCACTGGCAGCAGCAGATCCCTGCCTCACTGGCAGCAGCAGATCACTGCTTCACTGACAGCAGCACATCCCTGCCTCACTGGCAGCAGCAGATCCCTGCCTTACTGACAGCTGTATTTAGGGCCTAATTCAGACCTGATCTCTGCTGTGCATATTCACACAACAGGAGATCAGGTCTGAAGTGTGTGTGTGTGTGTGTGTGTGCTGGTGCCGCAGTGCACCGGCACATGCCAGAGATGCGATCAGCATCTCTGCCCAGTGAGCGCCTCTGCCAACACATACTTATCTTGCATATGAGATCTCTTGATCATGAAGATAGTTCTCACAGGGTGAGGTTCATCCATTACATTTTAAAGTAGGAAGGTACAAATTACATATTCAAATTACATATATGTGCTGGATTCAAATGTTTTCCCCCCTTCCTTTCTCAATTGTGCCCATCAGCAGCTATTCTAATGTTGCTGCCAATGGGTGTGACACATTCATTTCTTCTGTGGGGTACACTGGACTCCACAAGGATTCACACTGGGGTGTAGAGTAGGATCTTGATCTGAGGCACCAACAGGCTCAAAGCTTTTGACTGTTCCCAAGATGCTCAGCGCCCCCTGCTCTATAACCTCGCTTCCATGAACAGGGAGCTCAGTTTGTAGTTGGTGCCTTCAGTAGCAGGACACTTAACAGGGGGCTGCCTCAAGCAGCCTATACTTAGCTATTAATTTTGACAAGAAAAGAAGAACTTTTTTTATAAGAATATACAAGGGCTGCAGCAGGCTAGGTCTAATAGACATCTTTACTGCAGCTCCATCACTCCCAGCGGCGCAGTATACTCCCGTGCCCTGGTTGCTGGGTCACTGCAGCGGAGGCTCCGGTTTCTTCCTAAGGTCAGTCACACACACACCGCCCTCCGGGATCACGAGGCCGCTGATGAAAGGGAGGTAAGGGGCTTCTGTGCCCACACTATACCGTGATCCAGCGTGGCTGTAGGGGGCGGGCCGTGTGCGCACTGGCGTGGACACTGATTACTGGGCAGCCGCTCCACTAGCCACCAGGGACAGTTAAGGAGCACAGCTCTGGGGGTTTTTCTCCTATATTAACCCCATTTTGTACTACCTGCAGTGCATTGTGATAGGTAATAGAGCCTGATTCAGGTTGGATTGCAATCACAATAAGCAATCCAACTGCAAAAATTGCTAAGAGCATACGCATGCGCCTGCATTTTCTGTGACTGTCAATCGGTGCGGGGGCGGGGGGGTCAGCAACACTCCATTTCAAAGTCGGAGATGGAGCGGTGCGGGGGCAGGGCTTCAATGGAGAAACAGGAGGCGTGGTCAGAGCGGCTGCATGACATCACATGCAGCCGTTGCGATCACAAAAATGGTGGCGGCTTCCTGCGCACACGTACAGTCTGCACCAACAGGAGGCTAACCCATTTTTTATGATCACGCTGAACTGCACTGAGACTGCAATTTCAGCGTGGTCAAGAAGGGAGGCGGCATGCTGGGTGGCCATGCCCTGTGATGGGTGGCCCCAGCATGCGAACCAAAGGATTGCAAATTCTGTTACTGAATTAGGCCATTGATTACAAAATTGTAAACAATATTTGAAGTTTTTCTTCAGGGACTAACACAAAAGATGCTTGGGGCTACTAACACATGGGTAAGCCACGTAAAGCTTCCCATGGGTCAGTGGCATCACAACGGGGTTGCGGCACACACCCGAGTGTCACCCGCCAAGTGGGGTGACACCATAGTGCCGGCTCTTCTTCAGTGACAGAATATGGGTGTTTCACTGTGACATTACGTGCAACACCCAGTTTCTGTCACTGTGCAGGAGCAAGCACCACTCACACACTAGTCCCCGGGTACAGCCCCCAACCCCCGGGATACCCGCAGCAACAAAATGGTGATTCAGGCCACGCCCCTACCTATGAGACCATGCCTCCTTTTTACCATTGCGCTGCTTATCTGCGCGCACTGCATTACAATCTCCCTCGCTGCCTCTCTGGGTGTCACCAGTGATAGTGACACCTCTGCCATGCTTGTAGCAGCTGGTCCTAAGATCTACGCCTCCAGCCCTGAGTGTTTTCCCTTGTGACTTGTTGATCATCATAGCGAAGCAGATGCTTACAGAAAACTGCAGGGGCTTAGATTGTAAAGAAAAACATTGACAAACCCATCATTTCAGCGACAGGGTGGGCCACACGACTGACTGAAATGACTGGTTGGTTTGGGCCCCCAGCAAAAAAGAATCAATCAATCTCTCCTTGCACAAACTGGCTCTACAGAGGCAAGATGTCCACCTCATCATCCTCCGATTCCTCACCCCTTTCACTGTGTACATCCCCCTCCTCACAGATTATTAATTCGTCCCCACTGGAATCCACCATCTCAGATCCCTGTGTACTTTCTGGAGGCAATTGCTGGTGAATGTCTCCACGGAGGAATTGATTATAATTAATTTTGATGATCATCATCTTCTCCACATTTTCTGGAAGTAACCTTGTACGCCGATTGCTGACAAGGTGAGCGGCCGCACTAAACCCTCTTTCGGAGTACACACTGGAGGGAGGGCAACTTAGGTAGAATAAAGCCAGTTTGTGCAAGGGCCTCCAAATTGCCTCTTTTTCTCCACCATTCTTTCAAAGGTGACAGAATCATATGCAGTGACAGTAGACGACATGTCAGTAATCGTTGCCAGGTCCTTCAGTCTGGACCAGATGTCAGCACTCACTCCAGACTGCCCTGCATCACCGCCAGCGGGTGGGCTCGGAATTTTTAGCCTTTTCCTCGCACCCCCAGTTGCAGGAGAATGTGAAGGAGGAGCTGTTGACGGGTCACGTTCCGCTTGACTTGACAATTTTCTCACCAGCAGGTCTTTGAACCTCTGCAGACTTGTGTCTGCCGGAAAGAGAGATACAATGTAGGTTTTAAATCTAGGATCGAGCACGGCGGCCAAAATCTAGTGCTCTGATTTCAACAGATTGAATCCTGGTTAAGCGAATTAAGGGCTCCATCCACAAGTCCCACATGCCTAGTGGAATCGCTCTGTTTTAGCTCCTCCTTCAATGTCTCCAGCTTCTTCTGCAAAAGCCTGATGAGGGGAATGACCTGACTCAGGCTGGCAGTGTCTGAACTGACTTCACGTGTGGAAAGTTCAAAGGGTTGCAGAACCTTGCACAACGTTGAAATCATTCTCCACTGCGCTTGAGTCAGGTGCATTCCCCCTCCTTTGCCTATATCGTGGGCAGATGTATAGGCTTGAATGGCCTTTTGCTGCTCCTCCATCCTCTGAAGCATATAGAGGGTTGAATTCCACCTCGTTACCACCTCTTGCTTCAGATGATGGCAGGGCAGGTCCAGGAATGTTTGGTGGTGCTCCAGTCTTCGGCATGCGGTGGCTGAAGGCAGAAAGTGGCCCGCAATTCTTCGGGCCACCGACAGCATCTCTTGCACGCCCCTGTCGTTTTTTAAATAATTCTGCACCACCAAGTTCAATGTATGTGCAAAACATGGGACGTGCTGGAATTTGCCCAGATGTAATGCACGCACAATATTGGTGGCGTTGTCCGATGTCACAAATCCCCAGGAGAGTTCAATTGGGGTAAGCCATTCTGCGATGATGTTCCTCAGTTTCCGTAAGAGGTTGTCAGCTGTGTGCCTCTTATGGAAAGCGGTGATACAAAGCGTAGCCTGCCTAGGAACGAGTTGGCAATTGCGAGATGCTGCTACTGGTGCCGCCGCTGCTGTTCTTGCTGCGGGAGGCAATACATCTACCCAGTGGGCTGTCACAGTCATATAGTCCTGAGTCTGCCCTGCTCCACTTAACCACAGACAAGTGGACATTGGGTACAACTGCATTTTTTAGGATACTGGTGACTCTTTTTCTGAGGTCTGTGTACATTTTCGGTATCGCCTGCCTAGAGAAATGGAACCTAGAGGGTATTTGGTACCGGGGACACAGTACCTCAATCAAGTCTCTAGTTGCCTCTAAATTAACGATGGATACCGGAACCACGTTTCTCACCACCCAGACCTGAGTTATCCACTTTGCAGCAGGATGACTGCTGTGATATTTCATCTTCCTCGCAAAGGACTGTTGGACAGTCAATTGCTTACTGGAAGAAGTACATGTGGTCTTCCGACTTCCCCTCTGGGATGACGATTGACTCCCAGCAGCAACAACAGCAGCGCCAGCAGCAGTAGGCGTTACACTCAAGGATGCATCGGAGGAATCCCAGGCAGGAGAGGACTCGTCAGACTTGCCAGTGACATGGCCTGCAGGACTATTGGCTCTCCTGTCTAAGGAGGAAATTGACACTGAGGGAGTTGGTGGTGTGGTTTGCAGGAGCTTGGTTACAAGAGGAAGGGATTTAGTGGTTAGTGGACTGCTTCCGCTGTCATCCAAAGTTTTTGAACTTGTCACTGACTTATGATGAATGCGCTGCAGGTGACGTATAAGGGAGGATGTTCCGAGGTGGTTAACGTCCTTATCCCTACTTATTACAGCTTGACAAAGGCAACACACGGCTTGACACCTGTTGTCCGCATTTGTGTACAGGATGCATACCTTCATGTCCCCATTTATCCACCTCATCAGGCGTAACTCAGATTTGCGGTACAGGACTGTCATTGCCAATTTCAGACGTTGCTGTTTGGTCTCTCCATGGCCCTGAGAATTTTCACCAAGGTAATGGCGGAAATGATGGTGCTCCTGTGCAAGCAAGGTGTCACAATTATCCCGTACTTGGGCGATCTCATAAAAGCGAGATCAAGAGAGCAGTTGCTGAACAGCGTATCACTTTCACTGAAAGTGTTACAGCAACACGGCTGGATTCTCAATATCCCGAAGTCGCAGTTGATTCCTACTACTCGTCTGTCTTTCTTGGGCATGATTCTGGACACAGACCAGAAGAGGGTTTATCTCCTGATAGAAAAGGCCCAGGAACTCATGACTCTTGTCAGGAACCTATTGAAACCAAAACAGGTGTCAGTGCATCACTGCACTCGAGTCCTGGGAAAGATGGTGGCATCATACGAGGCCATTCCATTCGGCAGGTTCCATGCGAGGACTTTCCAATGGGACCTACTGGACAAGTGGTCCGGGTCACATTTACAGATGCATTGGTTGATCACCCTGTCCCCCAGGGTCAGGGTATCACTCTTGTAGTGGCTGCAGAGTGCTCACCTTCTCGAGGGACGCAGATTCAGCATTCAGGGCTGGATCCTGGTGACCACAGACGCAAGCCTCCAAGGTTGGGGAGCAGTCACACAGGGAAGAAATTTCCAAGGTCTTTGGTCAAGTCAAGAGACTTGTCTTCACATCAACATCCTGGAACTAAGGGCCATATACAATGCCCTACGTCAAGCGGAGACCTTACTTTGCGACCAACCGGTTCTGATCCAGTCAGACAACGTCACCGCAGTGGCTCATGTAAACCGCCAAGGCGGCACAAGAAGCAGAGTGGCGATGGCACAAGCCACCAGAATTCTTCGCTGGGTGGAGAATCACGCAAGCGCACTGTCAGCAGTGTTCATTCCGGGAGTGGACAACTGGGAAGCAGACATCCTCAGCAGACACGACCTACATCCAGGAGAGTGGGGACTTCATCAGGAAGTCTTTGCACAGATTACAAGTCGGTGGGAACTGCCACATGATGCCGTCCCGGCTCAACAAAAAGCTACGGAGGTATTGCGCAAGGTCAAGAGACCCTCAGGCAGTAGCTGTAGACGCCCTAGTGACACCGTGGGTGTTCCGGTCGGTCTATGTATTTCCTCCTCTTCCTCTCATACCCAAGGTGTTGAGGATAATAAGACAAAGAGGAGTGAGAACAATCCTCATTGTTCCAGATTGGCCACGGAGGACCTGGTATCCGGATCTGCAGGAAATGCTCACAGAAGATCTGTGGCCTCTCCCTCTAAGACAGGACCTGTTGCATCAGGGGCCCTGTCTGTTCCAAGACTTACCGCGGCTGCGTTTGACGGCATGGCGGTTGAATGCCGGATCCTAGCATTCCGGTTGAGGTCATCCCTACGCTGATAAAGGCTAGGAAGGATGTAACGTTAAAAATCACACCGTATATGGCGAAATTATGTTTCTTGGTGTGAGGCCAGGAATGCTCCTACGGAAGAATTCCATCTGGGCCGTTTCCTTCACTTCCTACAAACTGGAGTGAATTTGGGCCTAAAATTAGGCTCTATTAAGGTCCAGATTTCGGCCTTATCCATTTTCTTTCAAAAAGAATTGGCTTCTCTTCCAGAAGTTCAGACTTTTGTAAAAGGAGTGCTGCATATTCAGCCTCCTTTTGTGCCTCCGGTGGCACCTTGGGACCTTAACGTGGTGTTAAGTTTTCTAAAATTACACTGGTTTGAACCACTTAAAACAGTGGAGTTAAAATATCTCACATGGAAGGTGGTCATGTTATTAGCCTTGGCTTCGGCTAGGCGAGTGTCGGAATTAGCGGCTTTGTCACATAAAAGCCCATATTTGGTATTCCATGTGGATAGAGCGGAATTGCAGACCCGTCCTCAATTCCTACCAAAAGTGGTCTCATCTTTTCATATGAACCAACCTATTGTGGTGCCTGTGGCTACGCGTGACTTGGAGGATTCCGAGTTACTTGATGTGGTTAGGGCTTTGAAAATTTACGTGGCCAGGACGGCTAGAGTCAGGAAAACTGAAGCGCTGTTTGTCCTGTATGCAACCAACAAGATTGGTGCCCCTGCTTCAAAGCAGGCTATTGCTCGCCGGATTTGTAACACGATTCAGCAAGCGCATTCTATGGCTGGATTGCAGTTACTGAAATCGGTCAAGGCCCATTCCACGAGGAAAGTGGGCTCTTCTTGGGCGGCTGCCCGAGGGGTCCCGGCACTACAGCTGTGTCAAGCTGCTACTTGGTCGGGTTCACACACCTTTGCAAAATACTATAAGTTTGATACCCTGGCTGAGGAGGAACTCATGTTTGCTCAATCGGTGCTGCAGAGTCATCCGCACTCTCCCGCCCGTTTTGGAGCATTGGTATAATCCCCATGGTCCTTACGGAGTCCCCAGCATCCTCTAGGACGTTAGAGAAAATAAGATTTTAAACCTACTGGTAAATCTTTTTCTCGTAGTCCGTAGAGGATGCTGGGCGCCCGTCCCAAGTGCGGACTACTTCTGCAATACTTGTATATAGTTATTGCTTCAATAAGGGTTATGTTATAGTTGCATCGGTCCTGCACTGAAGCTATGTTGTTTTTTCATACTGATAACTGGGTAGTTTATCACAAGTTATACGGTGTGATTGGTGTGGCTGGTATGAATCTTGCCCTGGATTAACAAAATCCTTTCCTCATACTGTCCGTCTCCTCTGGGCACAGTTTCTCTAACTGTGGCATAGAGGGAGGAGCCAGTGCACACCCAGAACTAAAGTCTTTCTTAAAGTGCCCATGTCTCCTGTGGAGCCCGTCTATCCCCATGGTCCTTACGGAGTCCCCAGCATCCTCTACGGACTACGAGAAAAAGATTTACCGGTAGGTTTAAAATCTTATTTTCTACTTTATTCTTTTCTATCCTAGTTTATTACGACCAACTCTCATCCAAGGAGTTTGATATTCTACTACCTGCATGCAATTTAAATTGCTTAAATTGTTTATATGGTTGATTTGTCCTTCACAATCCATAATCTGCAACTTGGATGTACTTGTGTCATTGAAAATCTTATAATAAAAATGTATATACAGATACTCAACCTGTATATTGAAAAAAAAAAAAGTAATAAGACATATGCATTCAATATTTGAAGAAACAAAATAAAATAAAGCTATCTATTGGGTTTCACTAACAAGCACATTGGAAGACTTGATTACTGTTAAAAGACATGCATTACATGGTATAGAGCCACAAACCACAATGTAGTAAAATAAAAACAAACTTACATGTGTATCAAACCTATGTGAGGCTTACATTGATAGTGCAAGATCAACACTCTATCAACTGTGCAAACTAGACTGCACATAAATGCCATAAAATTTATCTGAGATTTTAGTAAATAAGGCCCGTTGCTGTCCGGGTCACGCAGCTGTCACGGCCCGCCCCCATACGGTCCGGTCATGTCTGTGTTGTCCTGACTGTGCCCCCAAAATGGCGGCACAACGCCGCTGGCCCGACTCCTCCTGCCCAGTGACCGCCTCTGCCTGTCAATCAGGCAGAGGCGCTCACTGGGCAGAGATGCTGATCGCATCTCTGGCATGTGCCGGTGCACTGCGGCACCAGCACACACGCACTTCAGACCTGATCTCCTGTTGTGTGAATATGCACAGCAGGGATCAGGTCTGAATTAGGCCCTATATACAGCTGTCAGTAAGGCAGGGATGTGCTGCTGCCAGTGAGGCAGGGATGTGCTGCTGGTAGTGAAGCAGTGATGTGCTGCTGTCAGCGAAGCAGTGCTGTGCTGCTGTCAGCGAGACAGGGATGTGCTGCTGTCAGCGAGGCAGGGATGTGCTGCTGTCAGCGAAGCAGGGATGTGCTGCTGTCAGCGAAGCAGGGATGTGCTGCTGTCAGCGAAGCAGGGATGTGCTGCTGTCAGCGAGGCAGGGATGTGCTGCTGTCAGCGAGGCAGGGATGTGCTGCTGTCAGCGAGGCAGGGATGTGCTGCTATAAGTGAGGTAGGGATGTGCTGCTGTCATTGAAGCAGGAATGTGCTGCTGCAGTGAGGCAGAGATATGCAGCCCACTATCTCCCTATCACCCCTGCCTGAGTCACACACTTTCCCTGTCACCCCTGCCTCAGTTACCCACTATCTCCCAGTTACCGCTGCCTCAGTCAACCACTATATCTGCGATCCCTGCCTCAGTCACCCACTATACCAGTCACCCCTGCTTTAGTCACCCACTGTCACCCTATCACCCCTGCTTCAGTCACCCACTATCCCTGTCAACCCTGCCTCAGTCACCCACTATCTCCCAGTCACCCCTGCCTCAGTCAGCCACTATCCCTGTCACCCCTGCCTCAGTCTCTTACTGTCCCTGTCACCCCTGCCACAGTCATCCACTATATCCCTATCACCCCTGCCTTAGTCATTTATTATACCTGTCACCCACTTTCTTCCCATACTTACTAGAGATGAGCGGGTTCGGTTTCTCTGAATCCGAACCCGCCAGAACTTCATGTTTTTTTTCACGGGTCCGAGCGACTCGGATCTTCCCGCCTTGCTCGGTTAACCCGAGCGCGCCCAAACGTCATCATGACGCTGTCGGATTCTCGCGAGGCTCGGATTATATCGCGAGACTCGGATTCTATATAAGGAGCCGCGCGTCGCCGCCATTTTCACACGTGCATTGAGATTGATAGGGAGAGGACGTGGCTGGCGTCCTCTCCGTTTAGACACTTGATTTACTAATTTTGGGGAGCATTAGGAGTACTCAGTAGTGTACAGTGCAGAGTTTTGCTGATAGTGACCAGTGACTGACCACCACTTTTATTTATAATCCGTTCTCTGCCTGAAAAAAGCGATACACAGCACACAGTGACTCAGTCACATACCATATCTGTGTGCACTGCTCAGGCTCAGGCCAGTGTGCTGCATCATCTATTATCTATATATAATATTATATATCTGTCTGACTGCTCAGCTCACACAGCTTATAATTGTGGGGGAGACTGGGGAGCACTACTGCAGTGCCAGTTATAGGTTATAGCAGGAGCCAGGAGTACATAATATATTATATAGTGAGTGACCACCAGACACACAGTGCAGTTTATTTAATATATCCGTTCTCTGCCTGAAAAAAGCGATACACACAGTGACTCAGTCAGTCACATACCATATCTGTGTGCACTGCTCAGGCTCAGGCCAGTGTGCTGCATCATCTATATATATTATATATCTGTCTGACTGCTCAGCTCACACAGCTTATAATTGTGGGGGAGACTGGGGAGCACTACTGCAGTGCCAGTTATAGGTTATAGCAGGAGCCAGGAGTACATAATATTATATTAAAATTAAACAGTGCACACTTTTGCTGCAGGAGTGCCACTGCCAGTGTGACTAGTGACCAGTGACCTGACCACCAGTATATATAATATTAGTAGTATACTATCTCTTTATCAACCAGTCTATATTAGCAGCAGACACAGTACAGTGCGGTAGTTCACGGCTGTGGCTACCTCTGTGTCGGCACTCGGCAGCCCGTCCATAATTGTATATACCACCTAACCGTGGTTTTTTTTTCTTTCTTTATACATACATACTAGTTACGAGTATACTATCTCTTTATCAACCAGTCTATATATTAGCAGCAGACACAGTACAGTGCGGTAGTTCACGGCTGTGGCTACCTCTGTGTCGGCACTCGGCAGCCCGTCCATAATTGTATATACCACCTAACCGTGGTTTTTTTTTCTTTCTTTATACATACATACTAGTTACGAGTATACTATCTCTTTATCAACCAGTCTATATATTAGCAGCAGACACAGTACAGTGCGGTAGTTCACGGCTGTGGCTACCTCTGTGTCGGCACTCGGCAGCCCGTCCATAATTGTATATACCAGTGACCTAACCGTGGTTTTTTTTTCTTTCTTTATACATACATACTAGTTACGAGTATACTATCTCTTTATCAACCAGTCTATATATTAGCAGCAGACACAGTACAGTGCAGTAGTTCACGGCTGTGGCTACCTCTGTGTCGGCACTCGGCAGCCCGTCCATAATTGTATATACCACCTAACCGTGGTTTTTTTTTCTTTCTTTATACATACATACTAGTTACGAGTATACTATCTCTTTATCAACCAGTCTATATATTAGCAGCAGACACAGTACAGTGCGGTAGTTCACGGCTGTGGCTACCTCTGTGTCGGCACTCGGCAGCCCGTCCATAATTGTATACTAGTATCCAATCCATCCATCTCCATTGTTTACCTGAGGTGCCTTTTAGTTGTGCCTATTAAAATATGGAGAACAAAAATGTTGAGGTTCCAAAATTAGGGAAAGATCAAGATCCACTTCCACCTCGTGCTGAAGCTGCTGCCACTAGTCATGGCCGAGACGATGAAATGCCAGCAACGTCGTCTGCCAAGGCCGATGCCCAATGGCATAGTACAGAGCATGTCAAAACCAAAACACCAAATATCAGTAAAAAAAGGACTCCAAAACCTAAAATAAAATTGTCGGAGGAGAAGCGTAAACTTGCCAATATGCCATTTACCACACGGAGTGGCAAGGAACGGCTGAGGCCCTGGCCTATGTTCATGGCTAGTGGTTCAGCTTCACATGAGGATGGAAGCACTCAGCCTCTCGCTAGAAAACTGAAAAGACTCAAGCTGGCAAAAGCACCGCAAAGAACTGTGCGTTCTTTGAAATCCCAAATCCACAAGGAGAGTCCAATTGTGTCGGTTGCGATGCCTGACCTTCCCAACACTGGACGTGAAGAGCATGCGCCTTCCACCATTTGCACGCCCCCTGCAAGTGCTGGAAGGAGCACCCGCAGTCCAGTTCCTGATAGTCAGATTGAAGATGTCAGTGTTGAAGTACACCAGGATGAGGAGGATATGGGTGTTGCTGGCGCTGGGGAGGAAATTGACCCGGAGGATTCTGATGGTGAGGTGGTTTGTTTAAGTCAGGCACCCGGGGAGACACCTGTTGTCCGTGGGAGGAATATGGCCGTTGACATGCCAGGTGAAAATACCAAAAAAATCAGCTCTTCGGTGTGGAGGTATTTCACCAGAAATGCGGACAACAGGTGTCAAGCCGTGTGTTCCCTTTGTCAAGCTGTAATAAGTAGGGGTAAGGACGTTAACCACCTCGGAACATCCTCCCTTATACGTCACCTGCAGCGCATTCATAATAAGTCAGTGACAAGTTCAAAAACTTTGGGTGACAGCGGAAGCAGTCCACTGACCAGTAAATCCCTTCCTCTTGTAACCAAGCTCACGCAAACCACCCCACCAACTCCCTCAGTGTCAATTTCCTCCTTCCCCAGGAATGCCAATAGTCCTGCAGGCCATGTCACTGGCAAGTCTGACGAGTCCTCTCCTGCCTGGGATTCCTCCGATGCATCCTTGCGTGTAACGCCTACTGCTGCTGGCGCTGCTGTTGTTGCCGCTGGGAGTCGATGGTCATCCCAGAGGGGAAGTCGTAAGCCCACTTGTACTACTTCCAGTAAGCAATTGACTGTTCAACAGTCCTTTGCGAGGAAGATGAAATATCACAGCAGTCATCCTACTGCAAAGCGGATAACTGAGTCCTTGACAACTATGTTGGTGTTAGACGTGCGTCCGGTATCCGCCGTTAGTTCACAGGGAACTAGACAATTTATTGAGGCAGTGTGCCCCCGTTACCAAATACCATCTAGGTTCCACTTCTGTAGGCAGGCGATACCGAGAATGTACACGGACATCAGAAAAAGACTCACCAGTGTCCTAAAAAATGCAGTTGTACCCAATGTCCACTTAACCACGGACATGTGGACAAGTGGAGCAGGGCAGGGTCAGGACTATATGACTGTGACAGCCCACTGGGTAGATGTATGGACTCCCGCCGCAAGAACAGCAGCGGCGGCACCAGTAGCAGCATCTCGCAAACGCCAACTCTTTCCTAGGCAGGCTACGCTTTGTATCACCGCTTTCCAGAATACGCACACAGCTGAAAACCTCTTACGGCAACTGAGGAAGATCATCACGGAATGGCTTACCCCAATTGGACTCTCCTGTGGATTTGTGGCATCGGACAACGCCAGCAATATTGTGTGTGCATTAAATATGGGCAAATTCCAGCACGTCCCATGTTTTGCACATACCTTGAATTTGGTGGTGCAGAATTTTTTAAAAAACGACAGGGGCGTGCAAGAGATGCTGTCGGTGGCCAGAAAAATTGCGGGACACTTTCGGCGTACAGGCACCACGTACAGAAGACTGGAGCACCACCAAAAACTACTGAACCTGCCCTGCCATCATCTGAAGCAAGAAGTGGTAACGAGGTGGAATTCAACCCTCTATATGCGTCAGAGGTTGGAGGAGCAGCAAAAGGCCATTCAAGCCTATACAATTGAGCACGATATAGGAGATGGAATGCACCTGTCTCAAGCGCAGTGGAGAATGATTTCAACGTTGTGCAAGGTTCTGATGCCCTTTGAACTTGCCACACGTGAAGTCAGTTCAGACACTGCCAGCCTGAGTCAGGTCATTCCCCTCATCAGGCTTTTGCAGAAGAAGCTGGAGGCATTGAAGAAGGAGCTAAAAGGGAGCGATTCCGCTAGGCATGTGGGACTTGTGGATGCAGCCCTTAATTCGCTTAACAAGGATTCACGGGTGGTCAATCTGTTGAAATCAGAGCACTACATTTTGGCCACCGTGCTCGATCCTAGATTTAAAGCATACCTTGGATCTCTCTTTCCGGCAGACACAGGTCTGCTGGGGTTGAAAGACCTGCTGGTGACAAAATTGTCAAGTCAAGCGGAACGCGACCTGTCAACATCTCCTCCTTCACATTCTCCCGCAACTGGGGGTGCGAGGAAAAGGCTCAGAATTCCGAGCCCACCCGCTGGCGGTGATGCAGGGCAGTCTGGAGCGACTGCTGATGCTGACATCTGGTCCGGACTGAAGGACCTGACAACGATTACGGACATGTCGTCTACTGTCACTGCATATGATTCTCTCAACATTGATAGAATGGTGGAGGATTATATGAGTGACCGCATCCAAGTAGGCACGTCACACAGTCCGTACTTATACTGGCAGGAAAAAGAGGCAATTTGGAGGCCCTTGCACAAACTGGCTTTATTCTACCTAAGTTGCCCTCCCACAAGTGTGTACTCCGAAAGAGTGTTTAGTGCCGCCGCTCACCTTGTCAGCAATCGGCGTACGAGGTTACATCCAGAAAATGTGGAGAAGATGATGTTCATTAAAATGAATTATAATCAATTCCTCCGCGGAGACATTGACCAGCAGCAATTGCCTCCACAAAGTACACAGGGAGCTGAGATGGTGGATTCCAGTGGGGACGAATTGATAATCTGTGAGGAGGGGGATGTACACGGTGATATATCGGAGGGTGAAGATGAGGTGGACATCTTGCCTCTGTAGAGCCAGTTTGTGCAAGGAGAGATTAATTGCTTCTTTTTTGGGGGGGGGTCCAAACCAACCCGTCATATCAGTCACAGTCGTGTGGCAGACCCTGTCACTGAAATGATGGGTTGGTTAAAGTGTGCATGTCCTGTTTTGTTTATACAACATAAGGGTGGGTGGGAGGGCCCAAGGACAATTCCATCTTGCACCTCTTTTTTCTTTTCTTTTTCTTTGCATCATGTGTTGATTGGGGAGGGTTTTTTTGGAAGGGACATCCTGCGTGACACTGCAGTGCCACTCCTAGATGGGCCCGGTGTTTGTGTCGGCCACTAGGGTCGCTAATCTTACTCACACAGTCAGCTACCTCATTGCGCCTCTTTTTTTCTTTGCGTCATGTGCTGTTTGGGGAGGGTTTTTTGGAAGGGCCATCCTGCGTGACACTGCAGTGCCACTCCTAGATGGGCCCGGTGTTTGTGTCGGCCACTAGGGTCGCTAATCTTACTCACACAGCTACCTCATTGCGCCTCTTTTTTTCTTTGCGTCATGTGCTGTTTGGGGAGGGTTTTTTGGAAGGGACATCCTGCGTGACACTGCAGTGCCACTCCTAGATGGGCCCGGTGTTTGTGTCGGCCACTAGGGTCGCTTATCTTACTCACACAGCGACCTCGGTGCAAATTTTAGGACTAAAAATAATATTGTGAGGTGTGAGGTATTCAGAATAGACTGAAAATGAGTGTAAATTATGGTTTTTGAGGTTAATAATACTTTGGGATCAAAATGACCCCCAAATTCTATGATTTAAGCTGTTTTTTAGTGTTTTTGGAAAAAAACACCCGAATCCAAAACACACCCGAATCCGACAAAAAAAATTCGGTGAGGTTTTGCCAAAACGCGTTCGAACCCAAAACACGGCCGCGGAACCGAACCCAAAACCAAAACACAAAACCCGAAAAATTTCAGGCGCTCATCTCTAATACTTACCCAACCCCTTCCTATCACCCCTCCCTCAGTAACCCACTATATCCCTGTCACCCACTATCTCCCAGTCACCCCGGCCTCAGTCACCCACTATCTCCCACTCATACATGCTTCAGTCACCCACTATCTCCCAGTCATCCCTGCCTCAGTCACCTACTGACACCAGTGCAGACATTTCTGCTGCGGCCTCTCCACTCTCCAGCGTGAACGTCCTGACGACTGAGGAAATCCGCTTCCTAGTTGAGGACTCCGGGAATGAACACTGCCGATATTGCTGTCAGATGACTTTCTACCCAACGGAGGATTTTTGATACTTCCAGCTTTGCCATGCAGTTTCGAGTGCCGCCTTGATGATTTGTGTACACTACCGTGGTGGCGTTGTCAGATTGTACTTGAACAGGCCTGTTCTGTACTAGAGGCAGGGCCAGTGTCAATTAATTGAACACTGCCTGCAATTCCAGAATGTATATCAGGAGGAGAGATTCCTCCCTGGTCCACCGACCCTGGAGAAAGTGTTGCTCCAACACCATGGCCCAGCCCAAAAGACTGGCATCCATTGTCAGGAGGACACAGTTGGAGATCCAGAAGGGATGGCCCCTGCTCAACTGTTGGTCCTGTAGCCACCAGCTCAGTGTCAGACGAACCTCCTGAGTCAAGGAGATCATTTGAGACATCATCCGATGAGGCAGGCCGTCCCACTTGGAGAGGATTAACCTCTGCAGAGGGCGGTAATGAAATTGAGCGTACTCTACCATATCGAAAGCCGACACCATGAGGTCTAGTACTTGCATCGCCGTGTGTATCAACACTCTTGGGCGAGAGAGGACGATACTGTCCTGAATTTTCAGGACTTTCTCTGGAGACAGAAACAATTGTTGGCTGTGTGTGTCCAGCAGTGCCCCTAGGTGCACAATGTTCCGAGCAGGGACCAGCGAGGACTTTTTTCAGTTGATGAGCCACCCGTGGACTTTTAGGAATTGGACCGCCAGTTCCAGATAACTGTGGAGAACCTCTTGGGAGTTCACCAGGATCAGCAAGTCGTCCAGATTTGGCAGGATCCTGATTCTCTGATGGTGAAGGGTCGTCATCACGGCCATGACCTTGGTGAATATCCGAGGTGCCGTGGCCAAACCAGAAGGCAGGACTTGAAATCCAAAAACAAACCAGGCACAACACTGCTTAGCTTCCATCATCAGATGAGATTGGACCAGTGGCGTAACTACTGCCCCCGCAGTCCTCGCGGTGGCTTGGGGGCGAGGGGCTGCGGGGGCGCCACTGATTTACAGCAGACTGACATGCGGACGAGCGTCCGCATGTCAGTCTGCAGTCTCCTTCCCTCCGCCGCTTTTTGGAGGGACACGGAGGGCACACAGCGCGCCTCCCTGTGTCCCTCCTGCTGCATCATCTCCGGCGGCCGCGGGTCTAATAGGGGGAAGTGCCGTCCGTGAGCTCTAATTGGCTCACGAACCGGCACTTCCCCCTATTAGACCCGCGGCCGCCGGAGATGATGCAGCAGGAGGGACACAGGAGAGACGAGCTGTGCCCTCCGTGTCCCTCCAAAAAGCGACGGCGGGGGGGGGGGGTAAATATCTGGCACTGGGGGCATATATGGCACGGGGGGGGGAGGGAGGAATATCTGGCACTGGGGCATTTCTGGCACTGGGGGAATATCTGGCACTGGGGGCATATCTGGCACTGGGGGGGATATCTGGCACTGGGGCATATATGGCACTGGGGGGGAATATCTGGCACTGGGGGCATATATGGCACTGGGGGGGGGGTATCTGGCACTGGGGGCATATATGGCACGGGGGGCATATATGGCACTGGGGGGAATATCTGGCACTGGGGGCATATATGGCACTGGGGGGAATATCTGGCACTGGGGGCATATGTGTACCTGGCACATGGGGGGGACGACTATATTTGGCACTGGGGCATGTAAGTACCTGGCACCGTGGGGGAATATCTGGCACTGGGGACATATGTGGCACTGGGAGCACAGCCCTAGCTACAAGGACTACCTCCTAGCAACGAGCATGACACCCAGTGCATGAAACATCTGGCAACGAGCATGACACCCAGTGCATGAAACACCTGGCAACGAGCATGACACCCAGTGCATGAAACCCCTGGCAACGAGCATGACACCCTGAGCATGAAAACCCCTGGCACCGTGCATGGAACCAAGAGCATGAAACCCCTGGCAACGAGCATGACACCCAGTGCATGAAACCCCTGACAACGAGCAGGTAATTGAAAAGTAATTAGAAGCCTTACTGTAGGACTTAATGTGTAATGGGCATTACGGTGTGTGGCATAATGTATCACGGACATTGCGGTGTGTGTCATAATGTGTCGCAGGCATTACGGTGTATGGTATACTATATCGCGGGCATTGTGATATGTGGTATAATGTCTCAGGGTCATTGCAGTGTGTGGCATAATGTATCACGGACATTGCGGTGTGTGTCATAATGTGTCAGGCATTACGGTGTGTGGTATACTATATCACGGGCATTGTGGTATGTGGTATAATGTCTCAGGGTCATTGCAGTGTGGCATAATACATAACGGGCATTGCGATGTGTGGCATAGGGTATAACGGGCAGGGCATTGCGGTATGTGTCACAGGCATTACGGTGTATGGTATACTATATCACGGGCATTGTGGTATAATGTCTCAAGGTCATTGCAGTGTGTGGCATAATGTGTCACAGGCATTGTATGTGCTATAATGTATCGGGCATTGCAGTGTGTGGCATAATGTATCACGGACATTGCGGTGTGTGTCATAATGTGTCACAGACATTGTATGTGCTATAATGTATCAGGGGCATTGCAGTGTGTAGCATAATGTATAACGGGCATTGCGATTCCTGTCATAATGTGTCACAGGCATTATGGTGTGTGGCATAATGTGTCACAGACATTACGGTGTGTGGCATAATGTGTCGGGGGCATTACAGTGTGTGCATATTGTGTCGTGCATTGTTGTGTGCGGCATAATGTCTAAGGGTCATTGCAGTATGTGGCATAATGTATACTGGGCATTACTATAAGGAGGAAAAATTACAAATAATGTAAGGGGCATGAATCAGGATTATTTTTCTTTCCTGTGGTGGCCAACGTAAGGGCATGCAGGTTGCAAAACTGGGGTATAAGGTAGTCTTTTCCTGCAATGCCACGCCCCTTTATGCGAAACCACGCCCACTCCAACAAAACCACGCCCATTTTTTGACGCGCACGCCTTAGGCGCGCGCATATTTATCCCTTTCTTGCTCCCAATTATGGAGCATGAAGGGGGGGGGGGGGGGGGGCGCCGAAGAATTTTTTGGCTTGGGGGAGAAAAATTTCTAGTTACGCCACTGGATTGGACATATCCAGTGTGATACGGCTGTAGATGATTTTTGCTGTTTCTAACTTCTACATCAATGAATAAGTTTCAAAATAGAATGCATCAAGAGAACGGTGTTGGTAGTATAAAACTACCTACAGCACCTGGTATTCCCAGGTGGTCTCACATCCAAGAACAAACCAGGCCTAAGATCAGGTGATATTGGGCATATACAGTGTGGTGTGGCTGTAGATGAGCTTAGTGGTTTCTGTTAGAGTTCTTCTACTTCTAACTACTAGTACATAAATGAATAAGCGGCCGGTTTATTAAACCTGGTGGAATGATAATTTGCATGGTGATAAAGTACCAGCCAATCAGCTCCTAATTGCCATGTCACAGGCTGGGTTTGAAAAATGACAGCTAGGAGCTGACTGGCTGGTACTTTATCACCTTGCACTTTATCAGTTCACCAGGCTTAATAGATCTGCCCCAATGTTTCAAAATGGAATGCATCAAGAGAACGGTGTTGGTATTGTAAAAATACACACAGCTCCTGGTATTTCCTGGTGGTCTCCCATCCAAGTACTAAAACCAGGACCAACACTGCTCAGCTTCCATGATCAGGAGAGATTGGGCAAATCCAGTGTGCTGTGGCTGTAGATGAGCTCGTGGTTTCTGTTAGAGCTCTTCTACTTCTAACTTCTGGTACATAAAAGAATATGTGTAAAAATTAAATGTACAGTACCAAGAAAAGGGTGTTGGTAGTTTAAAAACACCTAAAGAATCTGATAATACATGGATGGGAGACTGCTTGGTAGTAACAAAGTCCAATACTGCTTTGCTTCAAAGATCAAATGAGATTGGGCATATCCAGTGTGGTGTGGCTTTAGATAAGCTTTGTGGTTTCTGTTAGAGCTCTTCTACTTCTAACTACTGGTACATTAATGAATATGTATAAGGTTGTAGTTTATCCAATATCCCTTTACTACCTTACCTCCCCCCCCCCCCCTCCCTTCCTTATAGCTTCCTTTGTTCTCTCCTCCTCGTGTGTGCGTTATTTGTTTTCTCATACGTCCTAGAGGATGCTGGGATCACATTAAGAACCATGGGGTATAGACGGGATCCGCAGGAGACATGGGCACTTTAAGACTTTCAAAGGGTGTGAACTGTCTCCTCCCTCTATGCCCCTCCTCCAGACTCCAGTTTTAGAATTGTGCCCAGTGAGACTGGATGCACTACAGGGGAGCTCTACTGAGTTTCTCTGAAAAGACTTATGTTAGTTTTTCTTATTTTCAGGGAGGCTGCTGGCAACAGTCTCCCTGCTTCGTGGAACTTAGGGGAGAGAAGTATGACCAACTTCTAGTGAGTTCAATGGCTCTGCTTCTGGCTGACAGGACACCATTAGCTCCTGAGGGTGCTGATCGCTGAGTACGCCTAGATGCCCACTCCCGTAGCCTGCCATCACCCCCTTACAGAGCCAGAAGTCAGAAGACAGGCGAGTAGCAGAAGAACAGAAGACTTCTTCTCCAGTGACGGCATTCTGAGGTACCACGCAGCGAGCGGAATGCTGTGCGCCATGCTTCCACACAAACACAGGCACTGCAGGGTGCAGGGCATGTGGGTGGGTGGGGGGGGGCACCCTGGGCAGCATAAATTCCTCACAAAAGGCTGGCAAAAGTGGACATTAGTGCCTGGGCACTGTCCTTACCCTGCCAGCGTAATTAATTATTTGTTTCTGAGCGGGACAGAAGCGTGCCATTACAGCGGCGGGGCTTCTTCCTCACCTCACCAGCACATCTATAGAGCGTTACAAGTCTATCACTATAGAGTTTATTATTTCCCAGACTGTGTACTTTTGGCGCTGGGTTGTGAGCTGAAAAATCCTCTCTGTCCCTCTGACAGATTTACTGTAGGACTATCCCCCATAAGCCGATGTGTCTGTGGGTACTTGGTACATGTGTGTCAACATGTCGGTGGCTGAATGTTTTTCCCAAGAGGAAACTATATTAGGAATGCAGACATATGATGGTGGCCCTGTTGGCACCACCAATAACTGACTGGGTGAAAGTTTCAATAATATCAGAGTGAGGTTGGATAAATCTGTGTCCCAGACACAGACGTAGAGAATAGATGTGATGTTCATGGCTATGCTTCTTTTCCCTCAGGCCCGCAAAAATGTTACTACACACTGATACTGACTCGGATACTGATTCCTATGTCGACCATAATATTTCCTGATTAGATCCAATATTGGCAAGGAGCATTCAGTACATGATTGTGGATATTAAGGACATATTAACATCACTGAGGACCCTGCTGTTCCTGACAAAGGGGTCTATATGTATGTATATATAGATATATAATGAAAGCTGATGTAACGTTCCTCCATCTCTGTTTGAGAAAGTCTGGGCCAGCTCGACAAGATGGTTTCAAATCCCCAAAAGGTTTCCGATTGTTTATTCATTTCCTGCTGCGGACAGAATAAAGTGGGAGTCACCCCCTGTTCTGCACGGGGCCCTGTCACAAATCCAGCGGATCGTATGCAGGAAGCTACATTATTTCTAGTTATGTAACCACGGGTACATTACTTAGACCTGCCATTACATGCGCATGGGTGAGTAGTAGTATTCAAGAATTGGTCGAATACCTTGTCTTCCGATATAGATATCTTGGAGAGATGGGATACTCCTTACGTTGGATCATATCAAGGACACTGCAGCATACTTACGACTGCAAGGGATATAGGACTCTTGAGTTCACGGGCCAAATTCATGGCAGTCTCGGATAGGAGGGCATTGTGGATTCACCAAGGGAATGCTGATGCTGACTCCAAGAAGAAAGGGAGTCTCTTCCCTATGAAGGTGAAGCCTTGTTTGGCAACGGCCTAGTTAATTTGATCTCGGCAGCTCCCGCAGGTAAGTCAACCTTCTTGCCCTATGTTCCCTCTCAACGGATGAAGACGCATCATTGTCTAACGCAGTCATTTTGTCCCAATAGATATGCAAGAAGTTAAGATTCCCCTTTCTTTGCAGGTAGAGGAAGGAGAAGAGGGAAGAGGTCTGTAGCCTCTTCAAGATCGCAGGAGCAGAGATCGTCCTCTGCTTCTGCCAAATCCACTGCATGACGCTGGGGCTCTCTTGCACGAGCCCACACCAGTGGGGGCACGTCTAAAACACTTCAGTCAGTTCTGGATTAATTTGGACCTGGACTCGTGGGTTTTACAAATAGTGTCACAAGGGTACAAACTGGGGTTTCAAGACGTTCCCCCTCACCGATTGTTCAAATCGGCCTTAGTCAGCAGGGAGAAGGTTTTTATTCAAGCCTCTTCGTGCTCCCGAAGCCGGACGGCTCAGTCAGACCAATCTTAAATCTGAAATCCCTCAATTTCTACCTAAAGAAATTCAATTTCAAGATGGAATCTCTCAGGGTAGGGATCTCCAGTCCGGAGGAAGGAGATTTCATGGTTTTGGTAGACATAAGGATGCCTAATTACATGTTCCCGTTTAGCCACTGCATCAAGCTACCTGAGGTTTGCAATTCAGGATTGTCATTACCAATTTCAGACGTTGACGTTTGGTCTGTCCAAGGCTCCGAGGATTTTCACCAGGGTGATGGTGGAAATGATGGTTCTCCTTCGCAAGCAAGGAGTCACAATTATGCCGTACTTGGATGATCTCCTGATAAAGGCGAGATCCAGGGACCAGTTGGTGCAAAACATCTACTCTCCCTGACAGTTCTTCAACAACATGGTTGGCTCCTAAACTTGCCAAAATCACAGTTGGTCCCAATGACGCGGTTGTTGTTTCTGGGAGTCATACTGGACACAGAATAGGCTTTCTTCCAGTGGAAAGGCTATGGAGTTCCAGAGTCTGGTCAAACAAATTCTGAAACCAGCAAGAGTGTTAATCCATCAATGCATTCTGTTGCTGGGGAAGATGGTTGCGGCCTACGAGGCCATTCAGTTTGGCAGGTTCCATGCCAGAGTGTTCCAGTGGGACCTGTTGGACAAGTGGTCCGGATCCCACCTACACATGCACCGGAGGATAATCCTGTCTTCCAAGACCAGAATCTTACTCCATTGGTGGCTGCACAGTTCTCACCTCCTAGAGGGGCGATGGTTCGGGATCCAGGACTGGATCCTAGGGACCATGGATGCAACCCTCCGAGGCTGGGGAGCAGTCACACAGGGGGAAAACATCCAAGGAAGATGGTCAAGTCAGGAAAGTTTTCTCCACATAAATGTTCTGGAGTTAAGGGCCATTTAATAACTGCAGACACAGTACGCACTGGGACGGGTGCCCAGCATCCTCTACGGACTAAGAGAAAAGGATTTACCGGTAGGTATTAAAATCCTATTTTCTCTAACGTCCTAGAGGATGCTGGGGACTCCGTAAGGACCATGGGGATAGATAGGCTCCGCAGGAGACATGGGTACTTTAAGAAAGACTTTAGTTCTGGGTGTGCACTGGCTCCTCCCTCTATGCCCCTCCTCCAGACCTCAGTTTGATACTGTGCCCAGTGGAGACTGGGTGCTTTTCAGGAGCTCTCCTGAGCTTTCTGACAGAAAGTATTTTGTTAGGTTTTTAATTTTCAGGGAGCACTGCTGGCAACAGACTCCCTCATCGAGGGACTGAGGGGAGAGAAGCAGCCCTACTCTCTGAGTTGCAAGGTCCTGCTTCTTAGGCTACTGGACACCATTAGCTCTAGAGGGAATGGTACGCAGGATCTCACCCTCGCCGTCCGTCCCAGAGCCGCGCCTCCGTCCCCCTTGCAGATCCGGAAGATAGAAGCCGGGTGAGTATGAGAAGAAAAGAAGACTTCAGAGGCGGCAGAAGACTTCATGATCTTCACTGAAGTAACGCACAGCACTGCAGCTGTGCGCCATTGCTCCCATACACCTCACACACTCCGGTCACTGTAAGGGTGCAGGGCGCAGGGGGGGGGGGTACCCTGGGCAGCAATATAAACCTCTTTTTGGCAAAAATATAACACATATACAGCGGGGCACTGTATATATGTATGAGCCCCCGCCAATTTTACAGTTTAAGCGGGACAGAAGCCTGCCGCCGATGGTGCGGGGCTTCTCCCTCAGCACTCACCAGCGCCGTTTTTTCTTCACAGCACCGCTGAGAGGAAGCTCCCCGGACTCTCCCCTGCTTATACCACGGTAGACAAGAGAGTTGAAAAGAGGGGGGGGGGGGCACATAATTTGGCGCAAATTACATACAGCAGTACTACTGGGCAAACATTAAGTTACTGTGTATTCCTGGGTTATATAGCGCTGGGGTATGTGCTGGCATACTCTCTCTCTGTCTCTCCAAAGGGCCTTGTGGGGAAACTGTCTTCAGAAAAAGCATTCCCTGTGTGTGTGGTGTGTCGGTACACGTGTGTCGACATGTCTGAGGAAGAAGGCTATATTAGAGAGGAGCAGGAGCAAATGAATGTGGTGTCTCCGCCGACAGCTGATTGGATGGATATGTGGAATGTTTTAAATGCTAGTGTAAACTCATTGCACAAAAGATTAGACAAGGCTGAAGCTTTGGGACAGTCAGGGTCTCAACCCATGCCTGATCCTATGTTGCAGGGACTGTCAGGGTCTCATAAGCGCCCACTATCCCAGATTGTTGACACAGATACAGACACGGATTCTGACTCCAGTGTCGATTACGATGATGCAAAGTTACAGCCAAAATTGGCAAAATCCATTCGATATATGATTATGGCAATAAAAGATGTTTTGCACATCAGAGAGGAACCCCCTGTCCCTGACAAGAGGGTACATATGTACAAGGTGAAAAAGCCTGAGGTAACCTTTGAGGGGGTCACACGAGCTGAACGAGTTATGTGAAAAAGCTTGGGAATCTCCAGATAAAAGACTGCAGATTTCCAAAAGGATTCTTATGGCGTATCCTTTCCCATCAATGGATAGGTTACGATGGGAATCCTCCCCTAGGGTGGACAAAGCATTAACACGCTTATCCAAGAAGGTAGCACTCCCGTCCCAGTATACGGCTACCCTCAAAGAGTCTGCTGACCGCAAACAGGAGATTACCCTGAAGTCCATTTATACACATTCAGGTACCTTACTCAGACCGGCAATTGCGTCGGCCTGGGTGTGTAGTGCTGTAGCGGCATGGACGGATACCTTATCTGAGGGGATGGATACCCTAGATAAGGATACTATTTTATTGACCCTGGGGCATATAAGAGATGCTGTCCTATATATGTGTGTATGCAAACTACAGGTGGTGCTGCAGGGCTCACACCCTTTTACTTGTCTTGTAGAGCAACTCTGGAGCTGTTTCTGGGTCCAGCTGCTGCAAGAAATCAGCTTGAATGCTTCAGGGGCTGGGGCATGGCCAACATGAGCCCACACTGATGGGGGGTGGGGGTGTATAAAGCGATTTAGGGGTCATCCAAGCGCAACCCCACAAAGGCCGCCATGCCCTGCGTGACCCTTTTCTCTTTTCATATGCAGACGAGGGTTGCAGCCAACTATGCCCACTGCTTGGATGACATCACTATATGCAAATCCATCTGCTGCAGGCCTTCCCCCAGGAATGCTTGCAGTAGTTGTTGCATTTGGTTTGTTGTTTGGGGGTGCTTCAGTATTAGGCAGCCTTCTGCCCTCCCACATATGTACAAGGGAAAGAAGCCTGAGGTAACCTTTCCCCCCTCACACGAGCTGAACGAGTTATGTGAAAAAGCTTGGGAATCTCCAGATAAAAGACTGCAGATTTCCAAAAGGATTCTTATGGCGTATCCTTTCCCATCAACGGATAGGTTACGATGGGAATCATCCCCTAGGGTGGACAAAGCATTAACACGCTTATCCAAGAAGGTAGCCCTCCCGTCCCAGGATACGGCTACCCTCAAAGAGTGTGCTGACCGCAAACAGGAGACTGTCAGGGTCTCATAAGCGCCCACTATCCCAGATTGTTGACACAGATACAGACACGGATTCTGACTCCAGTGTCGATTACGATGATGCAAAGTTACAGCCAAAATTGGCAAAATCCATTCGATATATGATTATGGCAATAAAAGATGTTTTGCACATCAGAGAGGAACCCCCTGTCCCTGACAAGAGGGTACATATGTACAAGGTGAAAAAGCCTGAGGTAACCTTTGAGGGGGTCACACGAGCTGAACGAGTTATGTGAAAAAGCTTGGGAATCTCCAGATAAAAGACTGCAGATTTCCAAAAGGATTCTTATGGCGTATCCTTTCCCATCAATGGATAGGTTACGATGGGAATCATCCCCTAGGGTGGACAAAGCATTAACACGCTTATCCAAGAAGGTAGCCCTCCCGTCCCAGTATACGGCTACCCTCAAAGAGTCTGCTGACCGCAAACAGGAGATTACCCTGAAGTCCATTTATACACATTCAGGTACCTTACTCAGACCGGCAATTGCGTCGGCCTGGGTGTGTAGTGCTGTAGCGGCATGGACAAATACCTTATCTGAGGGGATGGATAGCCTAGACAAGGATACTATTTTATTGACCCTGGGGCATATAAGAGATGCTGTCCTATATATGTGTGTATGCAAACTACAGGTGGTGCTGCAGGGCCCACACCCTTTTACTTGTCTTGTAGAGCAGCTCTGAAGCTGTTACAGTGCCCAGCTGCTGCAAGAAATCAGCTTGAATGCTTCAGGGGCTTGGGCATGGCCAACATGAGCCCCACACCGAAGGAGGGTGGGGGTGTTTAATGCAAACTTGGGGTTATACAAGCGCCGCAAAAGGCCGCTATGCCCTGCATGCCCCTTTTCTCTTTTCATATACAGATGAGGGTTCCAGCCAACTTTGGCCCACTGCTTGGATGACATCACCGTATGCAAATCCGTCTGCTGCAGACCTTCCCCCAGGAATGCTTGCAATAGTTGTTGCATATGGTTTAATGTCTGAGGGTGCTTCAGTATTAGGCAGCCTTCTGCCCTCCCACATTCGTCTGAAAATGTGTTCTCCCTGCAGTTGTTGTTCCCAGATGAGAGTTCCCTTGTGCTTCCTCAGTTGAATCTCCTTAACTTGACAGGGGTGTGCCCGAGCAGCCGCCCTCCACAGCCCTATCCCAACACATACTTATCTTGCATATGAGATCTCTTGATCATGAAGATAGTTCTCACAGGGTGAGGTTCATCCATTACATTTTAAAGTAGGAAGGTACAAATTACATATTCAAATTACATATATGTGCTGGATTCAAATGTTTTCCCCCCTTCCTTTCTCAATTGTGCCCATCAGCAGCTATTCTAATGTTGCTGCCAATGGGTGTGACGCATTCATTTCTTCTGTGGGGTACACTGGACTCCACAAGGATTCACATTGTATATGTACACCAGAGTAGGATCTTGATCTGAGGCACCAACAGGCTCAAAGCTTTTGACTGTTCCCAAGATGCTCAGCGCCCCCTCCTCTATAACCTCGCTTCCATGAACAGGGAGCTCAGTTTGTAGTTGGTGCCTTCAGTAGCAGGCCACTTAACAGGGGGCTGCCTCAGGCAGCCTATTCTTAGCTATTAATTTTGGCAAGAAAAGAAGAACTTTTTTATAAGAATCTACAAGGGCTGCAGCAGGCTAGGTCTAATAGACCTCTTTACTGCAGCTCCATCACTCCCAGTGGCGCAGTATACTCCCGTGCCCCGGTTGCTGGGTCACTGCAGCGGAGGCTCCGGTTTCTTCCTAAGGTCAGTCACACACACACCGCCCTCCGGGATCACGAGGCCGCTGATGGGGGGCGGGCCGCGTGCGCACTGGCGTGGACACTGATTACTGGGCAGCCGCTCCACTAGCCACCAGGAACAGTTAAGGAGCACAGCTCTGGGGGTTTTTCTCCTATATTAACCCCATTTTGTACTACCCGCAGTGCATTGTGATAGGTAATGGGGCCTGATTCAGGTTGGATCGCAATCCAACTGCAAAAACTGCTAAGAGCATCCGCATCAGCCTGCATTTTCTGCGGCACCCCGCAGATAATGCGATCACCTCTGCCTGTGAATCGGTGAAGGGGGGTCAACAACACTCCATTTCCAAGTCGGAGATGGAGCGGTGCGGGGGCACGGTTTCAAAATGGGGTCGGCAACGGAGAAACAGGAGGCGTGGTCAGAGCAGCTGCATGACATCACATGGGCCGGACTCTGCCAGTGGAGCCCCAGCGTCATGAGGTAGATTTTGTAGAGGCCGGGGAGGACTTCTGTTCCTGGGAACTAGCTGTGTTGTGCAGCTTTATTCCTCTGCCCCTACCTCTGGCAAGAAAGGACGCACCTCGCACTTTCTTGTTTCTTTGTGACCGAAAGGACTGCATTTGATAATGCGGAGCTTTCTTATGCTGTGAGGGAACATAAGGTAAAAAATTAGATTTTCCAACTGTAGCTGTGCGTGTTAATGCTTTGTCCATCCTACGGGAGGATTTCCATCGTAACCTATCCGTTGATGGAAAAGGATACGCCATAAGAATCCTTTTGGAAATCTGCAGTCTTTTATCTGGAGATTCCCAAGCTTTTTCACATAACTCGTTCAGCTCGTGTGACCCCCTCAAAGGTTACCTCAGGCTTCTTTCCCTTGTACATATGTACCCTCTTGTCAGGGACAGGGGGTTCCTCTGTGATGTGCAAAACATCTTTTATTGCCATAATCATATATCGAATGGATTTTGCCAATTTTGGCTGTAACTTTGCATCATCGTAATCGACACTGGAGTCAGAATCCGTGTCGGTATCTGTGTCAACAATCTGGGATAGTGGGCGCTTATGAGACCCTGACAGTCCCTGCAACATAGGATCAGGCATGGGTTGAGTCCCTGACTGTCCCAAAGCTTCAGCCTTGTCTAATCTTTTGTACAATGAGTTTACACTAGCATTTAAAACATTCCACATATCCATCCAATCAGGTGTCAGCGGAGACACCACATTCATTTGCTCCCGCTCCTCTCTAATATAGCCTTCTTCCTCAGACATGTCGACACACGTGTACAGACACACCACACACACAGGGAATACTTTTTCTGAAGACAGTTTCCCCACAAGGCCCTTTGGAGAGACAGAGAGAGAGTATGCCAGCACACTCCCCAGCGCTATATAACCCAGGAATAACACAGTAACTTAATGTTTGTCCAGTAGCGCTGCTGTATGTAATTTGCGCCGAATTATGTGCCCCCCCCTCTCTTTTCAACCCTCTTCTCTACCGTGGTATAAGCAGGGGAGAGTCCGGGGAGCTTCCTCTCAGCGGTGCTGTGGAGAAAAAATGGCGCTGGTGAGTGCTGAGGGAGAAGCCCCGCCCCCTCGGCGGCGGGCTTCTGTCCCGCTTAAACTGTAAAATTGGTGGGGGCTCATACATATATACAGTGCCCAGCTGTATATATGTTATATTTTTGCCAAAAAGAGGTTTATATTGCTGCCTAGGGCGCCCCCCCTTGCGCCCTGCACCCTTACAGTGACCGGAGTATGTGAGGTGTATGGGAGCAATGGCGCACAGCTGCAGTGCTGTGCGCTACCTCAGTGAAGATCATGAACTCTGTGGAGCCCGTCTATCCCCATGGTCCTTACGGAGTCCCCAGCATCCTCTAGGACGTTAGAGAAACTAGGATTTTAATACCTACCGGTAAATCCTTTTCTCTTAGTCTGTTGAGGATGCTGGGCACCCGTCCCAGTGTGTACTGTGTCTGCAGTTATTAAATGGCCCTTAACTCCAGAACATTTATGTGGAGACAACTTTCCTGACTTGACCATCTTCCTTGGACGTTTTCCCCCTGTGTGACTGCTCCCCAGCCTCGGAGGGTTGCATCTGTGGTCCCTAGGATCCAGTCCTGGATCCCGAACCATCGCCCCTCTAGGAGGTGAGAACTGTGCAGCCACCAATGGAGTGAGATTCTGGTCTTGGAAGACAGGATTATCCTCCGGTGCATGTGTAGGTGGGATCCGGACCAATTGTCCAACAGGTCCCACTGGAACACTCTGGCATGGAACCTGCCAAACTGAATGGCCTCGTAGGCCACAACCATCTTCCCCAGCAACTGAATGCATTGATGGATTAACACTCTTGCTGGTTTCAGAATTTGTTTGACCAGACTCTGGATCTCCATAGCCTTTCCACTGGAAGAAAACCTCTTCTGTGTCCAGTATGTGTTATGATTCCAGCACTCTGGTCAGAGAAGATCTTATGGCAAGGACCGGAGCACTGGAACGGAATGCTGGGGAAGGGAGCAGGACAGGAAAATAGCCCCTGGCGCCCTAACTCTGTTGTCTCACCCGTGTTGTCAGAAATCCCCTGCGAGACTATGGTTTCTTGAGCCCTTGGCAGCCGCGTTTGAAGGGCGGATTATGTCTGCCCAACTTCGATGCCCCCCGGTCTTAATGAGAGACAAAGGGAAACCCGAGACAGGGTTATAACAAGAGGCCCTCTAACTAAACAACCAGGCCAGGGGCTAAGCAAACTCAAAACTATAATATGTGCGGAGAAACCGCCAGGAAAAAGGACAACCAAAATATCCACTTGTCCAATTCTCCTACCCGGCACCGCCGAGTACCAGAGAGGACTTGTGGAAGCGGAACCCTCCGCAAATGCTCCAAACACAAAATATAAAAGGTAAAGCAGCTGAGCCGCAACACACGGCAGAGCCGCAACTCACGAACACCACTGGATATAAAACGGTGATCAGTCAGGACTCCAGGGAACCAAACGACCTCTTGGGATGAGATGACAACTCCCGAATACGTCTGCGGACTGGAATGACCGGATACAGCAGGACTGGAAACAGACTCTCAGCAAACAAAGGCAGCATGCAGGAAGCTATTACCGGCGTCTGTGAGAAGCCCTGGGAGTGTATTTAACAAGGAGTCCTCCAATCAGCTGCTAATGGCTGATTAGAATAAATGCCGTGCAGCTGCCTTGCTGCACGGCCAGAGAGCAGGTGAATATCTTAATTTCCTAAAGCCTAGCAACGGGGAACGCGGTCCGCCAGTGGCGTCCCCGTTGCTAGGGTCCGTGCGGCTCAGCGCGCCCGGCGTCTAGCGTTGCTAGGGAGCCGGCGGCTGTACGTGCACGGCATCTCTAGTTGCTAGGCGCCGGGCCGCGCAGACCATCAAGCGGACCCCGGCGCCTAACAGTACCCCCCCCTTGAGGAGGGGTCAAGGAACCCCTAAAGCCAGGTTTCTGAGGAAATTCCCGAAAAAATGCCCTCTTGAGCCTCGGGGCATGAAGATCCTTATCCAGGACCCAAGACCTTTCCTCCGGACCATAGCCTTTCCAGTGAACCAGAAAATACAGCCGATCCCGGGACAATTTGGAATCGAGAACCTTCTCTACCAAGAACTCCTGTTGTCCCTGTACATCCACTGGAGATCTACCCTGAGAGATCTTCCGAGGAAATCTACTGGAAGAAACGTATTGTTTCAACAGGGAACAATGAAACGTATTTCCAATCCTGAGAGATCTTGGTAAACGTAACCGAAAGGCAACTGGGTTGACTCTTTTAATAATAAGAAATGGCCCAATAAATTTGGGTCCCAGTCTAGCTGAGGATTGTCGAAGCCTGATGTTGCGAGTCGACAACCACACCCTATCTCCCACCTTAAAAGTGCAAGGACGTCGGAGCCTGTCAGAAAATGTCTTCTCTCGAAAGGCCGCTTTTCTGAGAGCAAGGTGCACCTTTTTCCAAATGGCTCTGAGATGGGAGGTTAAGGTAAGCGAGGAGACTGAGGAATGATGAAAAAAAGAATTAGCTCTGGGGTGAAAACCAAAAACTGAAAAGAATGGAGACTCTTTAGTGGAGGAATGACAAGAATTATTGTAAGCAAATTCAGCCAACGGAAGAAACTCGGACCAATCATTCTGGAGTTTGGCTAAATACAAGCGCAAATATTGTTTCAATGATTGGTTAACTCGTTCGGTTTGCCCGTTGGATTGTGGGTGGTAACCGGATGTTAACGACAATTTCATCTTCAATGAGGCACAAAAACATTTCCAGAATTGTGCGATGAATTGTGGACCCCGATCAGAAACAATATCAGTAGGCAACCCATGAAGCCTGAATACATGGCGGAGAAACAAAACTGCCAACCCTTGGGCAGAAGGCAATCGGGGAAGAGCAATAAAATGAGCCATTTTACTAAAACGGTCCACTACCACCCATATGACTCGGAATCCGGCTGAAAGGGGAAGGTCAACCACAAAATCCATGGAAATATGAGACCACGGCCTGAGAGGAACATTTAAGGGCATAAGTTGCCCGATGGGCAAGGAACGGGGAACCTTATGCTGTGCACAAACCTGACATGAATAAACAAATTCCTTGACGTCTTTAGAAAGACCAGGCCACCATACTGAGCGAGAGACTAACTCCAATGTCTTAGAGACTCCTGGATGCCCTGAAACTTTGTTATCATGGAATTCCGTTAAAACAGTAACTCTCAAAAACTCAGGGACGTAAAGACGACCAGCAGGAGTAATTCTAGGAGCTTGGTGTTGAAGCTGTTTTAACTGGGTAAATAAATCTTGTGTGAGGCCCGCCCAGATGACCGAAGATGGAAGTATGGGGGTAACAGGATTGTTATTGTGAACCGGAAGAAAGCTATGTGACAGGGCATCAGCCTTAGTATTCTTGGAACCAGGCCTGAAAGTGATTATAAATTTGAAACGCGTAAAAAATAATGCCCAATGTGCCTGCCGGGCATTAAGCCGCTTAGCCGATTCAATGTATTGCAGGTTCTTATGGTCAGTCAATACCGAAATAGTATGTTTTGCTCCCTCCAGCCAATGCCTCCACTCCTCGAAAGCCCATTTTACCGCCAGTAACTCCCGATTACCAATGTCATAGTTGGATTCAGCGGAGGAGAATTTCCTGGACATAAAGGCACAAGGATGTAACTCCAGAGACTCCGGATCCTTTTGAGAAAGGATAGCCCCCACTCCAACCTCCGAGGCATCAACCTCCACCACAAAGGGCAATTCCGGATTAGGATGTCTAAGGACTGGAGCCGAGACAAAGGCTTGTTTCAAGGCCCGGAAGGACAACTCAGCTTCACGCGACCAGTTGGTAGGATCCGCTCCTTTCTTTGTCAGAGCTACAATGGGAGCAACCAGGTCAGAAAAAGAATGAATGAACCTCCTATAATAATTCGCAAACCCTAAAAAACGCTTAATAGCTTTTAAATTGGTGGGTTGCGCCCAACTAAGGATGGCCTGGAGTTTCTTTGGTTCCATGGAAAATCCCTGAGGGGAAATTATGTACCCTAAAAAAGATACTTCCGTGACATGAAACTCAAACTTCTCCAGCTTGGCATATAAATGATTCTCACATAACTTTTGAAGAACCAGACGCACCTGGGTAACATGTTGTTCCATTGATTTAGAAAAAATCAGGATGTCGTCTAAGTAAACGACCACGAATTTCCCTAGGAAGTCACGGAGCACATCGTTAATGAGGTCTTGAAAAACTGCCGGAGCATTGGACAGGCCGAACGGCATCACCAGGTATTCGTAGTGACCCGACTGAGTACTGAAGGCCGTTTTCCACTCATCTCCAGATTTAATTCGGATGAGGTTGTACGCTCCTCTAAGGTCAATTTTAGAAAAAATCACAGCAGAACGTAACTGATCAAAGAGTACAGAAATCAACGGCAAAGGATAGGTGTTTTTAACTGAGATCTTATTCAGGGCTCTAAAATCAATGCAAGGTCTAAGCGAGCCATCCTTTTTCTCCACAAAGAAGAAGCCTGCACTTAAAGGAGATTTTGATGGTCTAATAAATCCTTTCTCAAGGCTCTCCTTTACATAATCATTCATAGCCGCAGTTTCTGGCCCGGATAATGCATATAATCTTCCCTTTGGCAATGCGGCACCAGGAATTAACTCAATAGCACAATCATAAGGCCGATGGGGAGGCAGAATGTCCGCATTGCCTTTGGAGAAAACATCAGCAAACTCCTGGTATTCCACCGGAATGAGTTCTGGAATGATAGCTGCTACTCTGACTGGAAACGTGATACATTCCTTATCACAAAAAGTACCCCAATGTGAAATCTCCCCCGACCGCCAATCAATGGTGGGATTATGAAAGGCCAGCCAAGGGTGACCCAGAACAACTGGAACTGCTGGGCAATGTGTAAGAAAGAACTCGATTTTCTCGGAATGTAGAGCTCCTACTGTAAGTAGTACAGGGGGTGTACGGAGAGAAATAATCCCATTAGACAGCGGACTCCCATCTAAGCCATGCATGGTGACACACCTACCCAAAGGTAACTGAGGAATGCCTAAGGCCTTAGCCCAAGTTAAATCCATAAAGTTTCCTGCAGCTCCACTGTCGACAAAAGCCGACACCGAAGAACTGAGGCTGCCAAAGGAAACTTTAACTGGGACTAAAAGGGAGTTATTCGAGGAGATAAGCTGCAGACCTTAGGTGAACCCCCTCACAATTCACCTGGTCAAAGCGTTTCCCGACTTGTTCGGACAATTACGAGCAAAATGTCAGACAAAGACCAGAATTTTGCCTTCTGGCTCTTTCTGCAGGAGACAGCCGGGAGAGATCCATCTGCATGGTCTCCTCTACGTCTTCAGGAATGGAATATACACACGGACTTGACCTTACAGGTGCTCCTTTTTCAGCCCTCCGCTCTCTGAGACGACGATCAATCTTAATAGAAAGCTCCATGAGTTTATCGAGAGTCTCAGGAGCGGGGTACTGAAGGAGACTGTCTTTTATAGACTCTGATAAGCCGAGGCGAAACTGACTGCGCAGGGCTGGGTCATTCCAGCCACAGTCGTTCGACCAACGGCGAAACTCCGTACAATAAACCTCTGCAGGATTTCTACCCTGTCTGAGAGCGCGCAACTGACTTTCAGCGGACGCCTCTCTATCAGGGTCATCATACAAGAGCCCTAAAGACTCAAAAAAAGCGTCAACTGACAACAATGCCGGATCCTCTGCTCTTAAACCAAATGCCCAGGTCTGAGGATCCCCCTGGAGCAAAGAAATAATAAACCCGACCCGCTGAGATTCAGTACCCGAGGAAGTCGGTCTTAAACGAAAATAAAGTTTACAGGATTCTTTAAAATTAAAAAACTCTTTTCTATCACCAGAAAAACGGTCAGGCAAATGCATCTTTGGTTCAGGGACTACCCTTGGGGAAGCTCGCAAAAGATCTTCCTGCGACTTCACCCGAAGAGAAAGATCCTGAACCATCTGAGTAAGTTCTTGAATCTGGCTGACTAAGAGCTGACCAGGATTTGGCCCTAAACCTGTTGGATTCATGAGGCCGATAAACTCTCACAAAACTGAATGAGAAAAAATTAAACCCCGTTTAATTTTAAGTTTTGGTATGGCCGGTAATAATGTTATGATTCCAGCACTCTGGTCAGAGAAGATCTTATGGCAAGGACTGGAGCACTGGAACGGAATGCTGGGGAAGGGAGCAGGACAGGAAAATAGCCCCTGGCGCCCTAACTCTGTTGTCTCACCCGTGTTGTCAGAAATCCCCTGCGAGACTATGGTTTCTTGAGCCCTTGGCAGCCGCGTTTGAAGGGCGGATTATGTCTGCCCAACTTCGATGCCCCCCGGTCTTAATGAGAGACAAAGGGAAACCCGAGACAGGGTGATAACAAGAGGCCCTCTAACTAAACAACCAGGCCAGGGGCTAAGCAAACTCAAAACTATAATATGTGCGGAGAAACCGCCAGGAAAAAGGACAACCAAAATATCCACTTGTCCAATTCTCCTAACCGGCACCGCCAAGTACCAGAGAGGACTTGTGGAAGCGGAACCCTCCGCAAATGCTCCAAACACAAAATATAAAAGGTAAAGCGGCTGAGCCGCAACACACGGCAGAGCCGCAACTCACGAACACCACTGGATATAAAACGGTGATCAGTCAGGACTCCAGGGAACCAAACGACCTCTTGGGATGAGATGACAACTCCCGAATACCGGACTTCTGCGGACTGGAATGACCGGATACAGCAGGACTGGAAACAGACTCTCAGCAAACAAAGGCAGCATGCAGGAAGCTATTACCGGCGTCTGTGAGAAGCCCTGGGAGTGTACTTAACAAGGAGTCCTCCAATCAGCTGCTAAAGGCTGATTAGAATAAATGCCGTGCAGCTGCCTTGCTGCACGGCCAGAGAGCAGGTGAATATCTTAATTTCCTAAAGCCTAGCAACGGGGAACGCGGTCCGCCAGTGGCGTCCCCGTTGCTAGGGTCTGTGCGGCTCAGCACGCCCGGCGTCTAGCGTTGCTAGGGAGCCGGTGGCTGTACGTGCACGGCGTCTCTAGTTGCTAGGCGCCGGGCCGCGCAGACCATCAAGCGGACCCCGGCGCCTAACAGTATGACTCCCAAAAACAACAACCGCGTCATTGGGACCAACTGCGATTTTGGCAAGTTTAGGAGCCAACCATGTTGTTGAAGAACTGTCAGGGAGAGTGCAATGTTTTGCACCAACTGGTCCCTGGATCTCGCCTTTATCAGGAGATCATCCAAGTACGGGATAATTGTGACTCCTTGCTTGCGAAGGAGAACCATAATTTCCGCCATCACCCTGGTGAAAATCCTCGGAGCCGTGGACAGACCAAACGGCAATGTCTGAAATTGGTAATGACAATCCTGAATTGCAAACCTTAGGTAGCTTGAGGCAGTGGATAAATGGGAACATGTAAGTAGGCATCCTTTATGTCTACCAAAACCATGAAATCTCCGTCCTCCGGACTGGAGATCACTGCCCTGAGAAATTCCATCTTGAAATTGAATTTCTTTAGGAAGAAATTGAGGGATTTCAGATTTAAGATTGGTCTGACTGAGCCGTCCGGCTTCGGGACCACGAAGAGGCTTGAATAAAAACCTTCTCCCTGCTGACTAAGGCCAATTTGAACAATCCGTGAGGGGGAACGTCTTGAAACCCCAGTTTGTACCCTTGGGACACTATTTGTAAAACCCACGAGTCCAGGTCCGAATGAATCCAGAACTGACTGAAGAGTTTTAGACGTGCCCCCACTGGTGTGGGCTCCTGCAAGAAAGCCCCAGTGTCATGCAGTGGATTTGGCAGAAGCAGAGGACAATCTCTGGTCCTGCGATCTTGAAGAGGCTACAGACCTCTTCCTTTTCCTTCCTCTACCTGCAAAGAAAGGGGAATCTTAACTTCTTGCATATCTATTGGGCCAAAATGACTGCGGTAGATATTGATGCGTCTTCATCCGTTGAGAGGGAACATAGGGCAAGAAGGTTGACTTACCATTGAAATGAGGATGCATCTTGCTGCCTTTCCAATGAAGCAAGTTTAATTTAGTAATAGGTGAAAAACCATCCTTACAAAGGTGTTAATCAGAGACTTGGCTTTGTGGACACTTTTCAGAGAACAAATTTGTTAGCATAAAAATAAAGCCAGAAAATGAAGAGCTGTTTAATCACTCAATTGGATTTTTCTGCCAGCATATTTTTTTTCTCTGCAACCCACTGCTAAATTGTGCTTCCTAGCTGTTTTTATAAAATCACTGAATCAAATCTAACTCTGATTACATCAGAGAAGGCCAGGTACCCTACACCATAACAGGGGGTTTGAAATTTTGACTTGTCTACTTAAAGATCACCAAAATCTGATAACAAGGTCAATTAGGTCCCTGGGTGGGATTGAACCACCAACCTTATGGTTAATAGCCGTACATACTAACTGATTGCGCCACAGAGACACTTTGCAAAAGTCCATACTGACAAAGGCTAATAAGCATTCATCTAAAATGTTTCCTAGAAAAACTTTAAAAAGTCAATAATCTGGAGAGTTTTTGTAAGATGTTTCTTCCATCAACCAACGAAGAAACACATTGGTACTTTCCCATGATGAGTGAGTGCTTCAGGATCTCTTGCACTTACATGTGCCGCAGAGTACTGCAATGGAAGCATGCTGGGCCCATAACCCAGAGGTATGCAGATTGAAACTATCCTCTGCTATATGCATTTTTTTTTTGTTAATTAAAGTAATCCAAAACTGGGATTGATATTTTGTCTCTTTTATTTTTACTTAAAGTACAATAACTTTTACCATTTTAATTTGTTTTAATAGTATATTGACAGTATTGTTTTCTTTCAAAAATCCACTTCATTTTCTTTACCCTATTATTAAAATGGTAATTGACAAAAACAAACTACATTGTCACCAGAAGAGCAATACAAAATATACAAGTGATATATTAAAATCATCTTTCCAGCTTGAATTTCAATGATGCATTGGGGCAACGATTTTGTGAGAAACATCTTCACCCTTAAATATTTTCTTAATTCCTTACCTGTGTGCTAATTAGATATCACCTTGTTTTCACATTAAACAGACTTCCACATGAGAAAGCAGCAAGGATGCAGTGGCGTTAATGTTTCCTGGTGTCAACCTGTATTATTTCAGTAGACATTGAAATGAGGATGCATCTTGCTGCCTTTCCAATTAAGCAAGTTTAATTTAGTAATAGGTGAAAAACCATCCCTACAAAGGTGTTAATCAGAGACTTGGCTTTGTGGACACTTTTCAGAGAACAAATTTGTTAGCATAAAAATAAAGCCAGAAAATGAAGAGCTGTTTAATCACTCAATTGGATTTTTCTGCCAGCATATTTTTTTTTTCTGCAACCCACTGCTAAATTGTGCTTCCTAGCTGTTTTTTATAAAATCACTTAATCAAATCTAACTCTGATTACATCAGAGAAGGCCAGGTAACCTACATCATAAGAGGGAGGTTGAAATTTTGACTTGTCTACTTAAAGATCACCAAAACCTGATAACAAGGTCAATTACGTCCCTGGGTGGGATTGAACCACCAACCTTTTGGTTAGTAGCCAAACACACGAACTGATTGCGCCACAGAGACACTTTGCAAAAGTGCATACTGACAAAGGCTAATAAGCATTCATCTAGAACGTTTCCTAGAAAAACTTTAAAAAGTCAATAATCTGGAGAGTTTTTGTAAGATGTTTCTTAGATCAACCAACGAAGAAACACCTTGGTACTTTCCCATGATGAGTGAGTGCTTCAGGATCTCTTGCACTTACATGTGCAGCAGAGTACTGCAATGGAAGCATGCTGGGCCCATAACCCAGAGGTAGGCAGATTGCAACTATCCTGTGCTATATGCATTTTTTTTTTAATTAAAGTAATCCAAAACTGGGATTGATATTTTAGCTCTTTTATTTTTACTTAAAGTACAATAACTTTTACCATTTTAATTTGTTTTAATAGTATATTGACAGTATTGTTTTCTTTCAAAAATCCACTTAATTTTCTTTACCCTATTATTAAAATGGTAATTGACAAAAACAAACTACATTGTCACCAGAAGAGCAATACAACATGTACAAGTGATATATTAAAATCATCTTTCCAGCTTGAATTTCAATGATGCATTGGGGCAACGATTTTGTGAGAAACATCTTCACCCTTAAATATTTTCTTAATTCCTTACCTGTGTGCTAATTAGATATCACCTTGTTTTCACATTAAACAGACTTCCACATGAGAAAGCAGCAAGGATGCAGTGGCGTTAATGTTTCCTTGTGTCAACCCGTATTATTTCAGTAGACATTGAAATGAGGATGCATCTTGCTGCCTTTCCAATGAAGCAAGTTTAATTTAGTAATAGGTGAAAAACCATCCCTACAAAGGTGTTAATCAGAGACTTGGCTTTGTGGACCCTTTTCAGAGAACAAATTTGTTAGCATAAAAATAAAGCCAGAAAATGAAGAGCTGTTTAATCACTCAATTGGATTTTTCTGCCAGCATTTTTCTTTTTCTCTGCAACCCACTGCTAAATTGTACTTCCTATCTGTTTTTTTATAAAATCACTTAATCAAATCTAACTCTGATTACATCAGAGAAGGCCAGGTACCCTACACCATAAGAGGGGGTTTGAAATTTTGACTTGTCTACTTAAAGATCACCAAAATCTGATAACAAGGTCAATTACGTCCCTGCTTGGGAATGAACCACCAACCTTTTGGTTAATAGCCGAACACACTAACCGATTGCGCCACGGAGACACTTTGCAAAATGTACATACTGACAAAGGCTAATAAGCATTCATCTAGAACGTTTCCTAGAAAAACTTTCAAAAGTCAATAATCTGGAGAGTTTTTGTAAGAATTTTCTTAAATCAACCAATGAAGAAACACATTGGTACTTTCCCATGATGAGTGAGTGCTTCAGGATCTCTTGCACTTACATGTGCAGCAGAGTACTGCAATGGAAGCATGCTGGGCCTATAACCCAGAGGTAGGCAGATTGAAACTATCCTCTGCTATATGCTTTTTTTTTGTTAATTAAAGTAATCCAAAACTGGGATTGATATTTTAGCTCTTTTATTTTTACTTAAAGTACAATAACTTTTACCATTTTAATTTGTTTTAATAGTATATTGACAGTATTGTTTTCTTTCAAAAATCCACTTAATAGTATCTCACCTGGCAGGTAAGTATGAGTTGGGCTAGAGCTGGGGAGGGTCGCTGCTCGGGCACCCCCCTGTCAAGTGAAGGAGATCCAACTGAGGCAGCACAAAGGAACTCTTGAAAGAAGAACAAGGCTAGAGGAAGATCTGAGACAAAGAAATCTGACTTTTACCAGAGCTGACCAGAGGAAAGCACAAACACAGTCCCCCACTACCACAAATAATGCAGTCGAGTTTCCCACATTTGGGGAAATCACAGGGGTCAGCATACCCAGAATGCAATGAATGAACCTCACCCTGGGAGAACAATCTTCATGACCATGGTATCTCCTGTGCAAAATAAGTATGATTTGAGATAGGGCTGGGGAGGGCCGCTGCTCAGGCACATCTCTGTCAAGTAAAGGAGATTCAACTGAGGCAGCACAAGGGAACTCTCATCTGGGGACAACAACTGCAGGGAAAACACATATTTTCAGATGAACATGGGAGGGCAGAAGGCTGCCTAATACTGAAGCACCCCCAAACAACAAACCAAATGCAACAACTAGTGCAAGCATTCCTGGGGGAAGGTCTGCAGAAGACGGATTTGCATACGGTGATGTCATCCAAGCAGTGGGCCAAAGTTGGCTGGAACCCTCGTCTGCATATGAAAAGAGAAAAGGGGTATGCAGGGCATGGCGGCCTTTTGCGGCGCTTGGATGACCCCTAGTTCGCATTAAACACCCCCACCCTCCTTCAGTGTGGGGCTCATGTTGGCTATGCCCCAGCCCCTGAAGCATTCAAGCTGATTTCTTGCAGCAGCTGGGCACTGTAACAGCTCCAGAGCTGCTCTGTAAGGCAAGTAAAAGGGTGTGGGCCCTGCAGCACTACCTGTAGTTCGCATTGTGCGTTGCAAGGCACAAATTAAGCATACGGGAGAAGTCAGGATAGTGCGCAAGGGCATAGAAGGGAGCGGCTCAAGAAAAGAGAAGTGGAAACAGACAGCAAACTAGGCTGGAGAGAGACCTGAGACAAAGAGATCTCAATTATACGAGAGCCGACCAGGGGAAACACAAATTATGCAGTCAAGTTTCAGACATTTGGGGAAATCGCAGGAGCAGCACACCCAGAGTGCAATGGGTGAGCCTTGCCCTGGGAGAAGCAACTTCATGATCATAGTATCTCACCTGGCATTTAAGTAGGAGTTGGGCTAGAGCTGGGGAGGGTCGCTGCTCGGGCACCCCCCTGTCAAGTGAAGGAGATCCAACTGAGGCAGCACAAGGGAACTCTCGAAAGAAGAACAAGGCTAGAGGAAAATCTGAGACAAAGAAATCTGACTTTTACCAGAGCTGACCAGAGGAAAGCACAAACACAGTCCCCCACTACCACAAATAATGCAGTCGAGTTTCCCACATTTGGGGAAATCACAGGGGTCAGCATACCCAGAATGCAATGAATGAACCTCACCCTGGGAGAACAATCTTCATGACCATGGTATCTCCTATGCAAAATAAGTATGATTTGGGATAGGGCTGGGGAGGGCCGCTGCTCAGGCACATCTCTGTCAAGTAAAGAAGATTCAACTGAGGCAACACAAGGGAACTCTCATCTGGGGACAACAACTCCAGGGAGAACACATATTTTCAGATGAACATGGGAGGGCAGAAGGCTGCCTAATACTGAAGCACCCCCAAACAACAAACCAAATGCAACAACTAGTGCAAGCATTCCTGGGGGAAGGCCTGCAGCAGATGGATTTGCATATGGTGATGTCATCCAAGCAGTGTGTCAAAGTTGGCTTCAACCCTCGTCTGCATATGAAAAGAGAAAAGGGGCGTGCAGGGCATGGCGGCCTTTTGCGGCGCATGGATGACCCCTAGTTCGCATTAAACATCTCCACCCTCCTTCGGTGTGGGGCTCATGTTGGCTATGCCCCAGCCCCTGAAGCATTCAAGCTGATTTCTTGCAGCAGCTGGGCACTGTAACAGCTCCAGAGCTGCTCTGTAAGGCGAGTAAAAGGGTGTGGGCCCTGCAGCACTACCTGTAGTTCGCATTGTGCGTTGGAAGGCACAAATTAAGCAGACGGGAGAAGTCAGGATAGTGCGCAAGGGCATAGAAGGGAGCGGCTCAAGAAAAGAGAAGTGGAAACAGACAGCAAACTAGTCTGGAGAGAGACCTGAGACAAAGAGATCTGAATTATACGAGAGCCGACCAGGGGAAACACAAATTATGCAGTCAAGTTTCCCACATTTGGGGAAATCGCAGGAGCAGCACACCCAGAGTGCAATGGGTGAGCCTTGGCCTGGGAGAAGCACCTTCCTGATCATAGTATCTCACCTGGCAGGTAAGTAGGAGATGGGCTACAGCTGGGGAGGGTTGCTGCTCGGGCACCCCCCTGTCAAGTGAAGGAGATCCAACTGAGGCAGCACAAGGGAACTCTCGAATGAAGAACAATACTAGAGGAAGATCTGAGACAAAGAAATCTGACTTTTACCAGAGCTGACCAGAGGAAAGAACAAACACAGTCCCCCACTACCACAAATAATGCAGTCGAGTTCCCCACATTTGGGGAAATCACAGGGGTCAGCATTCCCAGAATGCAATGAATGAACCTCACCCTGGGAGAGCAATCTTCATGACCATGGTATCTCCTATGCAAAATAAGTATGTTTTTGGATAGGGCTGGGGAGGGCCGCTGCTCAGGCACATCTCAGTCAAGTAAAGGAGATTCAATTGAGGCAGCACAAGGGAACTCTCATCTGGGGACAACAACTGCAGGGAGAACACATATTTTCAGATGAACATGGGAGGGCAGAAGGCTGCCTAATACTGAAGCACCCCCAAACAACAAACCAAAAGCAACAACTAGTAGAAGCATTCCTGGGGGAAGGTCTGCAGAAGACGGATTTGCATACGGTGATGTCATCCAAGCAGTGGGCCAAAATTGGCTGGAACCCTCATCTGCATATGAAAAGAGAAAAGGGGTATGCAGGGCATGGCGGCCTTTTGCGGCGCTTGGATGATCCCTAGTTCGCATTAAACACCCCCACCCTCCTTCGGTGTGGGGCTCATGTTGGCCATGCCCCAGCCCCTGAAGCATTCAAGCTGATTTCTTGCAGCAGCTGGGCACTGTAACAGCTCCAGAGCTTCTCTGTAAGGCAAGTAAAAGGGTGTGGGCCCTGCAGCACTACCTGTAGTTTGCATTGTGCATTGTAAGACACAAAGTAAGCAGACGGGAGGAGAAGTCATTATAGTGCACAAGGGTATTGAAGGGAGGGGCTCAAGAAAAAAGAAGTGGAAACAGACAGCAAACTAGGCTGGAGAGAGACCTGAGACAAAGAGATCTGAATTATATGAGAGCCGACCAGGGGAAACACAAATTATGCAGTCAAGTTTTCCACATTTGGGGAAATCGTAGGGGCAGCACACCCAGAGTGCAATGGGTGAGCCTTGCCCTGGGAGAAGCACCTTCCTGATCATAGTATCTCACCTGGCAGGTAAGTAGGAGTTGGGCTAAAGCTGGGGAGGGTCGCTGCTCGGGCACCCCCCTGTCAAGTGAAGGAGATCCAACTGAGGCAGCACAAGGGAACTCTCGAAAGAAGAACAAGGCTAGAGGAATATCTGAGACAAAGAAATCTGACTTTTACCAGAGCTGACCAGAGGAAAGCACAAACACAGTCCCCCACTACCACAAATAATGCAGTCGAGTTTCCCACAATTGGGGAAATCACAGGGGTCAGCATACCCAGAATGCAATGAATGAACCTCACCCTGGGAGAACAATCTTCATGACCATGGCATCTCCTATGCAAAATAAGTATGATTTGGGATAGGGCTGGGGAGGGCCGCTGCTCAGGCACATCTCTGTCAAGTAAAGGAGATTCAACTGAGGCAGCACAAGGGAACTCTCATCTGGGGACAACAACTGCAGGGAGAACACATATTTTCAGATGAACATGGGAGGGCAGAAGGCTGCCTAATACTGAAGCACCCCCAAACAACAAACCAAATGCAACAACTAGTGCAAGCATTCCTGGGGGAAGGCCTGCAGCAGATGGATTTGCATATGGTGATGTCATCCAAGCAGTGAGTCAAAGTTGGCTTCAACCCTCGTCTGCATATGAAAAGAGAAAAGGGCATGCAGGGCATGGCGGCCTTTTGCGGCGCTTGGATGACCCCTAGTTCGCATTAAACACCTCCACCCTCCTTCGGTGTGGGGCTCATGTTGGCTATGCCCCAGCCCCTGAAGCATTCAAGCTGATTTCTTGCAGCAGCTGGGCACTGTAACAGCTCCAGAGCTGCTCTGTAAGGCAAGTAAAAGGGTGTGGGCCCTGCAGCACTACCTGTAGTTTGCATTGTGCGTTGCAAGGCACAAATTAAGCAGGCGGGAGAAGTCAGGATAGTGCGCAAGGGCATAGAAGGGAGCGGCTCAAGAAAAGAGAAGTGGAAACAGACAGCAAACTAGGCTGGAGAGAGACCTGAGACAAAGAGATCTGAATTATATGAGAGCCGACCAGGGGAAACACAAATTATGCAGTCAAGTTTCCCACATTTGGGGAAATCGCAGGAGCAGCACACCCAGAGTGAAATGGGTGAGCCTTGCCCTGGGAGAAGCACCTTCATGATCATAGTATCTCACCTAGCAGGTAAGTAGGAGTTGGGCTAGAGCTGGGGAGGGTCGCTGCTCGGGCACCCCCCTGTCAAGTGAAGGAGATACAACTGAGGCAGCACAAGGAAACTCTCGAAAGAAGAACAAGGCTAGAGGAAGATCTGAGACAAATAAATCTGACTTTTACCAGAGCTGACCAGAGGAAAGAACAAACACAGTCCCCCACTACCACAAATAATGCAGTCGAGTTTCCCACATTTGGGGAAATCATAGGGGTCAGCATACCCAGAATGCAATGAATGAACCTCACCCTGGGAGAACAATCTTCATGACCATGGTATCTCCTATGCAAAATAAGTATGATTTGGGATAGGGCTGGGGAGGGCCGCTGCTCAGGCACATATCTGTCAAGTAAAGGAGATTCAACTGAGGCAGCACAAGGGAACTCTCATCTGGGGACAACAACTGCAGGGAGAACACATATTTTCAGATGAACATGGGAGGGCAGAAGGCTGCCTAATACTGAAGCACCCCCAAACAACAAACCAAATGCAACAACTAGTGCAAGCATTCCTGGGGGAAGGCCTGCAGCAGATGGATTTGCATATGGTGATGTCATCCAAGCAGTGGGTCAAAGTTGGCTTCAACCCTCGTCTGCATATGAAAAGAGAAAAGGGGCGTGCAGGGCATGGCGGCCTTTTGCGGCGCTTGGATGACCCCTAGTTCACATTAAACACCTCCACCCTCCTTCGGTGTGGGGCTCATGTTGGCTATGCCCCAGCCCCTGAAGCATTCAAGCTGATTTCTTGCAGAAGCTGGGCTCTGTAACAGCTCCAGAGCTGCTCTGTAAGGCAAATAAAAGGTTGTGGGACCTGCAGCACTACCTGTAGTTTGCATTGTGCGTTGCAAGGCACAAAGTAAGCAGACGGGAGAAGTCAGTATAGTGCGCAAGGGCATAAAAGGGAACGGCTCAAGAAAAGAGAAGTGGAAACAGACAGCAAACTAGGCTGGAGAGAGACCTGATGCAAAGAGATCTGAATTATACGAGAGCCGACCAGAGGAAACACAAATTATGCAGTCAAGTGTCCCACATTTTGGGAAATCACAGGAGCAGCACACCCAGAGTGCAATGGGTGAGCCTTGCCTTGGGAGAAGCACCTTCCTGATCATAGTATCTCACCTGGCAGGTAAGTAGGAGTTGGGCTAGAGCTGGGGAGGGTCGCTGCTCGGGCACCCCCCTGTCAAGTGAAGGAGATCCAACTGAGGCAGCACAAGGGAACTCTCGAAAGAAGAACAAGGCTAGAGCAAGATCTGAGACAAAGAAATCTGACTTTTACCAGAGCTGACCAGAGGAAAGCACAAACACAGTCCCCCACTACCACAAATAATGCAGTCGAGTTTCCCACAATTGGGGAAATCACAGGGGTCAGCATACCCAGAATGCAATGAATGAACCTCACCCTGGGAGAACAATCTTCATGACCATGGCATCTCCTATGCAAAATAAGTATGATTTGGGATAGGGCTGGGGAGGGCCGCTGCTCAGGCACATCTCTGTCAAGTAAAGGAGATTCAACTGAGGCAGCACAAGGGAACTCTCATCTGGGGACAACAACTGCAGGGAGAACACATATTTTCAGATGAACATGGGAGGGCAGAAGGCTGCCTAATATTGAAGCACCCCCAAACAACAAACCAAATGCAACAACTAGTACAAGCATTCCTGGAGGAAGGTCTGCAGAAGACGGATTTGCATACGGTGATGTCATCCAAGCAGTGGGCCAAAGTTGTCTGGAACCCTCATCTGCATATGAAAAGAGAAAAGGGGTATGCAGGGCATGGCGGCCTTTTGAGGCGCTTGGATGACCCCTAGTTCGCATTAAACACCCCCACCCTCCTTCGGTGTGGGGCTCATGTTGGCTATGCCCCAGCCCCTGAAGCATTCAAGCTGATTTCTTGCAGCAGCTGGGCACTGTAACAGCTCCAGAGCTGCTCTGTAAGGCAAGTAAAAGGGTGTGGGCCCTGCAGCACTACCTGTAGTTCGCATTGTGCATTGTAAGGCACAAAGTAAGCAGACGGGAGGAGAAGTCAGGATAGTGCACAAGGGTATAGAAGGGAGGGGCTCAAGAAAAAAGAAGTGGAAACAGACAGCAAACTAGGCTGGAGATAGACCTGAGACAAAGAGATCTGAATTATACGAGAGCCGACCAGAGGAAACACAAATTATGCAGTCAAGTGTCCCACATTTGGGGAAATCACAGGAGCAGCACACCCAGAGTGCAATGGGTGAGCCTTGCCCTGGGAGAAGCACCTTCCTGATCATAGTATCTCACCTGGCAGGTAAGTATGAGATGGGCTAGAGCTGGGGAGGGTCGCTGCTCGGGCACCCCCCTGTCAAGTGAAGGAGATCCAACTGAGGCAGCACAAGGGAACTCTCGAAAGAAGAACAAGGCTAGAGGAAGATCTGAGACAAAGAAATCTGACTTTTACCAGAGCTGACCAGAGGAAAGCACAAACACAGTCCTCCACTACCACAAATAATGCAGTCGAGTTTCCCACAGTTGGGGAAATCATAGGGGTCAGCATACCCAGAATGCAATGAATGAACCTCACCCTGGGAGATCAATCTTCATGACCATGGTATCTCCTATGCAAAATAAGTATGATTTGGGATAGGGCTGGGGAGGGCCGCTGCTCAGGCACATCTCTGTCAAGTAAAGGAGATTCAACTGAGGCAGCACAAGGGAACTCTCATCTGAGGACAACAACTGCAGGGAGAACACATATTTTCAGATGAACATGGGAGGGCAGAAGGCTGCCTAATACTGAAGCACCCCCAAACAACAAACCAAATGCAACAACTAGTACAAGCATTCCTGGGGGAAGGTCTGCAGAAGACGGATTTGCATACGGTGATGTCATCCAAGCAGTGGGCCAAAGTTGGCTGGAACCCTCATCTACATATGAAAAGAGAAAAGGGGTATGCAGGGCATGGCGGCCTTTTGCGGCGCTTGGATGACCCCTAGTTCGCATTAAACACCCCCACCCTCCTTCGGTGTGGGGCTCATGTTGGCCATGCCCCAGCCCCTGAAGCATTCAAGCTGATTTCTTGCAGCAGCTGGGCACTGTAACAGCTCCAGAGCTGCTCTGTAAGGCAAGTAAAAAGGTGTGGGCCCTGCAGCACTACCTGTAGTTTGCATTGTGCATTGGAAGGCACAAAGTAAGCAGACGGGAGGAGAAGTCAGGATAGTGCACAAGGGTATAGAAGGGAGGGGCTCAAGAAAAAAAAAAAGTGGAAACAGACAGCAAACTAGGCTGGAGAGAGACCTGAGACAAAGAGATCTGAATTATATGAGAGCCGACCAGGGGAAACACAAATTATGCAGTCAAGTTTCCCACATTTGCGGAAATCGCAGGAGCAGCACACCAAGAGTGCAATGGGTGAGCCTTGCCCTGGGAGAAGCAACTTCATGATCATAGTATCTCACCTGGCAGGTAAGTAGGAGTTGGGCTAGATCTGGGGAAGGTCGCTGCTCGGGCACCCCCCTGTCAAGTGAAGGAAATCCAACTGAGGAAGCACAAGGGAACTCTTGAAAGAACAAGGCTAGAGGAAGATCTGAGACAAAGAAATCTGACTTTTACCAGAGCTGACCAGAGGAAAGCACAAACACAGTCCTCCACTACCACAAATAATGCAGTTGAGTTTCCCACATTTGGGGAAATCATAGGGGTCAGCATACCCAGAATGCAATGAATGAACCTCACCCTGGGAGATCAATCTTCATGACCATGGTATCTCCTATGCAAAATAAGTATGATTTGGGATAGGGCTGGGGAGGGCCGCTGCTCAGGCACATCTCTGTCAAGTAAAGGAGATTCAACTGAGGCAGCACAAGGGAACTCTCATCTGGGGACAACAACTGCAGGGAGAACACATATTTTCAGATGAACATGGGAGGGCAGAAGGCTGCCTAATATTGAAGCACCCCCAAACAACAAACCAAATGCAACAACTAGTACAAGCATTCCTGGGGGAAGGTCTGCAGAAGACGGATTTGCATACGGTGATGTCATCCAAGCAGTGGGCCAAAGTTGGCTGGAACCCTCATCTATATATGAAAAGAGAAAAGGGGTATGCAGGGCATGGCGGCCTTTTGCGGCGCTTGGATGACCCCTAGTTCACATTAAACACCTCCACCCTCCTTCGGTGTGGGGCTCATGTTGGCTATGCCCCAGCCCCTGAAGCATTCAAGCTGATTTCTTGCAGAAGCTGGGCTCTGTAACAGCTCCAGAGCTGCTCTGTAAGGCAAATAAAAGGTTGTGGGACCTGCAGCACTACCTGTAGTTCGCATTGTGCGTTGCAAGGCACAAAGTAAGCAGACGGGAGAAGTCAGTATAGTGCGCAAGGGCATAAAAGGGAACGGCTCAAGAAAAGAGAAGTGGAAACAGACAGCAAACTAGGCTGGAGAGAGACCTGATGCAAAGAGATCTGAATTATACGAGAGCCGACCAGAGGAAACACAAATTATGCAGTCAAGTGTCCCACATTTTGGGAAATCACAGGAGCAGCACACCCAGAGTGCAATGGGTGAGCCTTGCCTTGGGAGAAGCACCTTCCTGATCATAGTATCTCACCTGGCAGGTAAGTAGGAGTTGGGCTAGAGCTGGGGAGGGTCGCTGCTCGGGCACCCCCCTGTCAAGTGAAGGAGATCCAACTGAGGCAGCACAAGGGAACTCTCGAAAGAAGAACAAGGCTAGAGCAAGATCTGAGACAAAGAAATCTGACTTTTACCAGAGCTGACCAGAGGAAAGCACAAACACAGTCCCCCACTACCACAAATAATGCAGTCGAGTTTCCCACAATTGGGGAAATCACAGGGGTCAGCATACCCAGAATGCAATGAATGAACCTCACCCTGGGAGAACAATCTTCATGACCATGGCATCTCCTATGCAAAATAAGTATGATTTGGGATAGGGCTGGGGAGGGCCGCTGCTCAGGCACATCTCTGTCAAGTAAAGGAGATTCAACTGAGGCAGCACAAGGGAACTCTCATCTGGGGACAACAACTGCAGGGAGAACACATATTTTCAGATGAACATGGGAGGGCAGAAGGCTGCCTAATATTGAAGCACCCCCAAACAACAAACCAAATGCAACAACTAGTACAAGCATTCCTGGGGGAAGGTCTGCAGAAGACGGATTTGCATACGGTGATGTCATCCAAGCAGTGGGCCAAAGTTGGCTGGAACCCTCATCTGCATATGAAAAGAGAAAAGGGGTATGCAGGGCATGGCGGCCTTTTGAGGCGCTTGGATGACCCCTAGTTCGCATTAAACACCCCCACCCTCCTTCGGTGTGGGGCTCATGTTGGCTATGCCCCAGCACCTGAAGCATTCAAGCTGATTTCTTGCAGCAGCTGGGCACTGTAACAGCTCCAGAGCTGCTCTGTAAGGCAAGTAAAAGGGTGTGGGCCCTGCAGCACTACCTGTAGTTCGCATTGTGCATTGTAAGGCACAAAGTAAGCAGACGGGAGGAGAAGTCAGGATAGTGCACAAGGCTATAGAAGGGAGGGGCTCAAGAAAAAAGAAGTGGAAACAGACAGCAAACTAGGCTGGAGAGAGACCTGAGACAAAGAGATCTGAATTATATGAGAGCCGACCAGGGGAAACACAAATTATGCAGTCAAGTTTCCCACATTTGCGGAAATCGCAGGAGCAGCACACCAAGAGTGCAATGGGTGAGCCTTGCCCTGGGAGAAGCAACTTCATGATCATAGTATCTCACCTGGCAGGTAAGTAGGAGTTGGGCTAGATCTGGGGAGGGTCGCTGCTCGGGCACCCCCCTGTCAAGTGAAGGAAATCCAACTGAGGAAGCACAAGGGAACTCTTGAAAGAAGAACAAGGCTAGAGGAAGATCTGAGACAAAGAAATCTGACTTTTACCAGAGCTGACCAGAGGAAAGCACAAACACAGTCCTCCACTACCACAAATAATGCAGTTGAGTTTCCCACATTTGGGGAAATCATAGGGGTCAGCATACCCAGAATGCAATGAATGAACCTCACCCTGGGAGATCAATCTTCATGACCATGGTATCTCCTATGCAAAATAAGTATGATTTGGGATAGGGCTGGGGAGGGCCGCTGCTCAGGCACATCTCTGTCAAGTAAAGGAGATTCAACTGAGGCAGCACAAGGGAACTCTCATCTGGGGACAACAACTGCAGGGAGAACACATATTTTCAGATGAACATGGGAGGGCAGAAGGCTGCCTAATACTGAAGCACCCCCAAACAACAAACCAAATGCAACAACTAGTGCAAGCATTCCTGGGGGAAGGCCTGCAGCAGATGGATTTGCATATGGTGATGTCATCCAAGCAGTGAGTCAAACTTGGCTTCAACCCTCGTCTGCATATGAAAAGAGAAAAGGGGCATGCGGGGCATGGCGGCCTTTTGCGGCGCTTGGATGACCCCTAGTTCGCATTAAACACCTCCACCCTCCTTCGGTGTGGGGCTCATGTTGGCTATGCCCCAGCCCCTGAAGCATTCAAGCTGATTTCTTGCAGCAGCTGGGCACTGTAACAGCTCCAGAGCTGCTCTGTAAGGCAAATAAAAGGGTGTGGGCCCTGCAGCACTACCTGTAGTTTGCATTGTGCGTTGGAAGGCACAAATTAAGCAGACGGGAGAAGTCAGGATAGTGCGCAAGGGCATAGAAGGGAGCGGCTCAAGAAAAGAGAAGTGGAAACAGACAGCAAACTAGGCTGGAGAGAGACCTGAGACAAAGAGATCTGAATTATACGAGAGCCGACCAGGGGAAACACAAATTATGCAGTCAAGTTTCCCACATTTGGAGAAATCGCAGGAGCAGCCCACCCAGAGTGAAATGGGTGAGCCTTGCCCTGGGAGAAGCACCTTCATGATCATAGTATCTCACCTAGCAGGTAAGTAGGAGTTGGGCTAGAGCTGGGGAGGGTCGCTGCTCGGGCACCCCCCTGTCAAGTGAAGGAGATACAACTGAGGCAGCACAAGGAAACTCTCGAAAGAAGAACAAGGCTAGAGGAAGATCTGAGACAAAGAAATCTGACTGTTACCAGAGCTGACCAGAGGAAAGAACAAACACAGTCCCCCACTATCACAAATAATGCAGTCGAGTTTCCCACATTTGGGGAAATCATAGGGGTCAGCATACCCAGAATGCAATGAATGAACCTCACCCTGGGAGATCAATCTTCATGACCATGGTATCTCCTATGCAAAATAAGTATGATTTGGGATAGGGCTGGGGAGGGCCGCTGCTCAGGCACATCTCTGTCAAGTAAAGGAGATTCAACTGAGGCAGCACAAGGGAACTCTCATCTGGGGACAACAACTGCAGGGAGAACACATATTTTCAGATGAACATGGGAGGGCAGAAGGCTGCCTAATACTGAAGCACCCCCAAACAACAAACCAAATGCAACAACTAGTACAAGCATTCCTGGGGGAAGGTCTGCAGAAGACGGATTTGCATACGGTGATGTCATCCAAGCAGTGGGCCAAAGTTGGCTGGAACCCTCATCTATATATGAAAAGAGAAAAGGGGTATGCAGGGCATGGCGGCCTTTTGCGGCACTTGGATGACCCCTAGTTCACATTAAACACCTCCACCCTCCTTCGGTGTGGGGCTCATGTTGGCTATGCCCCAGCCCCTGAAGCATTCAAGCTGATTTCTTGCAGAAGCTGGGCTCTGTAACAGCTCCAGAGCTGCTCTGTAAGGCAAATAAAAGGTTGTGGGACCTGCAGCACTACCTGTAGTTCGCATTGTGCGTTGCAAGGCACAAAGTAAGCAGACGGGAGAAGTCAGTATAGTGCGCAAGGGCATAAAAGGGAACGGCTCAAGAAAAGAGAAGTGGAAACAGACAGCAAACTAGGCTGGAGAGAGACCTGATGCAAAGAGATCTGAATTATACGAGAGCCGACCAGAGGAAACACAAATTATGCAGTCAAGTGTCCCACATTTTGGGAAATCACAGGAGCAGCACACCCAGAGTGCAATGGGTGAGCCTTGCCTTGGGAGAAGCACCTTCCTGATCATAGTATCTCACCTGGCAGGTAAGTAGGAGTTGGGCTAGAGCTGGGGAGGGTCGCTGCTCGGGCACCCCCCTGTCAAGTGAAGGAGATCCAACTGAGGCAGCACAAGGGAACTCTCGAAAGAAGAACAAGGCTAGAGCAAGATCTGAGACAAAGAAATCTGACTTTTACCAGAGCTGACCAGAGGAAAGCACAAACACAGTCCCCCACTACCACAAATAATGCAGTCGAGTTTCCCACAATTGGGGAAATCACAGGGGTCAGCATACCCAGAATGCAATGAATGAACCTCACCCTGGGAGAACAATCTTCATGACCATGGCATCTCCTATGCAAAATAAGTATGATTTGGGATAGGGCTGGGGAGGGCCGCTGCTCAGGCACATCTCTGTCAAGTAAAGGAGATTCAACTGAGGCAGCACAAGGGAACTCTCATCTGGGGACAACAACTGCAGGGAGAACACATATTTTCAGATGAACATGGGAGGGCAGAAGGCTGCCTAATATTGAAGCACCCCCAAACAACAAACCAAATGCAACAACTAGTACAAGCATTCCTGGGGGAAGGTCTGCAGAAGACGGATTTGCATACGGTGATGTCATCCAAGCAGTGGGCCAAAGTTGTCTGGAACCCTCATCTGCATATGAAAAGAGAAAAGGGGTATGCAGGGCATGGCGGCCTTTTGAGGCGCTTGGATGACCCCTAGTTCGCATTAAACACCCCCACCCTCCTTCGGTGTGGGGCTCATGTTGGCTATGCCCCAGCCCCTGAAGCATTCAAGCTGATTTCTTGCAGCAGCTGGGCACTGTAACAGCTCCAGAGCTGCTCTGTAAGGCAAGTAAAAGGGTGTGGGCCCTGCAGCACTACCTGTAGTTCGCATTGTGCATTGTAAGGCACAAAGTAAGCAGACGGGAGGAGAAGTCAGGATAGTGCACAAGGGTATAGAAGGGAGGGGCTCAAGAAAAAAGAAGTGGAAACAGACAGCAAACTAGGCTGGAGAGAGACCTGAGACAAAGAGATCTGAATTATATGAGAGCCAACCAGGGGAAACACAAATTATGCAGTCAAGTTTCCCACATTTGCGGAAATCGCAGGAGCAGCACACCAAGAGTGCAATGGGTGAGCCTTGCCCTGGGAGAAGCAACTTCATGATCATAGTATCTCACCTGGCAGGTAAGTAGGAGTTGGGCTAGATCTGGGGAGGGTCGCTGCTCGGGCACCCCCCTGTCAAGTGAAGGAAATCCAACTGAGGAAGCACAAGGGAACTCTTGAAAGAAGAACAAGGCTAGAGGAAGATCTGAGACAAAGAAATCTGACTTTTACCAGAGCTGACCAGAGGAAAGCACAAACACAGTCCTCCACTACCACAAATAATGCAGTTGAGTTTCCCACATTTGGGGAAATCATAGGGGTCAGCATACCCAGAATGCAATGAATGAACCTCACCCTGGGAGATCAATCTTCATGACCATGGTATCTCCTATGCAAAATAAGTATGATTTGGGATAGGGCTGGGGAGGGCCGCTGCTCAGGCACATCTCTGTCAAGTAAAGGAGATTCAACTGAGGCAGCACAAGGGAACTCTCATCTGGGGACAACAACAGCAGGGAGAACACATATTTTCAGATGAACATGGGAGGGCAGAAGGCTGCCTAATACTGAAGCACCCCCAAACAACAAACCAAATGCAACAACTAGTGCAAGCATTCCTGGGGGAAGGCCTGCAGCAGATGGATTTGCATATGGTGATGTCATCCAAGCAGTGAGTCAAAGTTGGCTTCAACCCTCGTCTGCATATGAAAAGAGAAAAGGGGCATGCAGGGCATGGCGGCCTTTTGCGGTGCTTGGATGACCCCTAGTTCGCATTAAACACCTCCACCCTCCTTCGGTGTGGGGCTCATGTTGGCTATGCCCCAGCCCCTTAAGCATTCAAGCTGATTTCTTGCAGCAGCTGGGCACTGTAACAGCTCCAGAGCTGCTCTGTAAGGCAAATAAAAGGGTGTGGGCCCTGCAGCACTACCTGTAGTTTGCATTGTGCGTTGGAAGGCACAAATTAAGCAGACGGGAGAAGTCAGGATAGTGCGCAAGGGCATAGAAGGGAGCGGCTCAAGAAAAGAGAAGTGGAAACAGACAGCAAACTAGGCTGGAGAGAGACCTGAGACAAAGAGATCTGAATTATACGAGAGCCGACCAGGGGAAACACAAATTATGCAGTCAAGTTTCCCACATTTGGAGAAATCGCAGGAGCAGCACACCCAGAGTGAAATGGGTGAGCCTTGCCCTGGGAGAAGCACCTTCATGATCATAGTATCTCACCTAGCAGGTAAGTAGGAGTTGGGCTAGAGCTGGGGAGGGTCGCTGCTCGGGCACCCCCCTGTCAAGTGAAGGAGATACAACTGAGGCAGCACAAGGAAACTCTCGAAAGAAGAACAAGGCTAGAGGAAGATCTGAGACAAAGAAATCTGACTTTTACCAGAGCTGACCAGAGGAAAGAACAAACACAGTCCCCCACTACCACAAATAATGCAGTCGAGTTTCCCACATTTGGGGAAATCATAGGGGTCAGCATACCCAGAATGCAATGAATGAACCTCACCCTGGGAGATCAATCTTCATGACCATGGTATCTCCTATGCAAAATAAGTATGATTTGGGATAGGGCTGGGGAGGGCCGCTGCTCAGGCACATCTCTGTCAAATAAAGGAGATTCAACTGAGGCAGCACAAGGGAACTCTCATCTGGGGACAACAACTGCAGGGAGAACACATATTTTCAGATGAACATGGGAGGGCAGAAGGCTGCCTAATACTGAAGCACCCCCAAACAACAAACCAAATGCAACAACTAGTACAAGCATTCCTGGGGGAAGGTCTGCAGAAGACGGATTTGCATACGGTGATGTCATCCAAGCAGTGGGCCAAAGTTGGCTGGAACCCTCATCTATATATGAAAAGAGAAAAGGGGTATGCAGGGCATGGCGGCCTTTTGCGGCTCTTGGATGACCCCTAGTTCGCATTAAACACCCCCACCCTCCTTCGGTGTGGGGCTCATGTTGGCCATGCCCCAGCCCCTGAAGCATTCAAGCTGATTTCTTGCAGCAGCTGGGCACTGTAACAGCTCCAGAGCTGCTCTGTAAAGCAAGTAAAAAGGTGTGGGCCCTGCAGCACTACCTGTAGTTTGCATTGTGCATTGGAAGGCACAAAGTAAGCAGACGGGAGGAGAAGTCAGGATAGTGCACAAGGGTATTGAAGGGAGGGGCTCAAGAAAAAAGAAGTGGAAACAGACAGCAAACTAGGCTGGAGAGAGACCTGAGACAAAGAGATCTGAATCATATGAGAGCCGACCAGGGGAAACACAAATTATGCAGTCAAGTTTCCCACATTTGCGGAAATCGCAGGGGCAGCACACCCAGAGTGCAATGGGTGAGCCTTGCCCTGGGAGAAGCAACTTCATGAGCATAGTATCTCACCTGGCAGGTAAGTAGGAGTTGGGCTAGAGCTGGGGAGGGTCGCTGCTCGGGCACCCCCCTGTCAAGTGAAGGAAATCCAACTGAGGCAGCACAAGGGAACTCTCGAAAGAAGAACAAGGCTAGAGGAAAATCTGAGACAAAGAAATCTGACTTTTACCAGAGCTGACCAGAGGAAAGCACAAACACAGTCCCCCACTACCACAAATAATGCAGTCGAGTTTCCCACATTTGGGGAAATTACAGGGGTCAGCATACCCAGAATGCAATGAATGAACCTCACCCTGGGAGAACAATCTTCATGACCATGGTATCTCCTATGCAAAATAAGTATGATTTGGGATCAGTGGCGTAACTAGAAATTTTTCTCCCCCAAGCCAAAAAATTCTTTGGCGCTCCCCACAATTGGCACTATTAAAGGGATAAATGTGCGCGCGCCGCAAAATAGGGTGTGTGGCTTCGTTGGGATGGGCGTGGCTTTACTGTTCCAGTGGGACCTGTTGGACAAGTGGTCCGGATCCCACCTACACATGCACCGGAGGATAATCCTGTCTTCCAAGACCAGAATCTCACTCCATTGGTGGCTGCACAGTTCTCACCTCCTAGAGGGGCGAAGGTTCGGGATCCAGGACTGGATCCTAGGGACCATGGATGCAGCCCTCCGAGGCTGGGGAGCAGTCACACAGGGGGAAAACGTCCAAGGAAGATGGTCAAGTCGGGAAAGTTGTCTCCACATAAATGTTCTGGAGTTAAGGGCCATTTAATAACTGCAGACACAGTACGCACTGGGACGGGTGCCCAGCATCCTCTACGGACTAAGAGAAAAGGATTTACCGGTAGGTATTAAAATCCTATTTTCTCTAACGTCCTAGAGGATTCTGGGGACTCCGTAAGGACCATGGGGATAGACGGGCTCCGCAGGAGACATGGGCACTTTAAGAAAGACTTTAGTTCTGGGTGTGCAGTGGCTCCTCCCTCTATGCCCCTCCTCCATACCTCAGTTTGATACTGTGCCCAGTGGAGACTGGGTGCTTTTCAGGAGCTCTCCTGAGCTTTCTGACAGAAAGTATTTTGCTAGGTTTTTAATTTTCAGGGAGCACTGCTGGCAACAGACTCCCTGCATCGAGGGACTGAGGGGAGAGAAGCAGCCCTACTCTCCGAGTTGCAAGGTCCTGCTTCTTAAGCTACTGGACACCATTAGCTCCAAAGGGATTAGCTCCAAAGGGATTGGTACGCAGGATCTCACTCTCGCCGTCCGTCCCCCTCGCAGAGCCGGAAGATAGAAGCCGGGTGAGTATGAGAAGAAAAGAAGACTTCAGAGGCGGCAGAGGACTTCATGATCTTCATTGAGGTAACGCACAGCACTGCAGCTGTGCGACATTGCTCCCATACACCTCACATACTCCGGTCACTGTAAGGGTGCAGGGCGCAGGGGGGGCGCCCTGGGCTGCAATTTAAACCTCTTTTTGGCAAAAATATAACATATATACAGCTGGGCACTGTATATATGTATGAGCCCCCGCCAATTGTACAGTTTAAACGGGACAGAAGCCCGCCGCCGAGGGGGCGGGGCTTCTCCCTCAGCACTCACCAGCGCCATTTTTTCTCCACAGCACCGCTGAGAGGAAGCTCCCCGGACTCTCCCCTGCTTATACCACGGTAGACAAGAGGGTTGAAAAGAGAGGGGGGGGGGCACATAATTCGGCGCAAATTACATACAGCAGCGCTACTGTGCAAACATTAAGTTACTGTGCTATTCCTGGGTTATATAGCGCTGGGGTATGTGCTGGCATACTCTCTCTCTGTCTCTCCAAAGGGCCTTGTGGGGGAAATGTCTTCAGTAAAAGTATTCCCTGTGTGTGTGGTGTGTCGGTACGCGTGTGTCGACATGTCTGAGGAAGAAGGCTATATTAGAGAGGAGCGGGAGCAAATGAACGTGGTGTCTCCGCCGACACCTGACTGGATGGATATGTGGAATGTTTTAAATGCTAGTGTAAACTCATTGCACAAAAGATTAGACAAGGCTGAAGCTTTGCGACAGTCAGGGTCTCAACCCATGCCTGATCCTATGTCGCAGGGACTGTCAGGGTCTCATAAGCGCCCACTATCCAGATTGTTGACACAGATACCGACACGGATTCTGACTCCAGTGTCGATTACGATGATGCAAAGTTACAGCCAAAATTGGCAAAATACATTTGATATATGATTATGGCAATAAAAAATGTTTTGCACATCACAGAGGAGCCCCCTATCCCTGACAAGAGGGTACATATGTACAAGGTAAAGAAGCCTGAGGTAACCTTTCCCCCCTCACACGAGCTAAACGAGTTATGTGAAAAAGCTTGGGAATCCCCTGCAGATTTCCAAAAGGATTCTTATGGCGTATCCTTTCCCATCAACGGATAGGTTACGATGGGAATCCTCCCCTTGGGTGGACAAAGCATTAACACGCTTATCCAAGAAGGTAGCCCTCCCGTCCCAGGATACGGCTTCCCTCAAAGAGTCTGCTGACCGCAAACAGGAGATTACCCTGAAGTCCATTTATACACATTCAGGTACCTTACTCAGACCGGCAATTGCGTCGGCCTGGGTGTGTAGTGCTGTAGCGGCATGGACGGATACCCTAGATAAGGCTACTATTTTATTGCCCCTGGGGCATATAAGAGATGCTGTCCTATATATGTGTGTATGCAAACTACAGGTGGTGCTGCAGGGCTCACACCCTTTTACTTGTCTTGTAGAGCAACTCTGGAGCTGTTACTGGGTCCAGCTGCTGCAAGAAATCAGCTTGAATGCTTCAGGGGCTTGGGCATGGCCAACATGAGCCCCACACTGATGGGGGTGTATAAAGCGATCTAGGGGTCATCCAAGCGCAACCCCACAAAGGCCGCCATGCCCTGCGTGACCATTTTCTCTTTTCATATGCAGACGAGGGTTGCAGCCAACTATGCCCATTGCTTGGATGACATCACCATATGCGAATCCATCTGCTGCAGGCCTTCCCCCAGGAATGCTTGCACTAGCTGTTGCATTTGGTTTGTTGTTTGGGGGGTGCTTCAGTATTAGGCAGCCTTCTGCCCTCCCACATTCGTCTGAAAATGTGTTCTCCCTGCAGTTGTTGTCCCCAGATGAGAGTTCCCTTGTGCTGCCTCAGTTGAATCTCCTTTACTTGACGGAGGTGTGCCTGAGCAGCGGCCCTCCCCAGCCCTATCTCAAATCATACTTATTTTGCATAGGTGATACCATGGTCATGAAGATTGTTTTCCCAGGGTGAGGTTCATTCATTGCATTCTGGCCTCTGTGATTTCCCCAAATGTGGGAAACTCGACTGCATAATTTGTGGTAGGGGGGGGACTGCATTTGTGCTTTCCCCTGGTTGGCTCTGGTATAATTCAGATCTCTTTGTCTCAGGTCTCTCTCCAGCCTAGTTTGCTGTCTGTTTCCACTTCTCTTTTCTTGAGCCCCTCCCTTCTATGCCCTTGCGCACTATCCTGACTTCTCCCATCTGCTTACTTTGTGCCTTCCAACGCACAATGCGAACTACAGGTAGTGCTGCAGGGCCCACGCCCTTTTACTTGCCTTACAGAGCAGCTCTGGAGCTGTTACAGTGCCCAGCTGCTGCAAGAAATCAGCTTGAATGCTTCAGGGGCAGGGGCATGGCCAACATGAGCCCCACACCGAAGGAGGGTGGGGGTGTTCAATGCGAACTAGGGGTCATGCAAGCGCCCCTTTTCTCTTTTCATATGCAGATGAGGGTTCCAGCCAACTTTGGCCTACTGCTTGGATGACATCACCGTATGCAAATCCGTCTGCTGCAGACCTTTCCCCAGGAATGCTTGCACTAGTTGTTGCATATGGATTGATGTTTGTGGGTGCTTCAGTATTAGGCAGCCTTCCGCCCTCTCATGTTTATCTGAAAATATGTGGTCTCCTTGCAGTTGTTGTCCCCAGACAAGAGTTTTCTTGTGCTTCCTCAGTTGAATCTCCTCAACTTGACGGGGGTGTGCCCGAGCAGCCGCCCTCCACAGCCCTATCTCAACACATGCTTTTCTTGCGTATGAGATCTCTTGATCATGAAGATAGTTCTCACAGGGTGAGGTTCATCCATTACATTTTAAAGTAGGAAGGTACAAATTACATATTCAAATTACATATATGTGCTGGATTCAAATGTTTTCCCCCCTTCCTTTCTCAATTGTGCCCATCAGCAGCTATTCTAATGTTGCTGCCAATGGGTGTGACACATTCATTTCTTCTGTGGGGTACACTGGACTCCACAAGGATTCACATTGGGGTGTAGAGTAGGATCTTGATCTGAGGCACCAACAGGCTCAAAGCTTTTGACTGTTCCCAAGATGCTCAGCGCCCCCTCCTCTATAACCTCGCTTCCATGAACAGGGAGCTCAGTTTGTAGTTGGTGCCTTCAGTAGCAGGCCACTTAACAGGGGGCTGCCTCAGGCAGCCTATTCTTAGCTATTAATTTTGACAAGAAAAGAAGAACTTTTTTTATAAGAATCTACAAGGGCTGCAGCAGGCTAGGTCTAATAGACATCTTTACTGCAGCTCCATCACTCCCAGCGGCGCAGTATACTCCCGTGCCCTGGTTGCTGGGTCACTGCAGCGGAGGCTCCGGTTTCTTCCTAAGGTCAGTCACACACACACTGCCCTCCAGGGGTATCCCCAGGTAAGCTGGCTCTCAGATGCTGTAGGTGCCATTACCATGTGGCCTTACACTCGGAATTTAACCCAGATATATATATGTAATTATTTATGGGGTGGGTGTGGGGTGCAGTGGCCCCTGTGTCGGTATGGGTGGGCTGCTGCAGGTCGGCACACCCTAACACTTTATTAACACTTATTATTTTTCCTATCACTTTGTATATATTATTTTAATCACACCACTTACATAGCACTTCTGTGCTTCTTATTAACCCCTATTAATTTTCACCTGTGTGCTGACCTGGGGTGGCCGACCTGTGCCGACATTGTGGGGTCCTGCGCCCCGGGCCCATACCTAGTATTAGGGACCCCCAGTGACGGAGAAGCCTTGTCGATCGGCCTGGGGGCTTAACCCTATATCTGCAGATATACGCAACTAAGATCTCCGTATTATCTGACCATTATTATATAGCAATATTATTCACTCGGTGTGCATTAGGGAACACAGTTTTTTTCCTACACAGAATTACCCCTCCCCTTTTAGCACCTGAGTGACATTACAATCTGATTGAGCAGCTTTCCACCTTGTGTATTGTATATAGAGAGGCACAAATGGGTCAGCATTAGGAGGGATTGCTGACTCTAGTAGTGCCATAGGGGAAGGCAGGGGTATCCCCAGGTAAGCTGGCTCTCAGATGCTGTAGGTGCCATTACCATGTGGCCTTACACTGGGAATTTAACCCAGATATATATATGTAATTATTTATGGGGTGGGTGTGGGGTGCAGTGGCCCCTGTGTCGGTATGGGTGGGCTGCTGCAGGTCGGCACACCCTAACACTTTATTAACACTTATTATTTTTCCTATCACTTTGTATATATTATTTTAATCACACCACTTACATAGCACTTCTGTGCTTCTTATTAACCCCTATTAATTTTCACCTGTGTGCTGACCTGGGGTGGCTGACCTGTGCCGACATTGTGGGGTCCTGCGCCCCGGGCCCATACCTAGTATTAGGGACCCCCAGTGACGGAGAAGCCTTGTCGATCGGCCTGGGGGCTTAACCCTATATCTGCAGATATACGCAACTAAGATCTCCGTATTATCTGACCATTATTATATAGCAATATTATTCACTCGGTGTGCATTAGGGAACACAGTTTTTTTCCTACACAGAATTACCCCTCCCCTTTTAGCACCTGAGTGACATTACAATCTGATTGAGCAGCTTTCCACCTTGTGTATTGTATATAGAGAGGCACAAATGGGTCAGCATTAGGAGGGATTGCTGACTCTAGTAGTGCCATAGGGGAAGGCAGGGGTATCCCCAGGTAAGCTGGCTCTCAGATGCTGTAGGTGCCATTACCATGTGGCCTTACACTGGGAATTTAACCCAGATATATATATATGTAATTATTTATGGGGTGGGTGTGGGGTGCAGTGGCCCCTGTGTCGGTATGGGTGGGCTGCTGCAGGTCGGCACACCCTAACACTTTATTAACACTTATTATTTTTCCTATCACTTTGTATATATTATTTTAATCACACCACTTACATAGCACTTCTGTGCTTCTTATTAACCCCTATTAATTTTCACCTGTGTGCTGACCTGGGGTGGCCGACCTGTGCCGACATTGTGGGGTCCTGTGCCCCGGGCCCATACCTAGTATTAGGGACCCCCAGTGACGGAGAAGCCTTGTCGATCGGCCTGGGGGCTTAACCCTATATCTGCAGATATACGCAACTAAGATCTCCGTATTATCTGACCATTATTATATAGCAATATTATTCACTCGGTGTGCATTAGGGAACACAGTTTTTTTCCTACACAGAATTACCCCTCCCCTTTTAGCACCTGAGTGACATTACAATCTGATTGAGCAGCTTTCCACCTTGTGTATTGTATATAGAGAGGCACAAATGGGTCAGCATTAGGAGGGATTGCTGACTCTAGTAGTGCCATAGGGGAAGCCAGGGGTATCCCCAGGTAAGCTGGCTCTCAGATGCTGTAGGTGCCATTACCATGTGGCCTTACACTGGGAATTTAACCCAGATATATATATGTAATTATTTATGGGGTGGGTGTGGGGTGCAGTGGCCCCTGTGTCGGTATGGGTGGGCTGCTGCAGGTCGGCACACCCTAACACTTTATTAACACTTATTATTTTTCCTATCACTTTGTATATATTATTTTAATCACACCACTTACACAGCACTTCTGTGCTTCTTATTAACCCCTATTAATTTACACCTGTGTGCTGACCTGGGGTGGCCGACCTGTGCCGACATTGTGGGGTCCTGCGCTCCGGGCCCATACCTAGTATTAGGGACCCCCAGTGACGGAGAAGCCTTGTCGATCGGCCTGGGGGCTTAACCCTATATCTGCAGATATACACAACTAAGATCTCCGTATTATCTGACCATTATTATATAGCAATATTATTCACTCGGTGTGCATTAGAGAACACAGTTTTTTTCCTACACAGAATTACCCCTCCCCTTTTAGCACCTGAGTGACATTACAATCTGATTGAGCAGCTTTCCACCTTGTGTATTGTATATAGAGAGGCACAAATGGGTCAGCATTAGGAGGGATTGCTGACTCTAGTAGTACCATAGGGGAAGCCAGGGGTATCCCCAGGTAAGCTGGCTCTCAGATGCTGTAGGTGCCATTACCATGTGGCCTTACACTGGGAATTTAACCCAGATATATATGTAATTATTTATGGGGTGGGTGTGGGGTGCAGTGGCCCCTGTGTCGGTATGGGTGGGCTGCTGCAGGTCGGCACACCCTAACACTTTATTAACACTTATTATTTTTCCTATCACTTTGTATATATTATTTTAATCACACCACTTACATAGCACTTCTGTGCTTCTTATTAACCCCTATTAATTTTCACCTGTGTGCTGACCTGGGGTGGCCGACCTGTGCCGACATTGTGGGGTCCTGTGCCCCGGGCCCATACCTAGTATTAGGGACCCCCAGTGACGGAGAAGCCTTGTCGATCGGCCTGGGGGCTTAACCCTATATCTGCAGATATACGCAACTAAGATCTCCGTATTATCTGACCATTATTATATAGCAATATTATTCACTCGGTGTGCATTAGGGAACACAGTTTTTTTCCTACACAGAATTACCCCTCCCCTTTTAGCACCTGAGTGACATTACAATCTGATTGAGCAGCTTTCCACCTTGTGTATTGTATATAGAGAGGCACAAATGGGTCAGCATTAGGAGGGATTGCTGACTCTAGTAGTGCCATAGGGGAAGCCAGGGGTATCCCCAGGTAAGCTGGCTCTCAGATGCTGTAGGTGCCATTACCATGTGGCCTTACACTGGGAATTTAACCCAGATATATATATGTAATTATTTATGGGGTGGGTGTGGGGTGCAGTGGCCCCTGTGTCGGTATGGGTGGGCTGCGGCAGGTCGGCACACCCTAACACTTTATTAACACTTATTATTTTTCCTATCACTTTGTATATATTATTTTAATCACACCACTTACACAGCACTTCTGTGCTTCTTATTAACCCCTATTAATTTTCACCTGTGTGCTGACCTGGGGTGGCCAACCTGTGCCGACATTGTGGGGTCCTGCGCCCCGGGCCCATACCTAGTATTAGGGACCCCCAGTGACGGAGAAGCCTTGTCGATCGGCCTGGGGGCTTAACCCTATATCTGCAGATATACACAACTAAGATCTCCGTATTATCTGACCATTATTATATAGCAATATTTTTCACTCGGTGTGCATTAGAGAACACAGTTTTTTTCCTACACAGAATTACCCCTCCCCTTTTAGCACCTGAGTGACATTACAATCTGATTGAGCAGCTTTCCACCTTGTGTATTGTATATAGAGAGGCACAAATGGGTCAGCATTAGGAGGGATTGCTGACTCTAGTAGTACCATAGGGGAAGCCAGGGGTATCCCCAGGTAAGCTGGCTCTCAGATGCTGTAGGTGCCATTACCATGTGGCCTTACACTGGGAATTTAACCCAGATATATATATGTAATTATTTATGGGGTGGGTGTGGGGTGCAGTGGCCCCTGTGTCGGTATGGGTGGGCTGCTGCAGGTCGGCACACCCTAACACTTTATTAACACTTATTATTTTTCCTATCACTTTGTATATATTATTTTAATCACACCACTTACATAGCACTTCTGTGCTTCTTATTAACCCCTATTAATTTTCACCTGTGTGCTGACCTGGGGTGGCCGACCTGTGCCGACATTGTGGGGTCCTGTGCCCCGGGCCCATACCTAGTATTAGGGACCCCCAGTGACGGAGAAGCCTTGTCGATCGGCCTGGGGGCTTAACCCTATATCTGCAGATATACGCAACTAAGATCTCCGTATTATCTGACCATTATTATATAGCAATATTATTCACTCGGTGTGCATTAGGGAACACAGTTTTTTTCCTACACAGAATTACCCCTCCCCTTTTAGCACCTGAGTGACATTACAATCTGATTGAGCAGCTTTCCACCTTGTGTATTGTATATAGAGAGGCACAAATGGGTCAGCATTAGGAGGGATTGCTGACTCTAGTAGTGCCATAGGGGAAGCCAGGGGTATCCCCAGGTAAGCTGGCTCTCAGATGCTGTAGGTGCCATTACCATGTGGCCTTACACTGGGAATTTAACCCAGATATATATATGTAATTATTTATGGGGTGGGTGTGGGGTGCAGTGGCCCCTGTGTCGGTATGGGTGGGCTGCGGCAGGTCGGCACACCCTAACACTTTATTAACACTTACTATTTTTCCTATCACTTTGTATATATTATTTTAATCACATCACTTACACAGCACTTCTGTGCTTCTTATTAACCCCTATTAATTTTCACCTGTGTGCTGACCTGGGGTGGCCAACCTGTGCCGACATTGTGGGGTCCTGCGCCCCGGGCCCAAACCTAGTATTAGGGACCCCCAGTGACGGAGAAGCCTTGTCGATCGGCCTGGGGGCTTAACCCTATATCTGCAGATATACACAACTAAGATCTCCGTATTATCTGACCATTATTATATAGCAATATTATTCACTCGGTGTGCATTAGAGAACACAGTTTTTTTCCTACACAGAATTACCCCTCCCCTTTTAGCACCTGAGTGACATTACAATCTGATTGAGCAGCTTTCCACCTTGTGTATTGTATATAGAGAGGCTCAAATGGGTCAGCATTAGGAGGGATTGCTGACTCTAGTAGTACCATAGGGGAAGCCAGGGGTATCCCCAGGTAAGCTGGCTCTCAGATGCTGTAGGTGCCACTACCATGTGGCCTTACACTGGGAATTTAACCCAGATATATATATGTAATTATTTATGGGGTGGGTGTGGGGTGCAGTGGCCCCTGTGTCGGTATGGGTGGGCTGCTGCAGGTCGGCACACCCTAACACTTTATTAACACTTATTATTTTTCCTATCACTTTGTATATATTATTTTAATCACACCACTTACATAGCACTTCTGTGCTTCTTATTAACCCCTATTAATTTTCACCTGTGTGCTGACCTGGGGTGGCCGACCTGTGCCGACATTGTGGGGTCCTGCGCCCCGGGCCCATACCTAGTATTAGGGACCCCCAGTGATGGAGAAGCCTTGTCGATCGGCCTGGGGGCTTAACCCTATATCTGCAGATATACACAACTAAGATCTCCGTATTATCTGACCATTATTATATAGCAATATTATTCACTCGGTGTGCATTAGAGAACACAGTTTTTTTCCTACACAGAATTACCCCTCCCCTTTTAGCACCTGAGTGACATTACAATCTGATTGAGCAGCTTTCCACCTTGTGTATTGTATATAGAGAGGCACAAATGGGTCAGCATTAGGAGGGATTGCTGACTCTAGTAGTACCATAGGGGAAGCCAGGGGTATCCCCAGGTAAGCTGGCTCTCAGATGCTGTAGGTGCCATTACCATGTGGCCTTACACTGGGAATTTAACCCAGATATATATATGTAATTATTTATGGGGTGGGTGTGGGGTGCAGTGGCCCCTGTGTCGGTATGGGTGGGCTGCTGCAGGTCGGCACACCCTAACACTTTATTAACACTTATTATTTTTCCTATCACTTTGTATATATTATTTTAATCACACCACTTACATAGCACTTCTGTGCTTCTTATTAACCCCTATTAATTTTCACCTGTGTGCTGACCTGGGGTGGCCGACCTGTACCGACATTGTGGGGTCCTGCGCCCCGGGCCCATACCTAGTATTAGGGACCCCCAGTGACGGAGAAGCCTTGTCGATCGGCCTGGGGGCTTAACCCTATATCTGCAGATATACGCAACTAAGATCTCCGTATTATCTGACCATTATTATATAGCAATATTATTCACTCGGTGTGCATTAGGGAACACAGTTTTTTTCCTACACAGAATTACCCCTCCCCTTTTAGCACCTGAGTGACATTACAATCTGATTGAGCAGCTTTCCACCTTGTGTATTGTATATAGAGAGGCACAAATGGGTCAGCATTAGGAGGGATTGCTGACTCTAGTAGTGCCATAGGGGAAGCCAGGGGTATCCCCAGGTAAGCTGGCTCTCAGATGCTGTAGGTGCCATTACCATGTGGCCTTACACTGGGAATTTAACCCAGATATATATATGTAATTATTTATGGGGTGGGTGTGGGGTGCAGTGGCCCCTGTGTCGGTATGGGTGGGCTGCTGCAGGTCGGCACACCCTAACACTTTATTAACACTTATTATTTTTCCTATCACTTTGTATATATTATTTTAATCACACCACTTACATAGCACCTCTGTGCTTCTTATTAACCCCTATTAATTTTCACCTGTGTGCTGACCTGGGGTGGCCGACCTGTGCCGACATTGTGGGGTCCTGCGCCCCGGGCCCATACCTAGTATTAGGGACCCCCAGTGACGGAGAAGCCTTGTCGATCGGCCTGGGGGCTTAACCCTATATCTGCAGATATACGCAACTAAGATCTCCGTATTATCTAACCATTATTATATAGCAATATTATTCACTCGGTGTGCATTAGGGAACACAGTTTTTTTCCTACACAGAATTACCCCTCCCCTTTTAGCACCTGAGTGACATTACAATCTGATTGAGCAGCTTTCCACCTTGTGTATTGTATATAGAGAGGCACAAATGGGTCAGCATTTAGGAGGGATTGCTGAATCTAGTAGTGCCATAGGGGAAGCCAGGGGTATCCCCAGGTAAGCTGGCTCTCAGATGCTGTAGGTGCCATTACCATGTGGCCTTACACTGGGAATTTAACCCAGATATATATATGTAATTATTTATGGGGTGGGTGTGGGGTGCAGTGGCCCCTGTGTCGGTATGGGTGGGCTGCTGCAGGTCGGCACACCCTAACACTTTATTAACACTTATTATTTTTCCTATCACTTTGTATATATTATTTTAATCACACCACTTACATAGCACTTCTGTGCTTCTTATTAACCCCTATTAATTTTCACCTGTGTGCTGACCTGGGGTGGCCGACCTGTGCCGACATTGTGGGGTCCTGCGCCCCGGGCCCATACCTAGTATTAGGGACCTCCAGTGACGGAGAAGCCTTGTCGATCGGCCTGGGGGCTTAACCCTATATCTGCAGATATGCGCAACTAAGATCTCCGTATTATCTGACCATTATTATATAGCAATATTATTCACTCGGTGTGCATTAGGGAACACAGTTTTTTTCCTGATAGGTAATAGAGCCTGATTCAGGTTGGATTGCAATCGCAATAAGCAATCTAACTGCAAAAATTGCTAAGAGCATACGCATGCGCCTGCATTTTCTGCGGCACCCCGCAGATAATGCGATCGCCTCTGACTGTCAATCGGTGCTGGGGGGGGGAGTCAGCAACACTCCGTTTCTAAGTCGGAGATGGAGCGGTGCGTGGGCAGGGCTTCAAAATGGGGTCGGCAACGGAGAAACAGGAGGCGTGGTCAGAGCGGCTGCATGACATCACATGCAGCAGCTGCGATCACAAAAATGGTGGCGGCTTCCTGCGCACACATACAGTCTGCACCAACTGGAGGCTAACCCATTTTTTATGATCACGCTGAACTGCACTGCGACTGCAATTTCAGCGTGGTCAAGAAGGGAGGCGGCATGCTGGGTGGCCCCAGCATGTGAACCAAAGGATTGCAAATTCTGTTACTTAGCGGAATTTGCAATCCTTACTGAATTAGGCCCATTGATTACAAAATTTATTTGTAAATATTTGAAGTTTTTCTTCAGGGACTAACACAAAAGATGCTTGGGGCTACTAACACATGGGTAAGCCACGTAAAGCTTTCCATGGGTCAGTGGCATCACAATGGGGTTGCGGCCCACACCCGAGTGTCACCCGCCAAGGGGGGTGACACCAAAGTGCCGGCTCCTCTTCAGTGACAGAATATGGGTGTTTCACTGTGACATTACGTGCAACACCCAGTTTCTGTCACTGTGCAGGAGCCAGCACCACTCACACACTAGTCCCCGGGTGCAGCCCCCAACCCCCGGGATACCCGGAGCAACAAAATGGAGATTCAGGCCAACAGGCCACACCCCTACCTATGAGACCATGCCTCCTTTTTACCATTGCGCTGCTTATCTGCGCGCACTGCATTACAATCTCCCTCGCTGCCTCTCTGGGTGTCACCAATGATAGTGACACCTTTGCCATGCTTGTAGCAGCTGGTCCTAAGATCTACGCCTCCAGCCCTGAGTGTTTGCCCTTGTGACTTGTTGATCATCATAGCGAAGCAGATTCTTACAGAAAACTGCAGGGGCTTAGATTGAAAAGAAAAACATTGACGAACCCATCATTTCAGCAACAGGGTCTGCCACACGGCTGACTGAAATGACTGGGTGGTTTGGGCCCCCACCAAAAAAGAAGCAATCAATCTCTCCTTGCACAAACTGGCTCTACAGAGGCAAGATGTCCACCTCATCATCCTCCGATTCCTCACCCCTTTCACTGTGTACATCGCCCTCCTCACAGATTATTAATTCGTCCCCACTGGAATCCACCATCTCAGATCCCTGTGTACTTTCTGGAGGCAATTGCTGGTGAATGTCTCCACGGAGGAATTGATTATAATTCATTTTGATGATCATCATCTTCTCCACATTTTCTGGAAGTAACCTCGTACACCGATTGCTGACAAGGTGAGCGGCTGCACTAAACACTCTTTTGGAGTACACACTGGAGGGAGGGCAACTTAGGTAGAATAAAGCCAGTTTGTCCAAGGGCCTCCAAATTGCCTCTTTTTCCGGCCAGTATACATACGGACTGTCTGACGTGCCTACCTGGATGCGGTCACTCATATAATCCTCCACCATTCTTTCAAAGGTGACAGAATCATATGCAGTGACAGTAGACGACATGTCAGTAATCGTTGCCAGGTCCTTCAGTCCGGACCAGATGTCAGCACTCACTCCAGACTGCCCTGCATCACCGCCAGCGGGTGGGCTCGGAATTCTTAGCCTTTTCCTCGCACCCCCAGTTGCGGGAGAATGTGAAGGAGGAGCTGTTGACGGGTCACGTTCCGCTTGACTTGACAATTTTCTCACCAGCAGGTCTTTGAACCTCTGCAGACTTGTGTCTGCCGGAAAGAGAGATACAATGTAGGTTTTAAATCTAGGATCGAGTACGGTGGCCAAAATGTATTGCTCTGATTTCAACAGATTGAATCCTGGTTAAGCGAATTAAGGGCTCCATCCACAAGTCCCACATGCCTAGCGGAATCGCTCTGTTTTAGCTCCTCCTTCAATGTCTCCAGCTTCTTCTGCAAAAGCCTGATGAGGGGAATGACCTGACTCAGGCTGGCAGTGTCTGAACTGACTTCACGTGTGGCAAGTTCAAAGGGTTGCAGAACCTTGCACAACGTTGAAATCATTCTCCACTGCGCTTGAGTCAGGTGCATTCCCCCTACTTTGCCTATATCGTGAGTAGATGTATAGGCTTGAATGGCCTTTTGCTGCTCCTCCATCCTCTGAAGCATATAGAGGGTTGAATTCCACCTCGTTACCACCTCTTGCTTCAGAAGATGGCAGGGCAGGTTCAGGAATGTTTGGTGGTGCTCCAGTCTTCGGCACGCGGTGGCTGAATGCAGAAAGTGGCCCGCAATTCTTCGGGCCACCGACAGCATCTCTTGCACGCCCCTGTAATTTTTTAAATAATTCTGCACCACCAAATTCAATGTATGTGCAAAACATGGGACGTACTGGAATTTGCCCAGATGTAATGTACGCACAATATTGGTGGCGTTGTCCGATGTCACAAATCCCCAGGAGAGTCCAATTGGGGTAAGCCATTCTGCGATGATGTTCCTCAGTTTCCGTAAGAGGTTGTCAGCTGTGTGCCTCTTATGGAAAGCGGTGATACAAAGCGTAGCCTGCCTAGGAACGAGTTGGCATTTGCGAGATGCTGCTACTGGTGCCGCCGCTGCTGTTCTTGCTGCGGGAGGCAATACATCTACCCAGTGGGCTGTCACAGTCATATAGCCCTGAGTCTGCCCTGCTCCACTTAACCACGGACATGTGGACTAGTGGACATTGGGTACAACTGCATTTTTTAGGACACTGGTGACTCTTTTTTGAGGTCTGTATACATTTTCGGTATCGCCTGCCTAGAGAAATGGAACCTAGATGGCATTTGGAACCGGGGACACAGTACCTCAATCAAGTCTCTAGTTGCCTCTGAATTAACGATGGGTACCGGAACCACGTTTCTCACCACCCAGGCTGACAAGACCTGAGTTATCCGCTTTGCAGCAGGATGACTGCTGTGATATTTCATCTTCCTCGCAAAGGACTGTTGGACAGTCAATTGCCTACTGGAAGTAGTACAAGTGGTCTTCCGACTTCCCCTCTGGGATGACGATCGACTCCCAGCAGCAACAACAGCAGCGCCAGCAGCAGTAGGCGTTAAACTCAAGGATGCATCGGAGGAATCCCAGGCAGGAGAGGACTCGTCAGACGTGCCAGTGACATGGCCTGCAGGACTATTGGCTTTCCTGTCTAAGGAGGAAATTGACACTGAGGGAGTTGGTGGTGTGGTTTGCAGGAGCTTGGTTACAAGAGGAAGGGATTTAGAGGTCAGTGGACTGCTTCCGCTGTCATCCAAAGTTTTTGAACTTGTCACTGACTTATGATTAATGCGCTGCAGGTGACGTATAAGGGAGGATGTTCTGAGGTGGTTAACGTCCTTACCCCTACTTATTACAGCTTGACAAAGGCAACACATGGCTTGACACCTGTTGTCCGCATTTGTGTACAGGATGCATACCTTCATGTTCCCATTTATCCATCTCATCAGGCGTACCTCAGATTTGCGGTACAGGACTGTCATTGCCAATTTCAGACGTTGCTGTTTGGTCTCTCCACGGCCCAGAGAATTTTCACCAAGGTAATGGCGGAAATGATGGTTCTCCTGCGCAAGCAAGGTGTCACAATTATCCCGTACTTGAGCGATCTCATAAAAGCGAGATCAAGAGAGCAGTTGCTGAACAGCGTATCACTTTCACTGGATTTTCGGCTGGATTTTCAATATCCCAAAGTCGCAGTTGGTTCCTACGACTCGTCTGTCTTTCTTGGGCATGATTCTGGACACAGACCAGAAGAGGGTTTATCTCCCGATAGAAAAGGCCCAGGAACTCATGACTCTTGTCAGGAACCTATTGAAACCAAAACTTGTGTCAGTGCATCACTGCACTCGAGTCCTGGGAAAGATGGTGGCATCATACGAAGCCATTCCATTCGGCAGGTTCCATGCGAGGACTTTCCAATGGGACCTACTGGACAAGTGGTCCGGGTCACATTTACAGATGCATTGGTTGATCACCCTGTCCCCCAGGGTCAGGGTATCACTCCTGTGGTGGCTGCAGAGTGCTCACCGTCTCGAGTGACGCAGATTCGGCATTCAGGACTGGATCCTGGTGACCACAGATGCAAGCCTCCAAGGTTGGGGAGCAGTCACACAGGGAAGAAATTTCCAAGGTCTTTGGTCAAGTCAAGAGACTTGTCTTCACATCAACATCCTGAAACTAGGGGCCATATACAATGCCCTACGTCAAGCGGAGACCTTACTTTGCGACCAACCGGTTCTGATCCAGTCAGACAACATCACCGCAGTGGCTCATGTAAACCGCCAAGGCGGCACAAGGAGCAGAGTGGCGATGGCACAAGCCACCAGAATTCTTCGCTGGGTGGAGAATCACGCAAGCGCACTGTCAGCAGTGTTCATTCTGGGAGTGGACAACTGGGAAGCAGACTTCCTCAGCAGACACAACCTACATCCGGGAGAGTGGGGACTTCATCAGGAAGTCTTTGCACAGATTACAAGTTGGTGGGAACTGCCACAGATAGACATGATGGCGTCCCGGCTCAACAAAAAGCTACATAGGTATTGCGCAAGGTCAAGAGACCCTCAGGCAGTAGCTGTAGACGCCCTAGTGACACCGTGGGTGTTCCGGCCGATCTATGTATTTCCTTCTCTTCCTCTCATACCCAAGGTGTTGAGGATAATAAGACAAAGAGGAGTGAGAACAATCCTCATTGTTCCAGATTGGCCACGGAGGACCTGGTATCCGGATCTGCAGGAAATGCTCACAGAAGATCCGTGGCCTCTTCCTCTAAGACAGGACCTGTTGCATCAGGGGCCCTGTCTGTTCCAAGACTTACCGCGGCTGCGTTTCACGGCATGGTGGTTGAATGCCGGATCCTAGCAGTGAAAGGCATTCCGGTTGAGGTCATCCCTACGCTGATAAAGGCTAGGAAGGATGTAACGTCAAAACATTACACCGTATATGGCGAAATTATGTTTCTTGGTGTGAGGCCAGGAATGCTCCTATGGAAGAATTCCATCTGGGCCGTTTCCTTCACTTCCTACAAACTGGAGTGAATTTGGGCCTAAAATTAGGCTCTATTAAGGTCCAGATTTCGGCCTTATCCATTTTCTTTCAAAAAGAATTGGTTTCTCTTCCAGAAGTTCAGACTTTTGTAAAAGGAGTGCTGCATATTCAGCCTCCTTTTGTGCCTCCGGTGGCACCTTGGGACCTTAACGTGGTGTTAAGTTTTCTAAAATCACACTGGTTTGAACCACTTAAAACGGTGGAGTTAAAATATCTCACGTGGAAGGTGGTCATGTTATTAGCCTTGGCTTCGGCTAGGCGAGTGTCGGAATTAGCAGCTTTGTCACATAAAAGCCCATATTTGGTGTTCCATGTGGATAGAGCGGAATTGCGGACCCGTCCTCAATTCCTACCAAAAGTGGTCTCATCTTTTCATATGAACCAACCTATTGTGGTGCCTTTGGCTACGCGTGACTTGGAGGATTCCGAGTTACTTGATGTGGTCAGGGCTTTGAAAATTTACGTGGCCAGGACGGCTAGAGTCAGGAAAACTGAAGCGCTGTTTGTCCTGTATGCAACCAACAAGATTGGTGCCCCTGCTTCAAAGCAGGCTATTGCTCGCTGGATTTGTAACACAATTCAGCAAGCGCATTCTATGGCTGGATTGCAGTTACCGAAATCGGTCAAGGCCCATTCCACGAGGAAAGTGGGCTCTTCTTGGGCGGCTGCCCGAGGGGTCTCGGCACTACAGCTGTGTCGAGCTGCTACTTGGTCAGGTTCAAACACCTTTTCAAAATACTATAAGTTTGATACCCTGGCTGAGGAGGAACTCATGTTTGCTCAATCGGTGCTGCAGAGTCATCCGCACTCTCCCGCCCGTTTTGGAGCTTTGGTATAATCCCCATGGTCCTTACGGAGTCCCCAGCATCCTCTAGGACGTTAGAGAAAATAAGATTTTAAACCTACCGGTAAATCTTTTTCTCGTAGTCCGTAGAGGATGCTGGGCGCCCGTCCCAAGTGCGGACTACTTCTGCAATACTTGTATATAGTTATTGCTTCAATAAGGGTTATGTTATAGTTGCATCGGTCCTGTACTGATGCTACAGTATGTTGTTTTTTCGTACTCATTTCTGTGTAGTTTATCACAAGTTATACGGTGTGATTGGTGTGGCTGGTATGAATCTTGCCCTGGATTAACAAAATCCTTTTCTCGTACTGTCAGTCTCCTCTGGGCACAGTTTCTCTAACTGTGGCATAGAGGGGCATAGAGGGAGGAGCCACTGCACACCCAGAACTAAAGTCTTTCTTAAAGTGCCCTTGTCTCCTGCGGAGCCCGTTTATCCCCATGGTCCTTACGGAGTCCCCAGCATCCTCTACGGACTACGAGAAAAAGATTTACCGGTAGGTTTAAAATCTTATTTTCTACTTTATTCTTTTCTATCCTAGTTTATTACGACCAACTCTCATCCAAGGAGTTTGACATTCTACTACCTGCATGCAATTTAAATTGCTTAAATTGTTTATATGGTTGATTTGTACTTCACAATCCATAATCTGCAACTTGGATGTACTTGTGTCATTGAAAATCTTATAATAAAAATGTTTATATATTGAAATAAAAAGTTATAAGACATATGCATTCAATATTTGAAGAAACAAAATAAAATAAAGCTATGTATTGGGTTTCACTAACAAGCACATTGGAAGACTTGACTACTGTTAAAAGACATGCATTACATGGTATAGAGCCACAAACCACAATGTAGTAAAATAAAAACAAACTTACATGTGTATCAAACCTATGTGAGGCTTACATTGATAGTACAAGATCAACACTCTATCAACTGTGCAAACTAGACTGCACATAAATGCCATAAAATTTATCTGAGATTTTAGTAAATAAGGCCTGTTGCTGTCCGGGTCACACAGCCGTCACGGCCCGCCCCCATACGGTCCGGTCATGTCTGCGTTGTCCTGACTGTGCCCCCAAAATGGCGGCACAACGCCGCTGGCCCGACTCCTCCTGCCCAGTGACCGCCTCTGCCTGTCAATCAGGCAGAGGCGCTCACTGGGCAGAGATGCTGATCGCATCTCTGGCATGTGCCGGTGCACTGTGGCACCAGCACACACGCACTTCAGACCTGATCTCCTGTTGTGTGAATATGCACAGCAGGGATCAGGTCTTAATTAGGCCCTATATACAGCTGTCAGTAAAGCAGGGATGTGCTGCTGCCAGTGAGGCAGGGATGTGCTGCTGTCAGTGAAGCAGTGATGTGCTGCTGTCAGTGAAGCAGTGATGTGCTGCTGTCAGCGAGGCAGTGATGTGCTGCTGTCAGCGAGGCAGGGATGTGCTGCTATAAGTGAGGCAGGGATGTGCTGCCGTCAATGAGGCAGGGATGTGCTGCCGTCAATGTTGCAGGGATGTGCTGCTGTCAACGTTGCAGGGATGTGCTGCTGTCAGTGAAGCAGGAATGTGCTGCTGCAGTGAGGCAGAGATATGCTGCCCACTATCTCCCTATCACCCCTGCCTGAGTCACACACTTTCCCTTTCACCCCTGCCTCAGTTACCCACTATCTCCCAGTCACCGCTGCCTCAGTCAACCACTATACCTGCGACCCCTGCCGCAGTCACCCACTATCCCTGTCACCCCTGCCTCAGTCACCCACTGTCACCCTATCACCCCTGCTTCAGTCACCCACTATCCCTGTCAACCCTGCCTCAGTCTCTTACTGTCCCTGTCACCCCTGCCACAGTCATCCACTATCTCCCTATCATCCCTGCCTTATTCATTTATTATCCCTGTCACCCACTTTCTTCCCATACTTACCCAACCCCTTCCTATCACCCCTCCCTCAGTAACCCACTATCTCCCTGTCACCCCTGCCTCAGTCACCCACTATCATTGTCACCCCTGCATCAGTCACCCACTATCTCCCAGTCACCCCGGCTTCAGTCACCCACTATCTCCCACTCATACATGCTTCAGTCACCCACTATCTCCCAGTCATCCCTGCCTCAGTCACCTACTGACACCAGTGCAGATATTTCTGCTGCAGCCTCTCCACTCTCCAGCGTGAACTTCCTGACGACTGAGGAAATCCGCTTCCCAGTTGAGGACTCCGGGAATGAACACTGCCGATATTGCTGGCAGGTGACGTTCTACCCAACTGAGGATTTTTTTATACTTCCAGCTTTGCCATGCAGTTTCGAGTGCCGCCTTGATGATTTGTGTACACTACCATGGTGGCGTTGTCCGATTGTACTTGAACAGGCCTGTTCTGTACTAGAGGCAGGGCCAGTATCAATGAATTGAACACTGCCCGCAATTCCAGAATGTTTATCGGGAGGAGAGATTCCTCTCTGGTCTACCGATGGTGAAGGGTCGTCATCACGGCCATGACCTTGGTGAATTTCCGAGGTGCCGTGGCCAAACCAGAAGGCAGGACCTGAAATCCAAAAACTAACCAGGCACAACACTGCTTAGCTTCCAACATCAGATGAGATTGGACATATCCAGTGTGATGCGGCTGTAGATGATTTTTGCTGTTTCTAACTTCTACATCAATGAATAAGTTTCAAAATAGAATGCATCAAGAGAACGGTGTTGGTAGTATAAAACTACCTATAGCACCTGGTATTCCCAGGTGGTCTCACATCCAAGAACAAACCAGGCCTAAGATCAGGTAATATTGGGCATATACAGTGTGGTGTGGCTGTAGATGAGCTTAGTGGTTTCTGTTAGAGTTCTTCTACTTCTAACTACTAGTACATAAATGAATAAGCGGCCGGTTTATTAAACCTGGTGGAATGATAATTTGCATGGTGATAAAGTACCAGCCAATCAGCTCCTAATTGCCATGTCACACGCTGGGTTTGAAAAATGACAGCTAGGAGCTGACTGGCTGGTACTTTATCACCTTGCACTTTATCAGTTCACCAGGCTTAATAGATCTGCCCCAATGTTTCAAAATGGAATGCATCAAGAGAATGGTGTTGGTATTGTAAAAATACACACAGCTCCTGGTATTTCCTGGTGGTCTCCCATCCAAGTACTAAAACCAGGACCAACACTGCTCAGCTTCCATGATCAGGAGAGATTGGGCAAATCCAGTGTGCTGTGGCTGTAGATGAGCTGGTGGTTTCTGTTAGAGCTTTTCTACTTCTAACTTCTGGTACATAAAAGAATACGTGTAAAAATTAAATGTACCAAGAAAAGGGTGTTGGTAGTTTAAAAACACCTAAAGAATCTGATAATACATGGATGGGAGACTGCTTGGTAGTAACAAAGTCCAATACTGCTTTGCTTCAAAGATCAAATGAGATTGGGCATATCCAGTGTGGTGTGGCTTTAGATAAGCTTTGTGGTTTCTGTTAGAGCTCTTCTACTTCTAACTACTGGTACATTAATGAATATGTATAAGGTTGTAGTTTATCCAATATGCCTTTACTACCTTACCTTCCCCCCCCCCCCCCCCCCTCCCCTCCTTATAGCTTCCTTTGTTCTCTCCTCCTCGTGTGTGCGTTATTAGTTTTCTCATACGTCCTAGAGGATGCTGGTATCACTTTAAGAACCATGGGATATAGACGGGATCCGCAGGAGACATGGGCACTTTAAGACTTTCAAAGGGTGTGAACTGTCTCCTCCCTCTATGCCCCTCCTCCAGACTCCAGTTTTAGAATTGTGCCCAGTGAGACTGGATGCACTACAGGGGAGCTCTACTGAGTTTCTCTGAAAAGACTTATGTTAGTTTTTCTTATTTTCAGGGAGGCTGCTGGCAACAGTCTCCCTGCTTCGTGGGACTTAGGGGAGAGAAGTATGACCAACTTCTAGTGAGTTCAATGGCTCTACTTCTGGCAGACAGGACACCATTAGCTCCTGAGGGTGCTGATCGCTGGGTACGCCTAGATGCCCACTCCCGTAGCCTGCCATCACCCCCTTACAGAGCCAGAAGTCAGAAGACAGGCGAGTAGCAGAAGAACAGATGGCATTCTGAGGTACCACGCAGCGAGCGGAATGCTGTGCGCCATGCTCCCACACAAACACAGGCACTGCAGGGTGCAGGGCGTGGGGGGGGCACCCTGGGCAGCATAAATTCCTCACAAAAGGCTGGCAAAAGTGGACATTAGTGCCTGGGCACTGTCCTTACCCCGCCAGCATAATTAATTATTTGTTTCTGAACGGGACAGAAGCGTGCCATTACAGCGGCGGGGCTTCTTCCTCACCAGCACACCTATAGAGCGTTACAAGTCTATCACTATAGAGTTTATTATTTCCAGACTGTGTACTTTTGACGCTGGGTTGTGAGCTGAAAAATCCCATCTGTCCCTCTGACAGATTTACTGTAGGTCTATCCCCCATAAGCCGATGTGTCTGTGGGTACTTGGTACATGTGTGTCAACATGTCGGTGGCTGAATGTTTTTCCCAAGAGGAAACTATATTAGGAATGCAGACATATGATGGTGGCCCTGTTGGCACCACCAATAACTGACTGGGTGAAAGTTTCAGTAATATCAGAGTGAGGTTGGATAAATCTGTGTCCCAGACACAGACGTAGAGAAAAGATGTGAGGTTCATGGCTATGCTTCTTTTCCCTCAGGCCCCGCAAAAATTTTATTTTGCCCAGTTACTACACACTGATACTGACTCGGATACTGATTCCTATGTCGACCATAATATTTCCTGATTAGATCCAATATTGGCAAGGAGCATTCAGTACATGATTGTGGATATTAAGGACATATTAACTAGAGATGAGCGGGTTCGGTTTCTCTGAATCCGAACCCGCCAGAACTTCATGGTTTTTTTCACGGGTCCGAGCAGACTCGGATCTTCCCGCCTTGCTCGGTTAACCCGAGCGCGCCCGAACGTCATCATGACGCTGTCGGATTCTCGCGAGACTCGGATTCTATATAAGGAGCCGCGCGTCGCCGCCATTTTCACACGTGCATTGAGATTGATAGGGAGAGGACGTGGCTGGCGTCCTCTCCATTTAGATTATAAGAGACTGAGAGAGATTTACTGGAGCTGACTAGGAGGAGTACTGTTACTGTAGAAGTGTAGAGACTGAGTGGAGAGAGTTTACTAGTGAGGACAGTGCAGTTTACTTTATAATCCGTTCTCTGCCTGAAAAAAGCGATACACAGCACACAGTGACTCAGTCACATACCATATCTGTGTGCACTGCTCAGGCTCAGGCCAGTGTGCTGCATCATCTATTATCTATATATAATATTATATATATCTGTCTGACTGCTCAGCTCACACAGCTTATAATTGTGGGGGAGACTGGGGAGCACTACTGCAGTGCCAGTTATAGGTTATAGCAGGAGCCAGGAGTACATAATATATTATATAGTGAGTGACCACCAGACACACAGTGCAGTTTATTTAATATATCCGTTCTCTGCCTGAAAAAAGCGATACACACAGTGACTCAGTCAGTCACATACCATATCTGTGTGCACTGCTCAGGCTCAGGCCAGTGTGCTGCATCATCTATTATCTATATATAATATTATATATATCTGTCTGACTGCTCAGCTCACACAGCTTATAATTGTGGGGGAGACTGGGGAGCACTACTGCAGTGCCAGTTATAGGTTATAGCAGGAGCCAGGAGTACATAATATATTATATAGTGAGTGACCACCAGACACACAGTGCAGTTTATTTAATATATCCGTTCTCTGCCTGAAAAAAGCGATACACACAGTGACTCAGTCAGTCACATACCATATCTGTGTGCACTGCTCAGGCTCAGGCCAGTGTGCTGCATCATCTATATATATTATATATCTGTCTGACTGCTCAGCTCACACAGCTTATAATTGTGGGGGAGACTGGGGAGCACTACTGCAGTGCCAGTTATAGGTTATAGCAGGAGCCAGGAGTACATATTATATTAAAATTAAACAGTGCACACTTTTGCTGCAGGAGTGCCACTGCCAGTGTGACTGACCAGTGACCTGACCACACTGACCACCAGTATAGTTAGTAGTATACTTATATTGTGATTGCCTGAAAAAGTTAAACACTCGTCGTGTGACTTCACTTGTGTGTTTTTTTTTTTTTTATTCTATAAAAATAAAACTCATTCTGCTGACAGACAGTGTATATATTATATAATATATAATATATACCTGTCCGGCTGCAGTAGTGATATATATATATTTTTTATATCATTTATCATCCAGTCGCAGCAGACACAGTACGGTAGTTCACGGCTGTGGCTACCTCTGTGTCTCTGCACTCGGCAGGCAGTCCGTCCATAATTGTAATACCACCTAACCGTGGATTTTTTTCATTCTTCTTTATACATACATAGTTACATAGACATCTTCTCTTTATCAACCAGTCTATATTAGCTGCAGACACAGTACAGTACGGTAGTTCACGGCTGTGGCTACCTCTGTGTCTGCACTCGGCAGGCAGTCCGTCCATAATTGTATACCACCTAACCGTGGTTTTTTTTCATTCTTCTTTATACATACATAGTTACATAGACATCTTCTCTTTATCAACCAGTCTATATTAGCTGCAGACACAGTACAGTACGGTAGTTCACGGCTGTGGCTACCTCTGTGTCTGCACTCGGCAGGCAGTCCGTCCATAATTGTATACCACCTAACCGTGGATTTTTTTCAGTCTTCTTTATACATACATAGTTACATAGACATCTTCTCTTTATCAACCAGTCTATATTAGCTGCAGACACAGTACAGTACGGTAGTTCACGGCTGTGGCTACCTCTGTGTCTGCAGTCGGCAGGCAGTCCATAATTGTATACTAGTATCCATCTCCATTGTTTACCTGAGGTGCCTTTTAGTTGTGCCTATTAAAATATGGAGAACAAAAATGTTGAGGTTCCAAAATTAGGGAAAGATCAAGATCCACTTCCACCTCGTGCTGAAGCTGCTGCCACTAGTCATGGCCGAGACGATGAAATGCCAGCAACGTCGTCTGCCAAGGCCGATGCCCAATGTCATAGTACAGAGCATGTCAAATCCAAAACACCAAATATCAGAAAAAAAAGGACTCCAAAACCTAAAATAAAATTGTCGGAGGAGAAGCGTAAACTTGCCAATATGCCATTTACCACACGGAGTGGCAAGGAACGGCTGAGGCCCTGGCCTATGTTCATGGCTAGTGGTTCAGCTTCACATGAGGATGGAAGCACTCAGCCTCTCGCTAGAAAAATGAAAAGACTCAAGCTGGCAAAAGCAGCACAGCAAAGAACTGTGCATTCTTCGAAATCCCAAATCCACAAGGAGAGTCCAATTGTGTCGGTTGCGATGCCTGACCTTCCCAACACTGGACGTGAAGAGCATGCGCCTTCCACCATTTGCACGCCCCCTGCAAGTGCTGGAAGGAGCACCCGCTGTCCAGTTCCTGATAGTCAGATTGAAGATGTCAGTGTTGAAGTACACCAGGATGAGGAGGATATGGGTGTTGCTGGCGCTGGGGAGGAAATTGACCAGGAGGATTCTGATGGTGAGGTGGTTTGTTTAAGTCAGGCACCCGGGGAGACACCTGTTGTCCGTGGGAGGAATAGGGCCGTTGACATGCCAGGTGAAAATACCAAAAAAATCAGCTCTTCGGTGTGGAGGTATTTCACCAGAAATGCGGACAACAGGTGTCAAGCCGTGTGTTCCCTTTGTCAAGCTGTAATAAGTAGGGGTAAGGACGTTAACCACCTCGGAACATCCTCCCTTATACGTCACCTGCAGCGCATTCATAATAAGTCAGTGACAAGTTCAAAAACTTTGGGTGACAGCGGAAGCAGTCCACTGACCAGTAAATCCCTTCCTCTTGTAACCAAGCTCACGCAAACCACCCCACCAACTCCCTCAGTGTCAATTTCCTCCTTCCCCAGGAATGCCAATAGTCCTGCAGGCCATGTCACTGGCAATTCTGACGAGTCCTCTCCTGCCTGGGATTCCTCCGATGCATCCTTGCGTGTAACGCCTACTGCTGCTGGCGCTGCTGTTGTTGCCGCTGGGAGTCGATGGTCATCCCAGAGGGGAAGTCGTAAGCCCACTTGTACTACTTCCAGTAAGCAATTGACTGTTCAACAGTCCTTTGCGAGGAAGATGAAATATCACAGCAGTCATCCTACTGCAAAGCGGATAACTGAGGCCTTGACAACTATGTTGGTGTTAGACGTGCGTCCGGTATCCGCCGTTAGTTCACAGGGAACTAGACAATTTATTGAGGCAGTGTGCCCCCGTTACCAAATACCATCTAGGTTCCACTTCTCTAGGCAGGCGATACCGAGAATGTACACGGACGTCAGAAAAAGACTCACCAGTCTCCTAAAAAATGCAGTTGTACCCAATGTCCACTTAACCACGGACATGTGGACAAGTGGAGCAGGGCAGGGTCAGGACTATATGACTGTGACAGCCCACTGGGTAGATGTATGGACTCCCGCCGCAAGAACAGCAGCGGCGGCACCAGTAGCAGCATCTCGCAAACGCCAACTCTTTCCTAGGCAGGCTACGCTTTGTATCACCGCTTTCCAGAATACGCACACAGCTGAAAACCTCTTACGGCAACTGAGGAAGATCATCGCGGAATGGCTTACCCCAATTGGACTCTCCTGTGGATTTGTGGCATCGGACAACGCCAGCAATATTGTGTGTGCATTAAATATGGGCAAATTCCAGCACGTCCCATGTTTTGCACATACCTTGAATTTGGTGGTGCAGAATTTTTTAAAAAACGACAGGGGCGTGCAAGAGATGCTGTCGGTGGCCAGAAGAATTGCGGGACACTTTCGGCGTACAGGCACCACGTACAGAAGACTGGAGCACCACCAAAAACTACTGAACCTGCCCTGCCATCATCTGAAGCAAGAAGTGGTAACGAGGTGGAATTCAACCCTCTATATGCTTCAGAGGTTGGAGGAGCAGCAAAAGGCCATTCAAGCCTATACAATTGAGCACGATATAGTAGGTGGAATGCACCTGTCTCAAGCGCAGTGGAGAATGATTTCAACGTTGTGCAAGGTTCTGATGCCCTTTGAACTTGCCACACGTGAAGTCAGTTCAGACACTGCCAGCCTGAGTCAGGTCATTCCCCTCATCTGGCTTTTGCAGAAGAAGCTGGAGACATTGAAGGAGGAGCTAACACGGAGCGATTCCGCTAGGCATGTGGGACTTGTGGATGGAGCCCTTAATTCGCTTAACAAGGATTCACGGGTGGTCAATCTGTTGAAATCAGAGCACTACATTTTGGCCACCGTGCTCGATCCTAGATTTAAAGCCTACCTTGGATCTCTCTTTCCGGCAGACACAAGTCTGCTGGGGTTGAAAGACCTGCTGGTGACAAAATTGTCAAGTCAAGCGGAACGCGACCTGTCAACATCTCCTCCTTCACATTCTCCCGCAACTGGGGGTGCGAGGAAAAGGCTCAGAATTCCGAGCCCACCCGCTGGCGGTGATGCAGGGCAGTCTGGAGCGACTGCTGATGCTGACATCTGGTCCGGACTGAAGGACCTGACAACGATTACGGACATGTCGTCTACTGTCACTGCATATGATTCTCTCAACATTGATAGAATGGTGGAGGATTATATGAGTGACCGCATCCAAGTAGGCACGTCACACAGTCCGTACTTATACTGGCAGGAAAAAGAGGCAATTTGGAGGCCCTTGCACAAACTGGCTTTATTCTACCTAAGTTGCCCTCCCACAAGTGTGTACTCCGAAAGAGTGTTTACTGCCGCCGCTCACCTTGTCAGCAATCGGCGTACGAGGTTACATCCAGAAAATGTGGAGAAGATGATGTTCATTAAAATGAATTATAATCAATTCCTCCGCGGAGACATTGACCAGCAGCAATTGCCTCCACAAAGTGCACAGGGAGCTGAGATGGTGGATTCCAGTGGGGACGAATTGATAATCTGTGAGGAGGGGGATGTACACGGTGATATATCGGAGGGTGAAGATGAGGTGGACATCTTGCCTCTGTAGAGCCAGTTTGTGCAAGGAGAGATTAATTGCTTCTTTTTTGGGGGGGGTCCAAACCAACCCGTCATATCAGTCACAGTCGTGTGGCAGACCCTGTCACTGAAATGATGGGTTGGTTAAAGTGTGCATGTCCTGTTTTGTTTATACAACATAAGGGTGGGTGGCAGGGCCCAAGGACAATTCCATCTTGCACCTCTTTTTTCTTTTCTTTTTCTTTGCATCATGTGCTGATTGGGGAGGGTTTTTTGGAAGGGACATCCTGCGTGACACTGCAGTGCCACTCCTAGATGGGCCCGGTGTTTGTGTCGGCCACTAGGGTCGCTAATCTTACTCATACAGTCAGCTACCTCATTGCGCCTCTTTTTTTCTTTGCGTCATGTGCTGTTTGGGGAGGGTTTTTTGGAAGGGACATCCTGCGTGACACTGCAGTGCCACTCCTAGATGGGCCCGGTGTTTGTGTCGGCCACTAGGGTCGCTAATCTTACTCACACAGCTACCTCATTGCGCCTCTTTTTTTCTTTGCGTCATGTGCTGTTTGGGGAGGGTTTTTTGGAAGGGACATCCTGCGTGACACTGCAGTGCCACTCCTAGATGGGCCCGGTGTTTGTGTCGGCCACTAGGGTCGCTAATCTTACTCACACAGCTACCTCATTGCGCCTCTTTTTTTCTTTGCGTCATGTGCTGTTTGGGGAGGGTTTTTTGGAAGGGCCATCCTGCGTGACACTGCAGTGCCACTCCTGGATGGGCCCGGTGTTTGTGTCGGCCACTAGGGTCGCTAATCTTACTCACACAGCTACCTCATTGCGCCTCTTTTTTTCTTTGCGTCATGTGCTGTTTGGGGAGGGTTTTTTGGAAGGGACATCCTGCGTGACACTGCAGTGCCACTCCTAGATGGGCCCGGTGTTTGTGTCGGCCACTAGGGTCGCTTATCTTACTCACACAGCGACCTCGGTGCAAATTTTAGGACTAAAAATAATATTGTGAGGTGTGAGGTATTCAGAATAGACTGAAAATGAGTGTAAATTATGGTTTTTGAGGTTAATAATACTTTGGGATCAAAATGACCCCCAAATTCTATGATTTAAGCTGTTTTTTAGTGTTTTTTGAAAAAAACACCCGAATCCAAAACACACCCGAATCCGACAAAAAAAATTCGGTGAGGTTTTGCCAAAACGCGTTCGAACCCAATACACGGCCGCGGAACCGAACCCAAAACCAAAACACAAAACCCGAAAAATTTCAGGCGCTCATCTCTAATATTAACATCACTGAGGACCCTGCTGTTCCTGACAAAGGGGTCTATATGTATGTATATATAGATATATAATGAAAGCTGATGTAACGTTCCTCCATCTCTGTTTGAGAAAGTCTGGGCCAGCTCGACAAGATGGTTTCAAATCCCCAAAAGGTTTCCGGTTGTTTATTCATTTCCTGCCGCGGACAGAATAAAGTGGGAGTCACCCCCTGTTCTGCACGGGGCCCTGTCACAAATCCAGCGGATCGTACGCAGGAAGCTACATTATTTCTAGTTATGTAACCACGGGTACATTACTTAGACCTGCCATTACATGCGCATGGGTGAGGAGTAGTATTCAAGAATTGGTCAAATACCTTGTCATCCGATATATATATCCTGGAGACATGGGATACTCCTTACGTTGGATCATATCAAGGACACTGCAGCATACTTACGACTGCAAGGGATATAGGACTCTTGAGTTCACGGGCCAATTTCATGGCAGTCTCGGATAGGAGGGCATTGTGGATTCACCAAGGGAATGCTGATGCTGACTCCAAGAAGAAAGGGAGTCTCTTCCTTATGAAGGTGAAGCCTTGTTTGGCGACGGCCTAGTTAATTTGATCTCGGCAGCTACCGCAGGTAAGTCAACCTTCATGCCCTATGTTCCCTCTCAACGGATGAAGACGCATCATTATCTAACGCAGTCATTTTGGCCCAATAGATATGCAAGAAGTTAAGATTCCCCTTTCTTTGCAGGTAGAGGAAGGAGAAGAGGGAAGAGGTCTGTAGCCTCTTCAAGATCGCAGGAGCAGAGATCGTCCTCTGCTTCTGCCAAATCCACTGCATGACGCTGGGGCTCTCTTGCAGGAGCCCACACCAGTGGGGGCACGTCTAAAACACTTCAGTCAGTTCTGGATTAATTTGGACCTGGACTTGTGGGTTTTACAAATAGTGTCCCAAGGGTACAAACTGGGGTTTCAAGACGTTCCCCCTCACCGATTGTTCAAATCGGCCTTAGTCAGCAGGGAGAAGGCTTTTATTCAAGCCTCTTCGTGGTCCCGAAGCCGGACGGCTCAGTCAGACCAATCTTAAATCTGAAATCCCTCAATTTCTACCTAAAGAAATTCAATTTCAAGATGGAATCTCTCAGGGTAGGGATCTCCAGTCCGGAGGAAGGAGATTTCATGGTTTTGGTAGACATAAGGATGCCTACTTACATGTTCCTGTTTAGCCACTGCATCAAGCTACCTGAGGTTTGCAATTCAGGATTGTCATTACCAATTTCAGACGTTGCCGTTTGGTCTGTCCACGGCTCCGAGGATTTTCACCAGGGTGATGGCGGAAATGATGGTTCTCCTTCGCAAGCAAGGAGTCACAATTATCCCGTACTTGGATGATCTCTTGATAAAGGCGAGATCCAGGGACCAGTTGTTGCAAAACATTGCACTCTCCCTGACAGTTCTTCAACAACATGGTTGGCTCCTAAACTTCCCAAAATCGCAGTTGGTCCCAATGACGCGGTTGTTGTTTTTGGGAGTGATACTGGACACAGAAGAGGTTTTGTTCCAGTGGAAAGGCTATGGAGATCCAGAGTCTGGTCAAACAAATTCTGAAACCAGCAAGAGTGTTAATCCATCAATGCATTCTGTTGCTGGGGAAGATGGTTGCGGCCTACGAGGCCATTCAGTTTGGCAGGTTCCATGCTAGAGTGTTCCAGTGGGACCTGTCGGACAAGTGGTCCGGATCCCACCTACACATGCACCGGAGGATAATCCTGTTTTCCAAGACCAGAATATCACTCCATTGGCGGCTGCACAGTTCTCACCTCCTAGAGGGGCGAAGGTTCGGGATCCAGGACGGGATCCTAGGGACCACGGATGCAACCCTCCGAGGCTGGGGAGCAGTCACACAGGGGGAAAACATCCAAGGAAGATGGTCAAGTCGGGAAAGTTGTCTCCACATAAATGTTCTGGAGTTAAGGGCCATTTAATAACTGCAGACACAGTACGCACTGGGACGGGTGCCCAGCATCCTCTACGGACTAAAAGAAAAGGATTTACCGGTAGGTATTAAAATCCTATTTTCTCTAACGTCCTAGAGGATGCTGGGGACTCCGTAAGGACCATGGGGATAGACGGGCTCCGCAGGAGACATGGGCACTTTAAGAAAGACTTTAGTTCTGGGTGTGCAGTGGCTCCTCCATCTATGCCCCTCCTCCAGACCTCCATTTGATACTGTGTCCAGTGGAGACTGGGTGCTTTTCAGGAGCTCTCCTGAGCTTTCTGACAGAAAGTATTTTGTTAGGTTTTTAATTTTCAGGGAGCACTGCTGGCAACAGACTCCCTGCATCGAGGGACTGAGGGGAGAGAAGCAGCCCTAATCTCTGAGTTGCAAGGTCCTGCTTCTTAGGCTACTGGACACCATTAGCTCCAGAGGGATTGATACGCAGGATCTCACCCTCGCCGTCCGTCCCAGAGCCGCGCCGCCGTCCCCCTCGCAGAGCCGGAAGATAGAAGCCGGGTGAGTATGAGAAGAAAAGAAAGACTTCAGCGGCGGCAGAAGACTTCATGATCTTCACTGAAGTAACGCACAGCACTGCAGCTGTGTGCCATTGCTCCCATACACCTCCCATACTCTGGTCACTGTAAGGGTGCAGGGCGCAGGGGGGGCGCCCTGGGCAGCAATATAAACCTCTTTTTGCCAAAAATATAACACATATACAGCTTGGCACTGTATATATCATACCCTCCAACTGTACCTTTTTAATAGGTACAGTACCTTTTTTTCATGGTCTGTACCGATTTTTGGCTCTCCAAACTTCCATTGAAAGTATAAGAAAAGGGGCGTGGCCACGCCCCTTTTACCCGCGTCCACGCCCCTTTTTCGGATTTGTACCGATTTTTCTGTGTAAAATGTTGGAGGGTATGATATATGTATGAGCCCCCGCCAATTTTACAGTTTAAGCGGGACAGAAGCCCGCCGCCGAGGGGGCGGGGCTTCTCCCTCAGCACTCACCAGCGCCATTTTTTCTCCACAGCACCGCTGAGGAAGCTCCCGAAACTCTCCCCTGCTGAAACCTCGGTAGACAAGAGGGTTGAAAAGAGGGGGGGGGGGGGCACATAATTCGGCGCAAATTACATACAGCAGCACTACTGGGCAAACATTAAGTTACTGTGTTATTCCTGGGTTATATAGCGCTGGGGTGTGTGCTGGCATACTCTCTCTCTCTCTGTCTCTCCAAAGGGCCTTGTGGGGAAACTGTCTTCAGAAAAAGCATTCCCTGTGTGTGTGTGGTGTGTCGGTACACGTGTGTCGACATGTCTGAGGAAGAAGGCTATATTAGAGAGGAGCGGGAGCAAATTAATGTGGTGTCTCCGCCGACAGCTGATTGGATGGATATGTGGAATGTTTTAAATGCTAGTGTAAACTCATTGCACAAAAGATTAGACAAGGCTGAAGCTTTGGGACAGTCAGGGTCTCAACCCATGCCTGATCCTATGTCGCAGGGACTGTCAGGGTCTCATAAGCGCCCACTATCCCAGATTGTTGACACAGATACTGACACGGATTCTGACTCCAGTGTCGATTACGATGATGCAAAGTTACAGCCAAAATTGGCAAAATCGATTTGATATATGATTATGGCAATAAAAGATGTTTTGCACATCACAGAGGAACCCCCTGTCCCTGACAAGAGGGTACATATGTACAAGGGAAAGAAGCCTGAGGTAACCTTTCCCCCCTCACACGAGCTGAACGAGTTATGTGAAAAAGCTTGGGAATCTCCAGATAAAAGACTGCAGATTTCCAAAAGGATTCTTATGGCGTATCCTTTCCCATCAATGGATAGGTTACGATGGGAATCCTCCCCTAGGGTGGACAAAGCATTAACACGCTTATCCAAGAAGGTAGCCCTCCCGTCCCAGGATACGGCTACCCTCAAAGAGTCTGCTGACAGCAAACAGGAGATAACCCTGAAGTCCATTTATACACATTCGGGTACCTTACTCAGACCGGCAATTGCGTCGGCCTGGGTGTGTACTGTGTAGTGCTGTAGCAGCATGGACGGATACCTTATCTGAGGGGATGGATACCCTAGATAAGGATACTATTTTATTGACCCTGGGGCATATAAGAGATGCTGTCCTATATATGTGTGTATGCAAAGTACAGGTGGTGCTGCAGGGCTCACACCCTTTTACTTGTCTTGTAGAGCAACTCTGGAGCTGTTACTGGATCCATCTGCTGCAGGCCTTCCCCCAGGAATGCTTGCACTAGTTGTTGCATTTGGTTTGATGTTTGGGGGTGCTTCAGTATTAGGCAGCCTTCTGCCCTCCCACATTCATCTGAAAATGTGTTCTCCCTGCAGTTGTTGTCCCCAGATGAGAGTTCCCTTGTGCTTCCTCAGTTGAATCTCCTTAACTTGACAGGGGGGGTGCCCGAGCAGCCGCCCTCCACAGCCCTATCCCAACACATACTTATCTTGCATATGAGATCTCTGATCATGAAGATAGTTCACACAGGGTGAGGTTCATCCATTACATTTTAAAGTAGGAAGGTACAAATTACATATTCGAATTACATATATGTGCTGGATTCAAATGTTTTCCCCCCTTCCTTTCTCAATTGTGCCCATCAGCAGCTATTCTAATGTTGCTGCCAATGGTTGTGACACATTTTTTTCTTCTGTGGGGTACACTGGACTCCACAAGGATTCACATTGGGGTGTAGAGTAGGATCTTGATCTGAGGCACCAACAAGCTCAAAGCTTTTGACTGTTCCCAAGATACTCAGCGCCCCCTCCTCTATTACCTCGCTTCCATGAACAGGGAGCTCAGTTTGTAGTTGGTGCCTTCAGTAGCAGGCCACTTAACAGGGGGCTGCCTCAGGCATCCTATTCTTAGCTATTAATTTTGACAAGAAAAGAAGAACTTTTTTAATAAGAATCTACAAGGGCTGCAGCAGGCTAGGTCTAATAGACATATTTACTGCAGCTCCATCACTCCCAGCGGCGCAGTATACTCCCGTGCCCCGGTTGCTGGGTCACTGCAGCGGAGGCTCCGGTTTCTTCCTAAGGTCAGTCACACACACACACCGCCCTCCGGGATCACGAGGCCGCTGATGAAAGGGTGGTAAGGGGCTTCTGTGCCCACACTATACTGTGATCCAGCATGGCTGTAGGGGGCGGGCCGTGTGCGCACTGGCGTGGACACTGATTACTGGGCAGCTGCTCCACTAGGCACCAGGGACAGTTAAGGAGCACAGCTCAGGGGATTTTTCTCCTATATTAACCCCATTTTGTACTACCCGCAGTGCATTGTGATAGGTAATAGGGCCTGATTCAGGTTGGATTGCAATCGCAATAAGCAATCCAACTGCAAAAATTGCTATAAGCATACACATGCGCCTGCATTTTCTGCGGCACCCCGCAGATAATGTGATCGCCTCTGCCTGTCAATCGGTGCACGGGGGGGGGGGGGGTCAACAACACTCCATTTCCAAGTCGGAGATGGAGCGGTGCGGGGGCAGGGTTTCAAAATGGGGTCGGCAACGGAGAAACAGGAGGCGTGGTCAGAGCGGCTGCATGACATCACATGGGCCGGACTCCGCCAGTGGAGCCCCAGCGTCATGCAGTAGATTTTGTAGAGGCCGGGGAAGACTTCTGTTCCTGGGAGCTAGCTGTGTTGTGCAGCTTTTTTCCTCTGCCCCTACCTCTGGCAAGAAAGGACGCACCTCGCACTTTCTTGTTTCTTTGTGACCGAAAGGACTGCATTTGATAATGCGGAGCTTTCTTATGCTGTGAGGGAACATTAGGTAAAAAATTTGATTTTCCAGCTGTAGCTGTGCGTGTTAATGCTTTGTCCATCCTAGGGGAGGATTCCCATCGTAACCTATCCGTTGATGGGAAAGGATACGCCATAAGAATCCTTTTGGAAATCTGCAGTCTTTTATCTGGAGATTCCCAAGCTTTTTCACATAACTCGTTCAGCTCGTGTGAGGGGGGAAAGGTTACCTCAGGCTTCTTTACCTTGTACATATGTACCCTCTTGTCAGGGATAGGGGGCTCCTCTGTGATGTGCAAAACATTTTTTATTGCCATAATCATATATCAAATGTATTTTGCCAATTTTGGCTGTAACTTTGCATCAACGTAATCGACACTGGAGTCAGAATCCGTGTCGGTATCTGTGTCAACAATCTGGGATAGTGGGCGCTTATGAGACCCTGACAGTCCCTGCGACATAGGATCAGGCATGGGTTGAGACCCTGACTGTCCCAAAGCTTCAGCCTTGTCTAATCTTTTGTGCAATGAGTTTACACTAGCATTTAAAACATTCCACATATCCATCCAATCAGGTGTCGGCGGAGACACCACATTCATTTGCTCCCGCTCCTTTCTAATATAGCCTTCTTCCTCAGACATGTCGACACACGTGTACCGACACACCACACACACACAGGGAATGCTTTTTCTGAAGACAGTTTCCCCACAAGGCCCTTTGGAGAGACAGAGAGAGAGAGTATGCCAGCACACACCCCAGCGCTATATAACCCAGGAATAACACAGTAACTTAATGTTTGTCCAGTAGCGCTGCTGTATGTAATTTGCGCCGAATTATGTGCCCCCCCTCTCTTTTCAACCCTCTTGTCTACCGTGGTATAAGCAGGGGAGAGTCCGGGCAGCTTCCTCTCAGCGGTGCTGTGGAGAAAAAATGGCGCTGGTGAGTGCTGAGGGAGAAGCCCCGCCCCCTCGGCGGCGGGCTTCTGTCCCGCTTAAACTGTAAAATTGGCAGGGGCTCATACATATACAGTGCCCAGCTGTATATATGTTATATTTTTGCCAAAAGAGGTTTATATTGCTGCCCAGGGCGCCCCCCCTGCGCCCTGCACCCTTACAGTGACCGGAGTATGTGAGGTGTATGGGAGCAATGGCGCACAGCTGCAGTGCTATGCGTTACCTCAGTGAAGATCATGAAGTCTTCTGCCGCCTCTGAAGTCTTCTTTTCTTCTCATACTCACCCGGCTTCTATCTTCCGTCTCTGCGAGGGGGATGGACGGCGAGGGTGAGATCCTGCGTACCAATCCCTTTGGAGCTAATCCCTTTGGAGCTAATGGTGTCCAGTAGCTTAAGAAGAAGGACCTTGCAACTCGGAGAGTAGGGCTGCTTCTCTCCCCTCAGTCCCTCGATGCAGGGAGTCTGTTGCCAGCAGTGCTCCCTGAAAATTAAAAACCTAACAAAATACTTTTTGTCAGAAAGCTCAGGAGAGCTCCTGAAAAGCACCCAGTCTCCACTGGGCACAGTATCAAACTGAGGTATGGAGGAGGGGCATAGAGGGAGGAGCCAGTGCACACCCAGAACTAAAGTCTTTCTTAAAGTGCCCATGTCTCCTGCGGAGCCCGTCTATCCCCATGGTCCTTACGGAGTCCCCAGCATCCTCTAGGACGTTAGAGAAAATAGGATTTTAATACCTACCGGTAAATCCTTTTCTCTTAGTCCGTAGAGGATGCTGGGCACCCGTCCCAGTGCGTACTGTGTCTGCAGTTATTAAATGGCCCTTAACTCCAGAACATTTATGTGGAGACAACTTTCCCGACTTGACCATCTTCCTTGGACGTTTTCCCCCTGTGTGACTGCTCCCCAGCCTCGGAGGGTTGCATCCATGGTCCCTAGGATCCAGTCCTGGATCCCGAACCTTCGCCCCTCTAGGAGGTGAGAACTGTGCAGCCACCAATGGAGTGAGATTCTGGTCTTGGAAGACAGGATTATCCTCCGGTGCGTGTGTAGGTGGGATCCGGACCACTTGTCCAACAGGTCCCACTGGAACACTCTGGCATGGAACCTGCCAAACTGAATGGGCTCGTAGGCCGCAACCATCTTCCCCAGCAACCAAATGCATTGATGGATTAACACTCTTGCTGGTTTCAGAATTTGTTTGACCAGACTCTGGATCTCCAGAGCCTTTCCACTGGAAGAAAACCTCTTCTGTGTCCAGTATCACTCCCAAAAACAACAACCGCGTCATTGGGACCAACTGCGATTTTGGCAAGTTTAGGAGCCAACCATGTTGTTGAAGAACTGTCAGGGAGAGTGCAATGTTTTGCACTAACTGGTCCCTGGATCTCGCCTTTATCAAGAGATCATCCAAGTACGGGATAATTGTTACTCCTTGCTTGTGATCACCCTGGTGAAAATCCTCGGAGCCGTGGACAGACCAAACGGCAATGTCTGAAATTGGTAATGACAATACTGAATTGCAAACCTCAGGTAGCTTGATGCAGAGGCTAAATCGGAACATGTAAGTAGGCATCCTTTATGTCTACTAAAACCATGAAATCTCCTTCCTCCGGACTGGAGATCACTGCACTGAGAGATTCCATCTTGAAATTGAATTTCCTTAGGTAGAAATTGAGGGATTTCAGATTTCAGATTGGTCTGACTGAGCCGTCCGGCTTAGGGACCACGAAGAGGCTTGAATAAAAACCTTCTCCCTGCTGACTAAGGCCGATTTGAACAATCGGTGAGGGGGAACATCTTGAAACCCCAGTTTGTACCCTTGGGACACTATTTGTAAAACACACGAGTCCATGTCCGAATGAATCCAGAACTGACTGAAGAGTTTTAGACGTGCCCCCACTTGTGCGGGCTCCTGCAAGAGAGCCCCAGCGTCATGCGGTGGATTTGGCAGAAGCAGAGGATGATCTCTGCTCCTGCGATCTTGAAGAGGATGCAGACCTCTTCTCTCTTCTCCTTCCTCTACCTGCAAAGAAAGGGGAATCTTAACTTCTTGCATATCTATTGGGCCGAAATGACTGCATCAGATAATGATGCGTCTTCATCCTTTGGGAGGGAACATAGGGCAAGAAGGTTGACTTACCTGCGGGAGCTGCCGAGATCAAATTAACTAGGCAGTCACCAAACAAGGCTTCACCTTCATAGGGAAGAGACTGCCTTTCTTCTTGGAGTCAGCATCAGCATTCTCTTGGTGAATCCACAATGCCCTCCTATCCGAGACTGCCATGAAATTGGCCCGTGAACTCAAGAGTCCTATATCCCTTGCAGTCTCACGTAAGTATGCTGCAGTGTCCTTGATATGATACAACGTAAGGAGTATCCCATCTCTCCAGGGTATCTATATCGGATGACAATGTATTCGACCAATTCTTGAACACTACTACTCACCCATGCACATGTAATGGCAGGTCTAAGTAATGTTCCCGTGGTTACATAACTAGAAATAATGTAGCTTCCTGCATACGATCCGCTGGATTTGTGAGAGGGCCCCGTGCAGAACAGGGGGTGACTCCCACTTTATTCTGTCCGCGGCGGGAAATGAATAAACAACCAGAATCCTTTTGGGGATTTGAAACCATCTTGTCGAGCTGGCCCAGACTTTATCAAACAGAGATGGAGGAACGTTACATCAGCTTTCATTATATATCTATATATACATACATATAGACCCCTTTGTCAGGAAAAGCAGGGTCTTCAGTGATTTTAATATGTCCTTAATATCCACAATCATGTACTGAATGCTCCTTGCCAATATTGGATCTAATCAGGAAACATTATGGTCGACATAGGAATCAGTATCCGTGTCAGTATCAGTGTGTAGTAACTGGGCAAAATAACATTTTTGCGACCCCGCGGGCCTGAGGGAAAAGAAACATAGCCATGAACATCACATCTATTCTCTACGTCTGTGTCTGGGACACAGATTTATCCAACCTTACTCTGATATTACTGAAACATTTACCCAGTCAGTTATTGGTGGTGCCAACAGGGCCACCATCATATGTCTGCATTCCTAATATAGTTTCCTATACATTCAGCCACTGACATGTTGACACACATGTACCAAGTACCCACAGACACACCGGCTTATGGGGGATAGACCGTCAGTAAATCTGTCAGAGGGACACAGCACGAGTGGAGAGGCCGCAGCAGAAATGTCTGCACTGGTGTCAGTAGGTGACTGAGGCAGGGATGACTGGGAGATAGTGGGTGACTGAAGCATGTATGAGTGGGAGATAGTGGGTGACTGAGGCCGGGGTGACTGGGAGATAGTGGGTGACAGGGAGATAGTGGGTTACTGAGGGAGGGGTGATAGGAAGGGGTTGGGTAAGTATGGGAAGAAAGTGGGTGACAGGGACAATAAATGACTAAGGCAGGGGTGATAGGGAGATAGTGGATGACTGTGGCAGGGGTGACAGGGACAGTAAGAGACTGAGGCAGGGGTGACAGGGATAGTGGCTGACTGAGGCAGGGGTGACTGGGAGATAGTGGGTGACTGAGGCAGGGTTGACAGGGATAGTGGGTGACTGAAGCAGGGGTGATAGGGTGACAGTGGGTGACTAAAGCAGGGGTGACTGGTATAGTGGGTGACTGAGGCAGGGATCGCAGGTATAGTGGTTGACTGAGGCAGCGGTGACTGGGAGATAGTGGGTAACTGAGGCAGGGGTGACAGGGAAAGTGTGTGACTCAGGCAGGGGTGATAGGGAGATAGTGGGCAGCATATCTCTGAGTCACTGCAGCAGCACATTCCTGCTTCAATGACAGCAGCACATCCCTGCCTCACTTATAACAGCACATCCCTGCCTCGCTGATAGCAGCACATCCCTGCCTCGCTGACAGCAGCACATCCCTGCCTCGCTGACAGCAGCACATCCCTGCCAGGCTGACAGCAGCACATCCCTGCCAGGCTGACAGCAGCACATCCCTGCTTCGCTGACAGCAGCACATCCCTGCCTCGCTGACAGCAGCACATCCCTGCCTCGCTGACAGCAGCACATCCCTGTCTCGCTGACAGCAGCACAGCACTGCTTCGCTGACAGCAGCACATCACTGCTTCACTACCAGCAGCACATCCCTGCCTCACTGGCAGCAGCACATCCCTGCCTTACTGACAGCTGTATATAGGGCCTAATTCAGACCTGATCCCTGCTGTGCATATTCACACAACAGGAAATCAGGTCTGAAGTGCGTGTGTGCTGGTTCCGCAGTGCACCGGCACATGCCAGAGATGCGATCAGCATCTCTGCCCAGTGAGCGCCTCTGCCTGATTGACAGGCAGAGGCGGTCACTGGGCAGGAGGAGTCGGGCCAGCTGCGTTGTGCCGCCATTTTGGGGGCACAGTCAGGACAACGCAGACATGACCGGACCGTATAGGGGCGGGCCGTGGCGGCTGCGTGACCCGGACAGCAACGGGCCTTATTTACTAAAATCTCAGATAAATTTTATGGCATTTATGTGCAGTCTAGTTTGCACAGTTGATAGAGTGTTGATCTTGTACTATCAATGTAAGCCTCACATAGGTTTGATACACATGTAAGTTTGTTTTTATTTTACTACATTGTGGTTTGTGGCTCTATACCATGTAATGCATGTCTTTTAACAGTAGTCAAGTCTTCCAATGTGCTTGTTAGTGAAACCCAATAGATAGCTTTATTTTATTTTGTTTCTTCAAATATTGAATGCATATGTCTTATAACTTTTTTTTTTAAATATATATACATTTTTATTATAAAATTTTCAATGACACAAGTACATCCAAGTTGCAGATTATGGATTGTGAAGGACAAATCAACCATATAAACAATTTAAGCAATTTAAATTACATGCAGGTAGTAGAATATCAAACTCCTTGGATGAGAGTTGGTCGTAATAAACTAGGATAGAAAAGAATAAAGTAGAAAATAAGATTTTAAACCTACCGGTAAATCTTTTTCTCGTAGTCCGTAGAGGATGCTGGGGACTCCGTAAGGACCATGGGGATAGACAGGCTCCACAGGAGACATGGGCATGGGCACTTTAAGAAAGACTTTAGTTCTGGGTGTGCACTGGCTCCTCCCTCTATGCCACAGTTAGAGAAACCGCTACAAAGCCGCTAATTCCGACACTCGCCTAGCCGAAGCCAAGGCTAATAACATGACCACCTTCCATGTGAGATATTTTAACTCCACTGTTTTAAGTGGTTCAAACCAGTGTGATTTTAGAAAACTTAACACCACGTTAAGGTCCCAAGGTGCCACCGGAGGCACAAAAGGAGGCTGAATATGCAGCACTCCTTTTACAAAAGTCTGAACTTCTGGAAGAGAAGCCAATTCTTTTTGAAAGAAAATGGATAAGGCCGAAATCTGGACCTTAATAGAGCCTAATTTTAGGCCCAAATTCACTCCAGTTTGTAGGAAGTGAAGGAAACGGCCCAGATGGAATTCTTCCGTAGGAGCATTCCTGGCCTCACACCAAGAAACATAATTTCGCCATATACGGTGTAATGTTTTAACGTTACATCCTTCCTAGCCTTTATCAGCGTAGGGATGACCTCAACCGGAATGCTAGGATCCGGCATTCAACCGCCATGCCGTCAAACGCTGCCGCGGTAAGTCTTGGAACAGACAGGGCCCCTGATGCAACAGGTCCTGTCTTAGAGGGAGAGGCCACAGATCTTCTGTGAGCATTTCCTGCAGATCCGGATACCAGGTCCTCCGTGGCCAATCTGGAACAATGAGGATTGTTCTCACTCCTCTTTGTCTTATTATCCTCAACACCTTGGGTATGAGAGGAAGAGGAGGAAATACATAGACCGACCGGAACACCCACGGTGTCACTAGGGCGTCTACAGCTACTGCCTGAGGGTCTCTTGACCTTGCGCAATACCTCTGTAGCTTTTTGTTGAGCCGGGACAACATCATGTCTATCTGTGGCAGTTCCCACCGACTTGTAATCTGTGTAAAGACTTCCTGATGAAGTCCCCACTCTCCCGGATGTAGGTCGTGTCTGCTGAGGAAGTCTGCTTCCCAGTTGTCCACTCCCGGAATGAACACTGCTGACAGTGCGCTTGCGTGATTCTCCACCCAGCGAAGAATTCTGGTGGCTTGTGCCATCGCCACTCTGCTCCTTGTGCCGCCTTGGCGGTTTACATGAGCCACTGCGGTGACGTTGTCTGACTGGATCAGAACCGGTTGGTCGCAAAGAAAGGTCTCCGCTTGACGTAGGGCATTGTATATGGCCCTTAGATCCAGGATGTTGATGTGAAGACAAGTCTCTTGACTTGACCAAAGACCTTGGAAATTTCTTCCCTGTGTGACTGCTCCCCAACCTTGGAGGCTTGCGTCTGTGGTCACCAGGATCCAGCCCTGAATGCTGAATCTGCATCCCTCGAGAAGGTGAGCACTCTGCAGCCACCACAGGAGTGATACCCTGACCCTGGGGGACAGGGTGATCAACCAATGCATCTGTAAATGTGAACCGGACCACTTGTCCAGTAGGTCCCATTGGAAAGTCCTCGCATGGATCCTGCCGAATGGAATGGCCTCGTATGATGCCACCATCTTTCCCAGGACTCGAGTGCAGTGATGCACTGACACCTGTTTTGGTTTCAATAGGTTCCTGACAAGAGTCATGAGTTCCTGGGCCTTTTCTATCAGGAGATAAACCCTCTTCTCGTCCGTGTCCAGAATCATGCCCAAGAAAGACAGACGAGTAGTAGGAATCAACTGCGACTTCGGGATATTGAGAATCCAGCCGTGTTGCTGTAACACTTTCAGTGAAAGTGATACGCTGTTCAGCAACTGCTCTCTTGATCTTGCTTTTATGAGATCGCCCAAGTACGGGATAATTGTGACACCTTGCTTGCACAGGAGCACCATCATTTCCGCCATTACCTTGGTGAAAATTCTCAGGGCCATGGAGAGACCAAACAGCAACGTCTGAAATTGTCAATGACAGTCCTGTACCGCAAATCTGAGGTACGCCTGATGAGGTGGATAAATGGGGACATGAAGGTATGCATCCTGTACACAAATGCGGACAACAGGTGTCAAGCCGTGTGTTGCCTTTGTCAAGCTGTAATAAGTAGGGATAAGGACGTTAACCACCTCGGAACATCCTCCCTTATACGTCACCTGCAGCGCATTAATCATAAGTCAGTGACAATTTCAAAAACTTTGGATGACAGCGGAAGCAGTCCACTGACCACCTTCCTCTTGTAACCAAGCTCCTGCAAACCACACCACCAACTCCCTCAGTGTCAATTTCCTCCTTAGACAGGAGAGCCAATGGTCCTGCAGGCCATGTCACTGGCAAGTCTGACGAGTCCTCTCCTGCCTGGGATTCCTCCGATGCATCCTTGAGTGTAACGCCTACTGCTGCTGGCGCTGCTGTTGTTGCTGCTGGGAGTCGATCGTCATCCCAGAGGGGAAGTCGGAAGACCACTTGTACTACTTCCAGTAAGCAATTGACTGTCCAACAGTCCTTTGCGAGGAAGATGAAATATCACAGCAGTCATCCTGCTGCAAAGCGGATAACTCAGGTCTGGGTTGTGAGAAACGTGGTTCCGGTATCCATCGTTAATTTAGAGGCAACTAGAGACTTGATTGAGGTACTGTGTCCCCGGTACCAAATACCCTCTAGGTTCCATTTCTCTAGGCAGGCGATACCGAAAATGTACACAGACCTCAGAAAAAGAGTCACCAGTGTCCTAAAAAATGCAGTTGTACCCAATGTCCACTCAGGACTATATGACTGTGACAGCCCACTGGGTAGATGTATTGCCTCCCGCAGCAAGAACAGCAGCGGCGGCACCAGTAGCAGCATCTCGCAATTGCCAACTCGTTCCTAGGCAGGCTACGCTTTGTATCACCGCTTTCCATAAGAGGCACACAGCTGACAACCTCTTACGGAAACTGAGGAACATCATCGCAGAATGGCTTACCCCAATTGAACTCTCCTGGGGATTTGTGACATCGGACAACGCCACCAATATTGTGCGTGCATTACATCTGGGCAAATTCCAGCACGTCCCATGTTTTGCACATACATTGAACTTGGTGGTGCAGAATTATTTAAAAAACGACAGGGGCGTGCAAGAGATGCTGTCGGTGGCCCGAAGAATTGCGGGCCACTTTCTGCCTTCAGCCACCGCATGCCGAAGACTGGAGCACCACCAAACATTCCTGAACCTGCCCTGCCATCATCTGAAGCAAGAGGTGGTAACGAGGTGGAATTCAACCCTCTATATGCTTCAGAGGATGGAGGAGCAGCAAAAGGCCATTCAAGCCTATACATCTGCCCACGATATAGGCAAAGGAGGGGGAATGCACCTGACTCAAGCGCAGTGGAGAATGATTTCAACGTTGTGCAAGGTTCTGCAACCCTTTGAACTTGCCACACGTGAAGTCAGTTCAGACACTGCCAGCCTGAGTCAGGTCATTCCCCTCATCAGGCTTTTGCAGAAGAAGCTGGAGACATTGAAGGAGGAGCTAAAACAGAGCGATTCCACTAGGCATGTGGAACTTGTGGATGGAGCCCTTAATTCGCTTAACCAGGATTCAATCTGTTGAAATCAGAGCACTACATTTTGGCCACCGTGCTCGATCCTAGATTTAAAACCTACATTGTATCTCTCTTTCCGGCAGACACAAGTCTGCAGAGGTTCAAAGACCTGCTGGTGAGAAAATTGTCAAGTCAAGCGGAACGTGACCCGTCAACAGCTCCTCCTTCACATTCTCCCGCAACTGGGGGTGCGAGGAAAAGGCTAAGAATTCCAAGCCCACCCGCTGGCGGTGATGCAGGGCAGTCTGGAGTGAGTGCTGACATCTGGTCCAGACTGAAGGACCTGGCAACGATTACTGACATGTCGTCTACTGTCACTGCATATGATTCTGTCACCTTTGAAAGAATGGTGGAAAATTATATGAGTGACTGCATCCAGGTAGGCACGTCAGTATGTATACTGGCAGGAAAAAGAGGCAATTTGGAGGCCCTTGTACAAACTGGCTTTATTCTACCTAAGTTGCCCTCCCTCCAGTGTGTACTCCGAAAGAGTGTTTAGTGCAGCCGCTCACCTTGTCAGCAATCGGCGTACGAGGTTACTTCCAGAAAATGTGGAGAAGATGATGATCATCAAAATTAATTATAATCAATTCCTCCGTGGAGACATTCACCAGCAATTGCCTCCAGAAAGTACACAGGGATCTGAGATGGTGGATTCCAGTGGGGACAAATTAATAATCTGTGAGAGGGGGATGTACACAGTGAAAGGGGTGAGGAATCGGAGGATGATGAGGTGGACATCTTGCCTCTGTAGAGCCAGTTTGTGCAAGGAGAGATTGATTGATTCTTTTTTGGTGGGGGCCCAAACCAACCAGTCATTTCAGTCAGTCGTGTGGCAGACCCTGTCGCTGAAATGATGGGTTCGTCAATGTTTTTCTTTTCAATCTAAGCACCTGCAGTTTTCTGTAAGCATCTGCTTCGCTATGATGATCAACAAGTCACAAGGGAAAACACTCAGGGGCTGGAGGTGTAGATCTTAGGACCAGCTGCTACAAGCATGGCAGAGGTGTCACTATCACTGGTGAAACACAGAGAGGCGGCGAGGGAGATTGTAATGCAGTGCGCGCAGATAAGCAGCGCAATGGTAAAAAGGAGGCATGGTCTCATAGGTAGGGGCGTGGCCTGAATCACCATTTTGTTGCTGCGGGTATCCCGGGGGTTGGGGGCTGCACCCGGGGACTAGTGTGTGAGTGGTGCTGGCTCCTGCACAGTGACAGAAACTGGGTGTTGCACGTAATGTCACAGTGAAACACCCATATTCTGTCACTGAAGAAGAGCCGGCACTTTGGTGTCACCCCCCTTGGCGGGTGACACTCGGGTGTGTGCCGCAACCCCGTTGTGATGCCACTGACCCATGGGAAGCTTTACGTGGCTTACCCATGTGTTAGTAGCCCCAAGCATCTTTTGTGTTAGTCCCTGAAGAAAAACTTCAAATATTTACAAATAAATTTTGTAATCAATGGGCCTAATTCAGTAAGGATTGCACATTCTGCTAAGTAACAGAATTTGCAATCCTTTGGTTCGCATGCTGGGGCCACCCATCACAGGGCATGGCCACCCAGCATGCCGCCTCCCTTCTTGACCACGCTGAAATTGCAGTCTCAGTGCAGTTCAGCGTGATCATAAAAAATGGGTTAGCCTCCTGTTGGTGCAGACTGTACGTGTGCGCAGGAAGCCGCCACCATTTTTGTGATCGCAGCGGCTGCATGTGATGTCATGCAGCCGCTCTGACCACGCCTCCTGTTTCTCAGTTGAAGCCCTGCCCCCGCACCGCTCCATCTCCGACTTTGAAATGGAGTGTTGCTGACCCCCCCCCCCCCCGCACCGATTGACAGTCAGAGGCGATCGCATTATCTGCGGGGTGCCACAGAAAATGCAGGCGCATGCGTATGCTCTTAGCAATTTTTGCAGTTGGATTGCTTATTGCAGGCGGGTGGGCTCGGAATTCTTAGCCTTTTCCTCGCACCCCCAGTTGCGGGAGAATTTGAAGGAGGAGCTGTTGACGGGTCACGTTCCGCTTGACTTGACAATTTTCTCACCAGCAGGTCTTTGAACCTCTGCAGACTTGTGTCTGCCGGAAAGAGAGATACAATGTAGGTTTTAAATCTAGGATCGAGCACGGTGGCCAAAATGTAGTGCTCTGATTTCAACAGATTGAATCCTGGTTAAGCGAATTAAGGGCTCCATCCACAAGTTCCACATGCCTAGTGGAATCGCTCTGTTTTAGCTCCTCCTTCAATGTCTCCAGCTTCTTCTGCAAAAGCCTGATGAGGGGAATGACCTGACTCAGGCTGGCAGTGTCTGAACTGAATTCACGTGTGGCAAGTTCAAAGGGTTGCAGAACCTTGCACAACGTTGAAATCATTCTCCACTGCGCTTGAGTCAGGTGCATTCCCCCTCCTTTGCCTATATCGTGGGCAGATGTATAGGCTTGAATGGCCTTTTGCTGCTCCTCCATCCTCTGAAGCATATAGAGGGTTGAATTCCACCTCGTTACCACCACTTGCTTCAGATGATGGCAGGGCAGGTTCAGGAATGTTTGGTGGTGCTCCAGTCTTCGGCATGCAGTGGCTGAAGGCAGAAAGTGGCCCGCAATTCTTCGGGCCACCGACAGCATCTCTTGCACGCCCCTGTCGTTTTTTAAATAATTCTGCACCACCAAGTTCAATGTATGTGCAAAACATGGGACGTGCTGGAATTTGCCCAGATGTAATGCACGCAGAATATTGGTGGCGTTGTCCGATGTCACAAATCCCCAGGAGAGTTTAATTGGGGTAAGCCATTTTGCGATGATGTTCCTCAGTTTCCGTAAGAGGTTGTCAGCTGTGTGCCTCTTATGGAAAGCGGTGATACAAAGCGTAGCCTGCCTAGGAACGAGTTGGCAATTGCGAGATGCTGCTACTGGTGCCGCCGCTGCTGTTCTTGCTGCGGGAGGCAATACATCTACCCAGTGGGCTGTCACAGTCATATAGTCCTGAGTCTGCCCTGCTCCACTTAACCACAGACAAGTGGACATTGGGTACAACTGCATTTTTTAGGACACTGGTGACTCTTTTTCTGAGGTCTGTGTACATTTTCGGTTTCGCCTGCCTAGAGAAATGGAACCTAGAGGGTATTTGGTACCGGGGACACAGTACCTCAATCAAGTCTCTAGTTGCCTCTAAATTAACGATGGATACCGGAACCACGTTTCTCACCACCCAGACCTGAGTTATCCGCTTTGCAGCAGGATGACTGCTGTGATATTTCATCTTCCTCGCAAAGGACTGTTGGACAGTCAATTGCTTACTGGAAGTAGTACAAGTGGGCTTCCGACTTCCCCTCTGGGATGACGTTCGACTCCCAGCAGCAACAACAGCAGCGCCAGCAGCAGTAGGCGTTACACTCAAGGATGCATCGGAGGAATCCCAGGCAGGAGAGGACTCGTCAGACTTGCCAGTGACATGGCCTGCAGGACTATTGGCTCTCCTGTCTAAGGAGGAAATTGACACTGAGGGAGTTGGTGGTGTGGTTTGCAGAAGCTTGGTTACAAGAGGAAGGTGGTCAGTGGACTGCTTCCGCTGTCATCCAAAGTTTTTGAACTTGTCACTGACTTATGATTAATGCGCTGCAGGTGACGTATAAGGGAGGATGTTCCGAGGTGGTTAACGTCCTTATCCCTACTTATTACAGCTTGACAAAGGCAACACACGGCTTGACACCTGTTGTCCGCATTTGTGTACAGGATGCATACCTTCATGTCCCCATTTATCCACCTCATCAGGCGTACCTCAGATTTGCGGTATAGGACTGTCATTGCCAATTTCAGACGTTGCTGTTTGGTCTCTCCATGGCCCTCAGAATTTTCACCAAGGTAATGGCGGAAATGATGGTGCTCCTGTGCAAGCAAGGTGTCACAATTATCCCGTACTTGGGCGATCTCATAAAAGCGAGATCAAGAGAGCAGTTGCTGAACAGAGTATCACTTTCACTGAAAGTGTTACAGCAACACGGCTGGATTCTCAATATCCCGAAGTCGCAGTTGATTCCTACTACTCGTCTGTCTTTCTTGGGCATGATTCTGGACACGGACGAGAAGAGGGTTTATCTCCTGATAGAAAAGGCCCAGGAACTCATGACTCTTGTCAGGAACCTATTGAAACCAAAACAGGTGTCAGTGCATCACTGCACTCGAGTCCTGGGAAAGATGGTGGCATCATACGAGGCCATTCCATTCGGCAGGTTCCATGCGAGGACTTTCCAATGGGACCTACTGGACAAGTGGTCCGGGTCACATTTACAGATGCATTGGTTGATCACCCTGTCCCCCAGGGTCAGGGTATCACTCCTGTGGTGGCTGCAGAGTGCTCACCTTCTCGAGGGATGCAGATTCAGCATTCAGGGCTGGATCCTGGTGACCACAGACGCAAGCCTCCAAGGTTGGGGAGCAGTCACACAGGGAAGAAATTTCCAAGGTATTTGGTCAAGTCAAGAGACTTGTCTTCACATCAACATCCTGGATCTAAGGGCCATATACAATGCCCTACGTCAAGCGGAGACCTTACTTTGCGACCAACCGGTTCTGATCCAGTCAGACAACGTCACCGCAGTGGCTCATGTAAACCGCCAAGGCGGCACAAGGAGCAGAGTGGCGATGGCACAAGCCACCAGAATTCTTCGCTGGGTGGAGAATCACGCAAGCGCACTGTCAGCAGTGTTCATTCCGGGAGTGGACAACTGGGAAGCAGACTTCCTCAGCAGACACGACCTACATCCGGGAGAGTGGGGACTTCATCAGGAAGTCTTTGCACAGATTACAAGTCAGTGGGAACTGCCACAGATAGACATGATGTTGTCCCGGCTCAACAAAAAGCTACAGAGGTATTGCGCAAGGTCAAGAGACCCTCAGGCAGTAGCTGTAGACGCCCTAGTGACACCGTGGGTGTTCCGGTCGGTCTATGTATTTCCTCCTCTTCCTCTCATACCCAAGGTGTTGAGGATAATAAGACAAAGAGGAGTGAGAACAATCCTCATTGTTCCAGATTGGCCACGGAGGACCTGGTATCCGGATCTGCAGGGAATGCTCACAGAAGATCTGTGGCCTCTCCCTCTAAGACAGGACCTGTTGCATCAGGGGCCCTGTCTGTTCCAAGACTTACCGCGGCTGCGTTTGACGGCATGGCGGTTGAATGCCGGATCCTAGCATTCCGGTTGAGGTCATCCCTACGCTGATAAAGGCTATGAAGGATGTAACGTTAAAACATTACACCGTATATGGCGAAATTATGTTTCTTGGTGTGAGGCCAGGAATGCTCCTACGGAAGAATTCCATCTGGGCCGTATCCTTCACTTCCTACAAACTGGAGTGAATTTGGGCCTAAAATTAGGCTCTATTAAGGTCCAGATTTCGGCCTTATCCATTTTCTTTCAAAAAGAATTGGCTTCTCTTCCAGAAGTTCAGACTTTTGTAAAAGGAGTGCTGCATATTCAGCCTCCTTTTGTGCCTCCGGTGGCACCTTGGGACCTTAACGTGGTGTTAAGTTTTCTAAAATCACACTGGTTTGAACCACTTAAAACAGTGGAGTTAAAATATCTCACATGGAAGGTGGTCATGTTATTAGCCTTGGCTTCGGCTAGGCGAGTGTCGGAATTAGCGGCTTTGTCACATAAAAGCCCATATTTGGTATTCCATGTGGATAGAGCGGAATTGCGGACCCGTCCTCAATTCCTACCAAAAGTGGTCTCATCTTTTCATATGAACCAACCTATTGTGGTGCCTGTGGCTACGCGTGACTTGGAGGATTCCGAGTTACTTGATGTGGTCAGGGCTTTGAAAATTTACGTGGCCAGGACGGCTAGAGTCAGGAAAACTGAAGCGCTGTTTGTCCTGTATGCAACCAACAAGATTGATGCCCCTGCTTCAAAGCAGGCTATTGCTCGCCGGATTTGTAACACGATTCAGCAAGCGCATTCTATGGCTGGATTGCAGTTACTGAAATCGGTCAAGGCCCATTCCACGAGGAAAGTGGGCTCTTCTTGGGCGGCTGCCCGAGGGGTCTCGGCACTACAGCTGTGTCAAGCTGCTACTTGGTCGGGTTCAAACACCTTTGCAAAATACTATAAGTTTGATACCCTGGCTGAGGAGGAACTCATGTTTGCTCAATCGGTGCTGCAGAGTCATCCGCACTCTCCCGCCCGTTTTGGAGCATTGGTATAATCCCCATGGTCCTTACGGAGTCCCCAGCATCCTCTAGGATGTTAGAGAAAATAAGATTTTAAACCTACCGGTAAATCTTTTTCTCATAGTCCGTAGAGGATGCTGGACGCCCGTCCCAAGTGCGGACTACTTCTGCAATACTTGTATATAGTTATTGCTTCAATAAGGGTTATGTTATAGTTGCATCGGTCCTGCACTGATGCTATGTTGTTTTTTCATTAGAGATGAGCGCCTGAAATTTTTCGGGTTTTGTGTTTTGGTTTTGGGTTCGGTTCCGCGGCCGTGTTTTGGGTTCGACCGCGTTTTGGCAAAACCTCACCGAATTTTTTTTGTCGGATTCGGGTGTGTTTTGGATTCGGGTGTTTTTTTCAAAAAACCCTAAAAAACAGCTTAAATCATATAATTTGGGGGTCATTTTGATCCCATATTATTATTAACCTCAAAAACCATAATTTCCACTCATTTTCAGTCTATTCTGAATACCTCACACCTCACAATATTATTTTTAGTCCTAAAATTTGCACCGAGGTCGCTGGATGACTAAGCTAAGCGACCCTAGTGGCCGACACAAACACCTGGCCCATCTAGGAGTGTCACTGCAGTGTCACGCAGGATGGCCCTTCCAAAAAACACTCCCCAAACAGCACATGACGCAAAGAAAAAAAGAGGTGCAATGAGGTAGCTGTGTGACTAAGCTCAGCGACCCAAGTGCCCGACACAAACACCTGGCCCATCTAGGAGTGGCACTGCAGTGTCACGCAGGATGTCCCTTCCAAAAAACCCTCCCCAAACAGCACATGACGCAAAGAAAAAAAGAGGCGCAATGAGGTAGCTGTGTGAGTAAGATTAGCGACCCTAGTGGCCGACACAAACACTGGGCCCATCTAGGAGTGGCACTGCAGTGTCACGCAGGATGTCCCTTCCAAAAAACCCTCCCCAAACAGCACATGACGCAAAGAAAAAGAAAAGAAAAAAGAGGTGCAAGATGGAATTGTCCTTTGGCCCTCCCACCCACCCTTATGTTGTATAAACAGGACATGCACACTTTAACCAACCCATCATTTCAGTGACAGGGTCTGCCACACGACTGTGACTGATATGACGGGTTGGTTTGGACCCCCACCAAAAAAGAAGCAATTAATCTCTCCTTGCACAAACTGGCTCTACAGAGGCAAGATGTCCACCTCATCATCATCCTCCGATATATCACCGTGTACATCCCCCTCCTCACAGATTATCAATTCGTCCCCACTGAAATCCACCATCTCAGCTCCCTGTGTACTTTGTGGAGGCAATTGCTGCTGGTCAATGTCTCCGCGGAGGAATTGATTATAATTCATTTTAATGAACATCATCTTCTCCACATTTTCTGGATGTAACCTCGTACGCCGATTGCTGACAAGGTGAGCGGCGGCACTAAACACTCTTTCGGAGTACACACTTGTGGGAGGGCAACTTAGGTAGAATAAAGCCAGTTTGTGCAAGGGCCTCCAAATTGCCTCTTTTTCCTGCCAGTATAAGTACGGACTGTCTGACGTGCCTACTTGGATGCGGTCACTCATATAATCCTCCACCATTCTTTCAATGTTGAGAGAATCATATGCAGTGACAGTAGACGACATGTCCGTAATCGTTGTCAGGTCCTTCAGTCCGGACCAGATGTCAGCATCAGCAGTCGCTCCAGACTGCCCTGCATCACCGCCAGCGGGTGGGCTCGGAATTCTGAGCCTTTTCCTCGCACCCCCAGTTGCGGGAGAATGTGAAGGAGGAGATGTTGACAGGTCGCGTTCCGCTTGACTTGACAATTTTGTCACCAGCAGGTCTTTGCACCCCAGCAGACTTGTGTCTGCCGGAAAGAGAGATCCAAGGTAGGTTTTAAATCTAGGATCGAGCACGGTGGCCAAAATGTAGTGCTCTGATTTCAACAGATTGACCACCCGTGAATCCTTGTTAAGCGAATTAAGGGCTGCATCCACAAGTCCCACATGCCTAGCGGAATCGCTCCCTTTTAGCTCCTTCTTCAATGCCTCCAGCTTCTGCAAAAGCCTGATGAGGGGAATGACCTGACTCAGGCTGGCAGTGTCTGAACTGACTTCACGTGTGGCAAGTTCAAAGGGCATCAGAACCTTGCACAACGTTGAAATCATTCTCCACTGCACTTGAGACAGGTGCATTCCACCTCCTATATCGTGCTCAATTGTATAGGCTTGAATGGCCTTTTGCTGCTCCTCCAACCTCTGAAGCATATAGAGGGTTGAATTCCACCTCGTTACCACTTCTTGCTTCAGATGATGGCAGGGCAGGTTCAGTAGTTTTGGTGGTGCTCCAGTCTTCTGTACGTGGTGCCTGTACGCCGAAAGTGTCCCGCAATTCTTCTGGCCACCGACAGCATCTCTTGCACGCCCCTGTCGTTTTTTAAAAAATTCTGCACCACCAAATTCAAGGTATGTGCAAAACATGGGACGTGCTGGAATTTGCCCATATTTAATGCACACACAATATTGCTGGCGTTGTCCGATGCCACAAATCCACAGGAGAGTCCAATTGGGGTAAGCCATTCTGCGATGATCTTCCTCAGTTGCCGTAAGAGGTTTTTAGCTGTGTGCGTATTCTGGAAAGCGGTGATACAAAGCGTAGCCTGCCTAGGAAAGAGTTGGCGTTTGCGAGATGCTGCTACTGGTGCCGCCGCTGCTGTTCTTGCGGCGGGAGTCCATACATCTACCCAGTGGGCTGTCACAGTCATATAGTCCTGACCCTGCCCTGCTCCACTTGTCCACATGTCCGTGGTTAAGTGGACATTGGGTACAACTGCATTTTTTAGGACACTGGTGAGTCTTTTTCTGACGTCCGTGTACATTCTCGGTATCGCCTGCCTACAGAAGTGGAACCTAGATGGTATTTGGTAACGGGGGCACACTGCCTCAATAAATTGTCTAGTTCCCTGTGAACTAACGGCGGATACCGGACGCACGTCTAACACCAACATAGTTGTCAAGGACTCAGTTATCCGCTTTGCAACAGGATGACTGCTGTGATATTTCATCTTCCTCGCAAAGGACTGTTGGACAGTCAATTGCTTACTGGAAGTAGTACAAGTGGGCTTACGACTTCCCCTCTGGGATGACCATCGACTCCCAGCAGCAACAACAGCAGCGCCAGCAGCAGTAGGCGTTACACGCAAGGATGCATCGGAGGAATCCCAGGCAGGAGAGGACTCGTCAGAATTGCCAGTGACATGGCCTGCAGGACTATTGGCATTCCTGGGGAAGGAGGAAATTGACACTGAGGGAGTTGGTGGGGTGGTTTGCGTGAGCTTGGTTACAAGAGGAAGGGATTTACTGGTCAGTGGACTGCTTCCGCTGTCGGCCCAAGTTTTTGAACTTGTCACTGACTTATTATGAATGCGCTGCAGGTGACGTATAAGGGAGGATGTTCCGAGGTGGTTAACGTCCTTACCCCTACTTATTACAGCTTGACAAAGGGAACACACGGCTTGACACCTGTTGTCCGCATTTCTGGTGAAATACTTCCACACCGAAGAGCTGATTTTTTTGGTATTTTCACCAGGCATGTCAACGGCCCTATTCCTCCCACGGACAACAGGTGTCTCCCCGGGTGCCTGACTTAAACAAACCACCTCACCATCAGAATCCTCCTGGTCAATTTCCTCCCCAGCGCCAGCAACACCCATATCCTCCTCATCCTGGTGTACTTCAACACTGACATCTTCAATCTGACTATCAGGAACTGGACTGCGGGTGCTCCTTCCAGCACTTGCAGGGGGCGTGCAAATGGTGGAAGGCGCATGCTCTTCACGTCCAGTGTTGGGAAGGTCAGGCATCGCAACCGACACAATTGGACTCTCCTTGTGGATTTGGGATTTCGAAGAACGCACAGTTCTTTGCGGTGCTACTGCTTTTGCCAGCTTGAGTCTTTTCATTTTTCTAGCGAGAGGCTGAGTGCCTCCATCCTCATGTGAAGCTGAACCACTAGCCATGAACATAGGCCAGGGCCTCAGCCGTTCCTTGCCACTCCGTGTGGTAAATGGCATATTGGCAAGTTTACGCTTCTCCTCCGACAATTTTATTTTAGGTTTTGGAGTCCTTTTTTTACTGATATTTGGTGTTTTGGATTTGACATGCTCTGTACTATGACATTGGGCATCGGCCTTGGCAGACGACGTTGCTGGCATTTCATTGTCTCGGCCATGACTAGTGGCAGCAGCTTCAGCACGAGGTGGAAGTGGATCTTGATCTTTCCCTAATTTTGGAACCTCAACATTTTTGTTCTCCATATTTTAATAGGCACAACTAAAAGGCACCTCAGGTAAACAATGGAGATGGATGGATACTAGTATACAATTATGGATGGACTGCCGAGTGCCGACACAGAGGTAGCTACAGCCGTGGACTACCGTACTGTACTGTGTCTGCTGCTAATATAGACTGGTTGATAAAGAGATGTAGTAGTAGTATGTATGTATAAAGAAGAAAGAAAAAAAAACCACGGGTAGGTGGTATACAATTATGGACGGACTGCCCAGTGCCGACACAGAGGTAGCTACAGCCATGGACTACCGTACTGTACTGTGTCTGCTGCTAATATAGACTGGTTGATAAAGAGATGTAGTAGTAGTAGTATGTATGTATAAAGAAGAAAGAAAAAAAAACCACGGGTAGGTGGTATACAATTATGGACGGACTGCCCAGTGCCGACACAGAGGTAGCTACAGCCGTGGACTACCGTACTGTACTGTGTCTGCTGCTAATATAGACTGGTTGATAAAGAGATGTAGTAGTAGTATGTATGTATAAAGAAGAAAGAAAAAAAAACCACGGGTAGGTGGTATACAATTATGGACGGACTGCCCAGTGCCGACACAGAGGTAGCTACAGCCGTGGACTACCGTACTGTACTGTGTCTGCTGCTAATATAGACTGGTTGATAAAGAGATGTAGTAGTAGTAGTATGTATGTATAAAGAAGAAAGAAAAAAAAACCACGGGTAGGTGGTATACAATTATGGACGGACTGCCGAGTGCCGACACAGAGGTAGCTACAGCCGTGGACTACCGTACTGTACTGTGTCTGCTGCTAATATAGACTGGTTGATAAAGAGATGTAGTAGTAGTATGTATGTATAAAGAAGAAAGAAAAAAAAACCACGGGTAGGTGGTATACAATTATGGACGGACTGCCGAGTGCCGACACAGAGGTAGCTACAGCCGTGAACTACCGTACTGTGTCTGCTGCGACTGGATGATAAATAATGATATAAAAAATATATATATATCACTACTGCAGCCGGACAGGTATATATTATATAATGACGGACCTGCTGGACACTGTCTGTCAGCAGAATGAGTTTTTTATAGAATAAAAAAAAAAACACCACACAAGTGAAGTCACACGACGAGTGTTTAACTTTTTCAGGCAATCACAATATAGTATACTATACTACTAACTATACTGGTGGTCAGTGTGGTCAGGTCACTGGTCAGTCACACTGGCAGTGGCACTCCTGCAGCAAAAGTGTGCACTGTTTAATTTTAATAATAATATGTACTCCTGGCTCCTGCTATAACCTATAACTGGCACTGCAGTGCTCCCCAGTCTCCCCCACAATTATAAGATGTGTGAGCTGAGCACAGTCAGATACGAGTGTTTAACTTTTTCAGGCAATCACAATATAGTATACTATACTACTAACTATACTGGTGGTCAGTGTGGTCAGGTCACTGGTCAGTCACACTGGCAGTGGCACTCCTGCAGCAAAAGTGTGCACTGTTTAATTTTAATAATAATATGTACTCCTGGCTCCTGCTATAACCTATAACTGGCACTGCAGTGCTCCCCAGTCTCCCCCACAATTATAAGATGTGTGAGCTGAGCACAGTCAGATATATACATAGATGATGCAGCACACTGGGCTGAGCAGTGCACACAGATATGGTATGTGACTGAGTCACTGTGTATCGTTTTTTTCAGGCAGAGAACGGATATATTAAATAAAACTGCACTGTCTGGTGGTCACTGTGGTCAGTCACTAGTAAACTCTGCACTCTCTACAGTTCTACAGTACTCCTAAGCTCCAGTAAATCAGGTCAATCTCTCTCTCTCTCTCTTCTAATCTAAATGGAGAGGACGCCAGCCACGTCCTCTCCCTATCAATCTCAATGCACGTGTGAAAATGGCGGCGACGCGCGGCTCCTTATATAGAATCCGAGTCTCGCGAGAATCCGACAGCGTCATGATGACGTTCGGGCGCGCTCGGGTTAACCGAGCAAGGCGGGAAGATCCGAGTCGCTCGGACCCGTGAAAAAAAACATGAAGTTCGTGCGGGTTCGGATTCAGAGAAACCGAACCCGCTCATCTCTATTTTTCATACTGATAACTGGGTAGTTTATCACAAGTTATACGGTGTGATTGGTGTGGCTGGTATGAATCTTGCCCTGGATTAACAAAATCCTTTCCTCATACTGTCCGTCTCCTCTGGGCACAGTTTCTCTAACTGTGGCATAGAGGGAGGAGCCAGTGCACACCCAGAACTAAAGTCTTTCTTAAAGTGCCCATGTCTCCTGTGGAGCCTGTCTATCCCCATGGTCCTTACAAAGTCCCCAGCATCCTCTACGGACTACGAGAAAAAGATTTACCGGTAGGTTTAAAATCTTATTTTCTACTTTATTCTTTTCTATCCTAGTTTATTACGACCAAATCTCATCCAAGGAGTTTGATATTCTACTACCTGCATGTAATTTAAATTGCTTAAATTGTTTATATGGTTGATTTGTCTTTCACAATCCATAATCTGCAACTTGGATGTACTTGTGTCATTGAAAATCTTATAATAAAAATGTATATATATTTAAAAAAAAAAGTTATAAGACATATGCATTCAATATTTGAAGAAACAAAATAAAATAAAGCTATCTATTGGGTTTCACTAACAAGCACATTGGAAGACTTGACTACTGTTAAAAGACATGCATTACATGGTATAGAGCCACAAACCACAATGTAGTAAAATAAAAACAAACTTACATGTGTATCAAACCTATGTGAGGCTTACATTGATAGTGCAAGATCAACACTCTATCAACTGTGCAAACTAGACTGCACATAAATGCCATAAAATGTATCTGAGATTTTAGTAAATAAGGCCCGTTGCTGTCCGGGTCACGCAGCCGTCACGGCCCGCCCCCATACGGTCCGGTCATGTTTGCGTTGTCCTGACTGTGCCCCCAAAATGGCGGCACAACGCCGCTGGCCCGACTCCTCCTGCCCAGTGACCGCCTCTGCCTGTCAATCAGGCAGAGGCGCTCACTGGGCAGAGATGCTGATCGCATCTCTGGCATGTGCCGGTGCACTGCGGCACCAGCACACACGCACTTCAGACCTGATCTCCTGTTGTGTGAATATGCACAGCAGGGATCAGGTCTGAATTAGGCCCTATATACAGCTGTCAGTAAGGCAGGGATGTGCTGCTGCCAGTGAGGCAGGGATGTGCTGCTGGTAGTGAAGCAGTGATGTGCTGCTGTCAGCGAAGCAGTGCTGTGCTGCTGTCAGCGAGACAGGGATGTGCTGCTGTCAGCGAGGCAGGGATGTGCTGCTGTCAGCGAAGCAGGGATGTGCTGCTGTCAGCGAAGCAGGGATGTGCTGCTGTCAGCGAAGCAGGGATGTGCTGCTGTCAGCGAAGCAGGGATGTGCTGCTGTCTGCGAGGCAGGGATGTGCTGCTGTCAGCGAGGCAGGGATGTGCTGCTGTCAGCGAGGCAGGGATGTGCTGCTATAAGTGAGGCAGGGATGTGCTGCTGTCATTGAAGCAGGAATGTGCTGCTGCAGTGACGCAGAGATATGCTGCCCACTATCTCCCTATCACCCCTGCCTGAGTCACACACTTTCCCTGTCACCCCTGCCTCAGTTACCCACTATCTCCCAGTCACCGCTGCCTCAGTCAACCACTATACCTGCGATCCCTGCCTCAGTCACCCACTATACCAGTCACCCCTGCTTTAGTCACCCACTGTCACCCTATCACCCCTGCTTCAGTCACCCACTAGCCCTGTCCACCCTGCCTCAGTCACCCACTATCTCCCAGTCACCCCTGCCTCAGTCAGCCACTATCCCTGTCACCCCTGCCTCAGTCTCTTACTGTCCCTGTCACCCCTGCCACAGTCATCCACTATCTTCCTATCACCCCTGCCTTAGTCATTTATTATCCCTGTCACCCACTTTCTTCCCATACTTACCCAACCCCTTCCTATCACCCCTCCCTCAGTAACCCACTATCTCCCTGTCACCCACTATCTCCCAGTCACCCCGGCCTCAGTCACCCACTATCTCCCACTCATACATGCTTCAGTCACCCACTATCTCCCAGTCATCCCTGCCTCAGTCACCTACTGACACCAGTGCAGACATTTCTGCTGCGGCCTCTCCACTCGTGCTGTGTCCCTCTGACAGATTTACTGACGGTCTGTCCCCCATAAGCCGGTGTGTCTGTGGGTACTTGGTACATGTGTGTCAACATGTCAGTGGCTGAATGTTTTTCCCAAGAGGAAACTATATTAGGAATGCAGACATATGATGGTGGCCCTGTTGGCACCACCAATAACTGACTGGGTAAATGTTTCAGTAAAATCAGAGTAAGGTTGGATAAATCTGTGTCCCAGACACAGACGTAGAGAATAGATGTGATGTTCATGGCTATGTTTCTTTTCCCTCAGGCCCCGCGGGGTCGCAAAAATGTTATTTTGCCCAGTTACTACACACTGATACTGACACGGATACTGATTCCTATGTCGACCATAATGTTTCCTGATTAGATCCAATATTGGCAAGGAGCATTCAGTACATGATTGTGGATATTAAGGACATATTAAAATCACTGAAGACCCTGCTGTTCCTGACAAAGGGGTCTATATGTATGTATATATAGATATATAATGAAAGCTGATGTAACGTTCCTCCATCTCTGTTTGATAAAGTCTGGGCCAGCTCGACAAGATGGTTTCAAATCCCCAAAAGGATTCTGGTTGTTTATTCATTTCCCGCCGCGGACAGAATAAAGTGGGAGTCACCCCCTGTTCTGCACGGGGCCCTCTCACAAATCCAGCGGATCGTATGCAGGAAGCTACATTATTTCTAGTTATGTAACCACGGGTACATTACTTAGACCTGCCATTACATGTGCATGGGTAAGTAGTAGTATTCAAGAATTGGTCGAATACCTTGTCATCCGATATAGATACCCTGGAGAGATGGGATACTCCTTACGTTGTATCATATCAAGGACACTGCAGCATACTTACGTGAGACTGCAAGGGATATAGGACTCTTGAGTTCACGGGCCAATTTCATGGCAGTCTCGGATAGGAGGGCATTGTGGATTCACCAAGAGAATGCTGATGCTGACTCCAAGAAGAAAGGGAGTCTCTTCCCTATGAAGGTGAAGCCTTGTTTGGTGACTGCCTAGTTAATTTGATCTCGGCAGCTCCCGCAATTAAGTCAACCTTCTTGCCCTATGTTCCCTCCCAACGGATGAAGACGCATCATTATCTGATGCAGTCATTTCGGCCCAATAGATATGCAAGAAGTTAAGATTCCCCTTTCTTTGCAGGTAGAGGAAGGAGAAGAGAGAAGAGGTCTGCATCCTCTTCAAGATCGCAGGAGCAGAGATCATCCTCTGCTTCTGCCAAATCCACCGCATGACGCTGGGGCTCTCTTGCAGGAGCCCGCACCAGTGGGGGCACGTCTAAAACTCTTCAGTCAGTTCTGGATTCATTCGGACATGGACTCGTGTGTTTTACAAATAGTGTCCCAAGGGTACAAACTGGGGTTTCAAGATGTTCCCCCTCACCGATTGTTCAAATCGGCCTTAGTCAGCAGGGAGAAGGTTTTTATTCAAGCCTCTTCGTGGTCCCTAAGCCGGACGGCTCAGTCAGACCAATCTGAAATCTGAAATCCCTCAATTTCTACCTAAGGAAATTCAATTTCAAGATGGAATCTCTCAGTGCAGTGATCTCCAGTCCGGAGGAAGGAGATTTCATGGTTTTAGTAGACATAAAGGATGCCTACTTACATGTTCCCATTTAGCCTCTGCATCAAGCTACCTGAGGTTTGCAATTCAGTATTGTCATTACCAATTTCAGACATTGCCGTTTGGTCTGTCCACGCCTCTGAGGATTTTCACCAGGGTGATCGCAAGCAAGGAGTAACAATTATCCCGTACTTGGATGATCTCTTGATAAAGGCGAGATCCAGGGACCAGTTAGTGCAAAACATTGCACTCTCCCTGACAGTTCTTCAACAACATGGTTGGCTCCTAAACTTGCCAAAATCGCAGTTGGTCCCAATGACGCGGTTGTTGTTTTTGGGAGTGATACTGGACACAGAAGAGGTTTTCTTCCAGTGGAAAGGCTCTGGAGATCCAGAGTCTGGTCAAACAAATTCTGAAACCAGCAAGAGTGTTAATCCATCAATGCATTTGGTTGCTGGGGAAGATGGTTGCGGCCTACGAGCCCATTCAGTTTGGCAGGTTCCATGCCAGAGTGTTCCAGTGGGACCTGTTGGACAAGTGGTCCGGATCCCACCTACACACGCACCGGAGGATAATCCTGTCTTCCAAGACCAGAATCTCACTCCATTGGTGGCTGCACAGTTCTCACCTCCTAGAGGGGCGAAGGTTCGGGATCCAGGACTGGATCCTAGGGACCATGGATGCAACCCTCCGAGGCTGGGGAGCAGTCACACAGGGGGAAAACGTCCAAGGAAGATGGTCAAGTCGGGAAAGTTGTCTCCACATAAATGTTCTGGAGTTAAGGGCCATTTAATAACTGCAGACACAGTACGCACTGGGACGGGTGCCCAGCATCCTCTACGGACTAAGAGAAAAGGATTTACCGGTAGGTATTAAAATCCTATTTTCTCTAACGTCCTAGAGGATGCTGGGGACTCCGTAAGGACCATGGGGATAGACGGGCTCCGCAGGAGACATGGGCACTTTAAGAAAGACTTTAGTTCTGGGTGTGCACTGGCTCCTCCCTCTATGCCCCTCCTCCATACCTCAGTTTGATACTGTGCCCAGTGGAGACTGGGTGCTTTTCAGGAGCTCTCCTGAGCTTTCTGACAGAAAGTATTTTGCTAGGTTTTTAATTTTCAGGGAGCACTGCTGGCAACAGACTCCCTGCATCGAGGGACTGAGGGGAGAGAAGCAGCCCTACTCTCCGAGTTGCAAGGTCCTGCTTCTTAAGCTACTGGACACCATTAGCTCCAAAGGGATTAGCTCCAAAGGGATTGGTACGCAGGATCTCACCCTCGCCATCCGTCCCCCTCGCAGAGCCGGAAGATAGAAGCCGGGTGAGTATGAGAAGAAAAGAAGACTTCAGAGGCGCAAGAGGACTTCATGATCTTCATTGAGGTAACGCACAGCACTGCAGCTGTGCGCCATTGCTCCCATACACCTCACATACTCCGGTCACTGTAAGGGTGCAGGGCGCAGGGGGGGCGCCCTGGGCTGCAATATAAACCTCTTTTTGGCAAAAATATAACATATATACAGCTGGGCACTGTATATATGTATGAGCCCCCGCCAATTGTACAGTTTAAGCGGGACAGAAGCCCGCCGCCGAGGGGGCGGGGCTTCTCCCTCAGCACTCACCAGCGCCATTTTTTCTCCACAGCACCGCTGAGAGGAAGCTCCCCGGACTCTCCCCTGCTTATACCACGGTAGACAAGAGGGTTGAAAAGAGAGGGGGGGGGGCACATAATTCGGCGCAAATTACATACAGCAGCGCTACTGTGCAAACATTAAGTTACTGTGCTATTCCTGGGTTATATAGCGCTGGGGTATGTGCTGGCATACTCTCTCTCTGTCTCTCCAAAGGGCCTTGTGGGGGAAATGTCTTCAGTAAAAGTATTCCCTGTGTGTGTGGTGTGTCGGTACGCGTGTGTCGACATGTCTGAGGAAGAAGGCTATATTAGAGAGGAGCGGGAGCAAATGAACGTGGTGTCTCCGCCGACACCTGATTGGATGGATATGTGGAATGTTTTAAGTGCTAGTGTAAACTCATTGCACAAAAGATTAGACAAGGCTGAAGCTTTGGGACAGTCAGGGTCTCAACCCATGCCTGATCCTATGTCGCAGGGACTGTCAGGGTCTCATAAGCGCCCACTATCCAGATTGTTGACACAGATACCAACACGGATTCTGACTCCAGTGTCGATTACGATGATGCAAAGTTACAGCCAAAATTGGCAAAATACATTTGATATATGATTATGGCAATAAAAAATGTTTTGCACATCACAGAGGAGCCCCCTATCCCTGACAAGAGGGTACATATGTACAAGGGAAAGAAGCCTGAGGTAACCTTTCCCCCCTCACACGAGCTGAACGAGTTATGTGAAAAAGCTTGGGAATCCCCTGCAGATTTCCAAAAGGATTCTTATGGCGTATCCTTTCCCATCAACGGATAGGTTACGATGGGAATCCTCCCCTTGGGTGGACAAAGCATTAACACGCTTATCCAAGAAGGTAGCCCTCCCGTCCCAGGATACGGCTACCCTCAAAGAGTCTGCTGACCGCAAACAGGAGATTACCCTGAAGTCCATTTATACACATTCAGGTACCTTACTCAGACCGGCAATTGCGTCGGCCTGGGTGTGTAGTGCTGTAGCGGCATGGACGGATACCCTAGATAAGGCTACTATTATTGCCCCTGGGGCATATAAGAGATGCTGTCCTATATAAGTGTGTATGCAAACTACAGGTGGTGCTGCAGGGCTCACACCCTTTTACTTGTCTTGTAGATCAACTCTGGAGCTGTTACTGGGTCCAGCTGCTGCAAGAAATCAGCTTGAATGCTTCAGGGGCTTGGGCATGGCCAACATGAGCCCCACACTGATGGGGGTGTATAAAGCGATCTAGGGGTCATCCAAGCGCAACCCCACAAAGGCCGCCATGCCCTGCGTGACCATTTTCTCTTTTCATATGCAGACGAGGGTTGAAGCCAACTATGCCCATTGCTTGGATGACATCACCATATGCGAATCCATCTGCTGCAGGCATTCCCCCAGGAATGCTTGCACTAGTTGTTGCATTTGGTTTGTTGTTTGGGGGGTGCTTCAGTATTAGGCAGCCTTCTGCCCTCCCACATTCGTCTGAAAATGTGTTCTCCCTGCAGTTGTTGTCCCCAGATGAGAGCTCCCTTGTACTGCCTCAGTTGAATCTCCTTTACTTGACGGAGGTGTGCCTGAGCAGCGGCCCTCCCCAGCCCTATCTCAAATCATACTTATTTTGCATAGGTGATACCATGGTCATGAAGATTGTTTTCCCAGGGTGAGGTTCATTCATTGCATTCTGGGTATGCTGACCTCTGTGATTTCCCCAAATGTGGGAAACTCGACTGCATAATTTGTGGTAGGGGGGGGGGGCTGCATTTGTGCTTTCCCCTGGTTGGCTCTGGTATAATTCAGATCTCTTTGTCTCAGGTCTCTCTCCAGCCTAGTTTGCTGTCTGTTTCCACTTCTCTTTTCTTGAGCCCCTCCCTTCTATGCCCTTGCGCACTATCCTGACTTCTCCCGTCTGCTTACTTTGTGCCTTCCAACGCACAATGCGAACTACAGGTGGTGTTGCAGGGCCCACACCCTTTAATGTGCCTTACAGAGCAGCTCTGGAGCTGTTACAGTGCCCAGCTGCTGCAAGAAATCAGCTTGAATGCTTCAGGGGCAGGGGCATGGCCAACATGAGCCCCACACCGAAGGTGTGATGTTTGTGGGTACTTCAGTATTAGGCAGCCTTCCGCCCTCTCATGTTTATCTGAAAATATGTGGTCTCCCTGCAGTTGTTGTCCCCAGACAAGAGTTTTCATGTGCTTCCTCAGTTGAATCTCCTTAACTTGACGGGGGTGTGCCCGAGCAGCGGCCCTCCACAGCCCTATCTCAACACATGCTTTTCTTGCGTATGAGATCTCTTGATCATGAAGATAGTTCTCACAGGGTGAGGTTCATCCATTACATTTTAAAGTAGGAAGGTACAAATTACATATTCAAATTACATATATGTGCTGGATTCAAATGTTTTCCCCCATTCCTTTCTCAATTGTGCCCATCAGCAGCTATTCTAATGTTGCTGCCAATGGTTGTGACACATTCATTTCTTCTGTGGGGTACACTGGACTCCACAAGGATTCACATTGGGTGTAGAGTAGGATCTTGATCTGAGGCACCAACAGGCTCAAAGCTTTTGACTGTTCCCTCTATAACCTCGCTTCCATGAACAGGGAGCTCAGTTTGTAGTTGGTGCCTTCAGTAGCAGGCCACTTAACAGGGGGCTGCCTCAGGCAGCCTATTCTTAGCTATTAATTTTGACAAGAAAAGAAGAACTTTTTTTTATAAGAATCTACAACGGCTGCAGCAGGCTAGGTCTAATAGACATCTTTACTGCAGCTCCATCACTCCCAGCGGCGCAGTATACTCCCGTGCCCTGGTTGCTGGGTCACTGCAGCGGAGGCTCCGGTTTCTTCCTAAGGTCAGTCACACACACACCGCCCTCCGGGATCACGAGTCCGCTGATGAAAGGGAGGTAAGGTACTTCTGTGCCCGCACTATACCGTGATCCAGCGTGGCTGTAGGGGGCGGGCCATGTGCGCACTGGCGTGGACACTGATTACTGGGCAGCCGCTCCACTAGCCACCAGGGACAGTTAAGGAGCACAGCTCTGGGGGGTTTTCTCTTATATTAACCCCATTTTGTACTACCCGCAGTGCATTGTGATAGGTAATAGAGCCTGATTCAGGTTGGATTGCAATCGCAATAAGCAATCCAACTGCAAAAATTGCATCGCCTCTGACTGTCAATCGGTGCTGGGGGGGGGGTCAGCAACACTCCATTTCTAAGTCGGAGATGGAGCGGTGCGTGGGCAGGGCTTCAAAATGGGGTCGGCAATGGAGAAAATGGGGTCGGCAACGGAGAAACAGGAGGCGTGGTCAGAGCGGCTGCATGACATCACATGCAGCAGCTGCGATCACAAAAATGGTGGCGGCTTCCTGCGCACACATACAGTCTGCACCAACAGGAGGCTAACCTATTTTTTATGATCACGCTGAACTGCACTGCGACTGCAATTTCAGCATGGTCAAGAAGGGAGGCGGCATGCTGGGTGGCCCCAGCATGTGAACCAAAGGATTGCAAATTCTGTTACTTAGCGGAATTTGCAATCCTTACTGAATTAGGCCCATTGATTACAAAATTTATTTGTAAATATTTGAAGTTTTTCTTCAGGGACTAACACAAAATATGCTTGGGGCTACTAACACATGGGTAAGCCACGTAAAGCTTCCCATGGGTCAGTGGCATCACAATGGGGTTGCGGCCCACACCCGAGTGTCACCCGCCAAGGGGGGTGACACCAAAGTGCCGGCTCCTCTTCAGTGACAGAATATGGGTGTTTCACTGTGACATTACGTGCAACACCCAGTTTCTGTCACTGTGCAGGAGCCAGCACCACTCACACACTAGTCCCCGGGTGCAGCCCCCAACCCCCAAGATACCCGGAGCAACAAAATGGAGATTCAGGCCAACAGGCCACACCCCTACCTATGAGACCATGCCTCCTTTTTACCATTGCGCTGCTTATCTGCGCGCACTGCATTACAATCTCCCTCGCTGCCTCCTGCCTGCTGATCCCTCCTAAGATCTACGCCTCCTGCCCTGAGTGTTAGCCCTTGTGACTTGTTGACCATCATAGCGAAGCAGATTCTTACAGAAAACTGCAGGGGCTTAGATTGAAAAGAAAAACATTGACGAACCCATCATTTCAGCAACAGGGTCTGCCACACGGCTGACTGAAATGACTGGTTGGTTTGGGCCCCCACCAAAAAAGAAGCAATCAATCTCTCCTTGCACAAACTGGCTCTACAGAGGCAAGATGTCCACCTCATCATCCTCCGATTCCTCACCCCTTTCACTGTGTACATCGCCCTCCTCACAGATTATTAATTCGTCCCCACTGGAATCCACCATCTCAGATCCCTGTGTACTTTCTGGAGGCAATTGCTGGTGAATGTCTCCACGGAGGAATTGATTATAATTCATTTTGATGATCATCATCTTCTCCACATTTTCTGGAAGTAACCTCGTACGCCGATTGCTGACAAGGTGAGCGGCTGCACTAAACACTCTTTTGGAGTACACACTGGAGGGAGGGCAACTTAGGTAGAATAAAGCCAGTTTGTGCAAGGGCCTCCAAATTGCCTCTTTTTCCTGCCAGTATACATACGGACTGTCTGACGTGCCTACCTGGATGCGGTCACTCATATAATCCTCCACCATTCTTTCAAAGGTGACAGAATCATATGCAGTGACAGTAGACGACATGTCAGTAATCGTTGCCAGGTCCTTCAGTCCGGACCAGATGTCAGCACTCACTCCAGACTGCCCTGCATCACCGCCAGCGGGTGGGCTCGGAATTCTTAGCCTTTTCCTCGCACCCCCAGTTGCGGGAGAATGTGAAGGAGGAGCTGTTGACGGGTCACGTTCCGCTTGACTTGACAATTTTCTCACCAGCAGGTCTTTGAACCTCTGCAGACTTGTGTCTGCCGGAAAGAGAGATACAATGTAGGTTTTAAATCTAGGATCGAGTACGGTGGCCAAAATGTATTGCTCTGATTTCAACAGATTGAATCCTGGTTAAGCGAATTAAGGGCTCCATCCACAAGTCCCACATGCCTAGCGGAATTGCTCTGTTTTAGCTCCTCCTTCAATGTCTCCAGCTTCTTCTGCAAAAGCCTGATGAGGGGAATGACCTGACTCAGGCTGGCAGTGTCTGAACTGACTTCACGTGTGGCAAGTTCAAAGGGTTGCAGAACCTTGCACAACGTTGAAATCATTCTCCACTGCGCTTGAGTCAGGTGCATTCCCCCTACTTTGCCTATATCGTGGGTAGATGTATAGGCTTGAATGGCCTTTTGCTGCTCCTCCATCCTCTGAAGCATATAGAGGGTTGAATTCCACCTCGTTACCACCTCTTGCTTCAGAGGATGGCAGGGCAGGTTCAGGAATGTTTGGTGGTGCTCCAGTCTTCGGCACGCGGTGGCTGAATGCAGAAAGTGGCCCGCAATTCTTCGGGCCACCGACAGCATCTCTTGCACGCCCCTGTCATTTTTTAAATAATTCTGCACCACCAAATTCAATGTATGTGCAAAACATGGGACGTGCTGGAATTTGCCCAGATGTAATGCACGCACAATATTGGTGGCGTTGTCCGATGTCACAAATCCCCAGGAGAGTCCAGTTGGGGTAAGCCATTCTGCGATGATGTTCCTCAGTTTCCGTAAGAGGTTGTCAGCTGTGTGCCTCTTATGGAAAGCGGTGATACAAAGCGTAGCCTGCCTAGGAATGAGTTGGCATTTGTGAGATGCTGCTACTGGTGCCGCCGCTGCTGTTCTTGCTGCGGGAGGCAATACATCTACCCAGTGGGCTGTCACAGTCATATAGTCCTGAGTCTGCCCTGCTCCACTTAACCACAGACAAGTGGACATTGGGTATAACTGCATTTTTTAGGACACTGGTGACTCTTTTTCTGAGGTCTGTGTACATTTTCGGTATCGCCTGCCTAGAGAAATGGAACCTAGAGGGTATTTGGTACCGGGGACACAGTACCTCAATCAAGTCTCTAGTTGCCTCTAAATTAACGATGGATACCGGAACCAAGTTTCTCACCACCCAGACCTGAGTTATCCGCTTTGCAGCAGGATGACTGCTGTGATATTTCATCTTCCTCGCAAAGGACTGTTGGACAGTCAATTGCTTACTGGAAGTAGTACAAGTGGTCTTCCGACTTCCCCTCTGGGATGACGATCGACTCCCAGCAGCAACAACAGCAGTGCCAGCAGCAGTAGGCGTTACACTCAAGGATGCATCGGAGGAATCCCAGGCAGGAGAGGACTCGTCAGACTTGCCAGTGACATGGCCTGCAGGACTATTGGCTCTCCTGTCTAAGGAGGAAATTGACACTGAGGGAGTTGGCGGTGTGGTTTGCAGGAGCTTGGTTACAAGAGGAAGGTGGTCAGTGGACTGCTTCCGCTGTCATCCAAAGTTTTTGAACTTGTCACTGACTTATGATTAATGCGCTGCAGGTGACGTATAAGGGAGGATGTTCCGAGGTGGTTAACGTCCTTATCCCTACTTATTACAGCTTGACAAAGGCAACGCATGGCTTGACACCTGTTGTCCGCATTTGTGTACAGGATGCATACCTTCATGTCCCCATTTATCCACCTCATCAGGCGTACCTCAGATTTGCGGTACAGGACTGTCATTGCCAATTTCAGGCATTGCTGTTTGGTCTCTCCATGGCCCTGAGAATTTTCACCAAGGTAATGACGGAAATGATGGTGCTCCTGTGCAAGCAAGGTGTCACAATTATCCCGTACTTGGGCGATCTCATAAAAGCGAGATCAAGAGAGCAGTTGCTGAACAGCGTATCACTTTCACTGAAAGTGTTACAGCAACACGGCTGGATTCTCAATATCCCGAAGTCGCAGTTGATTCCTACTACTCGTCTGTCTTTCTTGGGCATGATTCTGGACACGGACGAGAAGAGGGTTTATCTCCTGATAGAAAAGGCCCAGGAACTCATGACTCTTGTCAGGAACCTATTGAAACCAAAACAGGTGTCAGTGCATTACTGCACTCGAGTCCTGGGAAAGATGGTGGCATCATACGAGGCCATTCCATTCGGCAGGATCCATGCGAGGACTTTCCAATGGGACCTACTGGACAAGTGGTCTGGGTCACATTTACAGATGCATTGGTTTATCACCCTGTCCCCCAGGGTCAGGGTATCACTCCTGTGGTGGCTGCAGAGTGCTCACCTTCTCGAGGGACGCAGATTCAGCATTCAGGGCTGGATCCTGGTGACCACAGACGCAAGCCTCCAAGGTTGGGAAGCAGTCACACAGGGAAGAAATTTCCAAGGTATTTGGTCAAGTCAAGAGACTTGTCTTCACATCAACATCCTGGATCTAAGGGCCATATACAATGCCCTATGTCAAGCGGAGACCTTACTTTGCGACCAACCGGTTCTGATCCAGTCAGACAACGTCACCGCAGTGGCTCATGTAAACCGCCAAGGCGGCACAAGGAGCAGAGTGGCGATGGCACAAGCCACCAGAATTCTTTGCTGGGTGGAGAATCACGCAAGCGCACTGTCAGCAGTGTTCATTCTGGGAGTGGACAACTGGGAAGCAGACTTCCTCAGCAGACACATCCTACATCCGGGAGAGTGGGGACTTCATCAGGAAGTCTTTGCACAGATTACAAGTCGGTGGGAACTGCCACAGATAGACATGATGTTGTCCCGGCTCAACAAAAAGCTACAGAGGTATTGCGCAAGGTCAAGAGACCCTCAGGCAGTAGCTGTAGACGCCCTAGTGACACCGTGGGTGTTCCGGTCGGTCTATGTATTTCCTCCTCTTCCTCTCATACCCAAGGTGTTGAGGATAATAAGACAAAGAGGAGTGAGAACAATCCTTATTGTTCCAGATTGGCCACGGAGGACCTGGTATCCGGATCTGCAGGAAATGCTCACAGAAGATCTGTGGCCTCTCCCTCTAAGACAGGACCTGTTGCATCAGGGGCCCTGTCTGTTCCAAGACTTACCGCGGCTGCGTTTGACGGCATGGCGGTTGAATGCCGGATCCTAGCATTCCGGTTGAGGTCATCCCTACGCTGATAAAGGCTAGGAAGGATGTAACGTTAAAACATTACACCGTATATGGCGAAATTATGTTTCTTGGTGTGAGGCCAGGAATGCTCCTACGGAAGAATTCCATCTGGGCCGTTTCCTTCACTTCCTACAAACTGGAGTGAATTTGGGCCTAAAATTAGGCTCTATTAAGGTCCAGATTTCGGCCTTATCCATTTTCTTTCAAAAAGAATTGGCTTCTCTTCCAGAAGTTCAGACTTTTGTAAAAGGAGTGCTGCATATTCAGCCTCCTTTTGTGCCTCCGGTGGCACCTTGGGACCTTAACGTGGTGTTAAGTTTTCTAAAATCACACTGGTTTGAACCACTTAAAACAGTGGAGTTAAAATATCTCACATGGAAGGTGGTCATGTTATTAGCCTTGGCTTCGGCTAGGCGAGTGTCGGAATTAGCGGCTTTGTCACATAAAAGCACATATTTGGTATTCCATGTGGATAGAGCAGAATTGCGGACCCGTCCTCAATTCCTACCAAAAGTGGTCTCATCTTTTCATATGAACCAACCTATTGTGGTGCCTGTGGCTACGCGTGACTTGGAGGATTCCGAGTTACTTGATGTGGTCAGGGCTTTGAAAATTTACGTGGCCAGGATGGCTAGAGTCAGGAAAACTGAAGCGCTGTTTGTCCTGTATGCAACCAACAAGATTGGTGCCCCTGCTTCAAAGCAGGCTATTGCTCGCCGGATTTGTAACACGATTCAGCAAGCGCATTCTATGGCTGGATTGCAGTTACTGAAATCGGTCAAGGCCCATTCCACGAGGAAAGTGGGCTCTTCTTGGGCGGCTGCCCGAGGGGTTTCGGCACTACAGCTGTGTCAAGCTGCTACTTAGTCGGGTTCAAACACCTTTGCAAAATACTATAAGTTTGATACCCTGGCTGAGGAGGAACTCATGTTTGCTCAATCGGTGCTGCAGAGTCATCCGCACTCTCCCGCCCGTTTTGGAGCATTGGTATAATCCCCATGGTCCTTACGGAGTCCCCAGCATCCTCTAGGACGTTAGAGAAAATAAGATTTTAAACCTACCGGTAAATCTTTTTATCGTAGTCCGTAGAGGATGCTGGGCGCCCGTCCCAAGTGCGGACTACTTCTGCAATACTTGTATATAGTTATTGCTTCAATAAGGGTTATGTTATAGTTGCATCGGTCCTGCACTGATGCTATGTTGTTTTTTCATACTGATAACTGAGTAGTTTATCACAAGTTATACGGTGTGATTGGTGTGGCTGGTATGAATCTTGCCCTGGATTAACAAAATCCTTTCCTCATACTGTCCGTCTCCTCTGGGCACAGTTTCTCTAACTGTGGCATAGAGGGAGGAGCCAGTGCACACCCAGAACTAAAGTCTTTCTTAAAGTGCCCATGTCTCCTGTGGAGCCTGTCTATCCCCATGGTCCTTACGGAGTCCCCAGCATCCTCTACGGACTACGAGAAAAAGATTTACCGGTAGGTTTAAAATCTTATTTTCTACTTTATTCTTTTCTATCCTAGTTTATTACGACCAACTCTCATCCAAGGAGTTTGATATTCTACTACCTGCATGTAATTTAAATTGCTTAAATTGTTTATATGGTTGATTTGTCCTTCACAATCCATAATCTGCAACTTGGATGTACTTGTGTCATTGAAAATCTTATAATAAAAATGTATATATATTTTAAAAAAAAAGTTATAAGACATATGCATTCAATATTTGAAGAAACAAAATAAAATAAAGCTATCTATTGGGTTTCACTAACAAGCACATTGGAAGACTTGACTACTGTTAAAAGACATGCATTACATGGTATAGAGCCACAAACCACAATGTAGTAAAATAAAAACAAACTTACATGTGTATCAAACCTATGTGAGGCTTACATTGATAGTGCAAGATCAACACTCTATCAACTGTGCAAACTAGACTGCACATAAATGCCATAAAATTTATCTGAGATTTTAGTAAATAAGGCCCGTTGCTGTCCGGGTCACGCAGCCGTCACGGCCCGCCCCCATACGGTCCGGTCATGTCTGCGTTGTCCTGACTGTGCCCCCAAAATGGCGGCACAACGCCGCTGGCCCGACTCCTCCTGCCCAGTGACCGCCTCTGCCTGTCAATCAGGCAGAGGCGCTCACTGGGCAGAGATGCTGATCGCATCTCTGGCATGTGCCGGTGCACTGCGGCACCAGCACACACGCACTTCAGACCTGATCTCCTGTTGTGTGAATATGCACAGCAGGGATCAGGTCTGAATTAGGCCCTATATACAGCTGTCAGTAAGGCAGGGATGTGCTGCTGCCAGTGAGGCAGGGATGTGCTGCTGGTAGTGAAGCAGTGATGTGCTGCTGTCAGCGAAGCAGTGCTGTGCTGCTGTCAGCGAGACAGGGATGTGCTGCTGTCAGCGAGGCAGGGATGTGCTGCTGTCAGCGAGGCAGGGATGTGCTGCTGTCAGCGAAGCAGGGATGTGCTGCTGTCAGCGAAGCAGGGATGTGCTGCTGTCAGCGAGGCAGGGATGTGCTGCTGTCAGCGAGGCAGGGATGTGCTGCTGTCAGCGAGGCAGGGATGTGCTGCTATAAGTGAGGCAGGGATGTGCTGCTGTCATTGAAGCAGGAATGTGCTGCTGCAGTGACGCAGAGATATGCTGCCCACTATCTCCCTATCACCCCTGCCTGAGTCACACACTTTCCCTGTCACCCCTGCCTCAGTTACCCACTATCTCCCAGTCACCGCTGCCTCAGTCAACCACTATACCTGCGATCCCTGCCTCAGTCACCCACTATACCAGTCACCCCTGCTTTAGTCACCCACTGTCACCCTATCACCCCTGCTTCAGTCACCCACTATCCCTGTCAACCCTGCCTCAGTCACCAACTATCTCCCTGTCACCCCTGCCTCGGTCAGCCACTATCCCTGTCACCCCTGCCTCAGTCTCTTACTGTCCCTGTCACCCCTGCCACAGTCATCCACTATCTCCCTATCACCCCTGCCTTAGTCATTTATTATCCCTGTCACCCACTTTCTTCCCATACTTACCCAACCCCTTCCTATCACCCCTCCCTCAGTAACCCACTATCTCCCTGTCACCCACTATCTCCCAGTCACCCCGGCCTCAGTCACCCACTATCTCCCACTCATACATGCTTCAGTCACCCACTATCTCCCAGTCATCCCTGCCTCAGTCACCTACTGACACCAGTGCAGACATTTCTGCTGCGGCCTCTCCACTCGTGCTGTGTCCCTCTGACAGATTTACTGACGGTCTGTCCCCCATAAGCCGGTGTGTCTGTGGGTACTTGGTACATGTGTGTCAACATGTCAGTGGCTGAATGTTTTTCCCAAGAGGAAACTATATTAGGAATGCAGACATATGATGGTGGCCCTGTTGGCACCACCAATAACTGACTGGGTAAATGTTTCAGTAATATCAGAGTAAGGTTGGATAAATCTGTGTCCCAGACACAGACGTAGAGAATAGATGTGATGTTCATGGCTATGTTTCTTTTCCCTCAGGCCCCGCGGGGTCGCAAAAATGTTATTTTGCCCAGTTACTACACACTGATACTGACACGGATACTGATTCCTATGTCGACCATAATGTTTCCTGATTAGATCCAATATTGGCAAGGAGCATTCTGTACATGATTGTGGATATTAAGGACATATTAAAATCACTGAAGACCCTGCTGTTCCTGACAAAGGGGTCTATATCTATGTATATATAGATATATAATAAAAGCTGATGTAACGTTCCTCCATCTCTGTTTGATAAAGTCTGGGCCAGCTCGACAAGATGGTTTCAAATCCCCAAAAGGATTCTGGTTGTTTATTCATTTCCCGCCGCGGACAGAATAAAGTGGGAGTCACCCCCTGTTCTGCACGGGGCCCTCTCACAAATCCAGCGGATCGTATGCAGGAAGCTACATTATTTCTAGTTATGTAACCACGGGTACATTACTTAGACCTGCCATTACATGTGCATGGGTGAGTAGTAGTATTCAAGAATTGGTCGAATACCTTGTCATCCGATATAGATACCCTGGAGAGATGGGATACTCCTTACATTGTATCATATCAAGGACACTGCAGCATACTTACGTGAGACTGCAAGGGATATAGGACTCTTGAGTTCACGGGCAAATTTCATGGCAGTCTCGGATAGGAGGGCATTGTGGATTCACCAAGAGAATGCTGATGCTGACTCCAAGAAGAAAAGGAGTCTCTTCCCTATGAAGGGGAAGCCTTGTTTGGTGACTGCCTAGTTAATTTGATCTCGGCAGCTCCCGCAGGTAAGTCAACCTTCTTGCCCTATGTTCCCTCCCAACGTATGAAGACGCATCATTATCTGATGCAGTCATTTCGGCCCAATAGATATGCAAGAAGTTAAGATTCCCCTTTCTTTGCAGGTAGAGGAAGGAGAAGAGAGAAGAGGTCTGCATCCTCTTCAAGATCGCATGAGCAGAGATCATCCTCTGCTTCTGCCAAATCCACCGCATGACGCTGGGGCTCTCTTGCAGGAGCCCGCACCAGTGGGGGCACGTCTAAAACTCTTCAGTCAGTTCTGGATTCATTCGGACATGGACTCGTGTGTTTTACAAATAGTGTCCCAAGGGTACAAACTGGGGTTTCAAGATGTTCCCCCTCACCGATTGTTCAAATCGGCCTTAGTCAGCAGGGAAAAGGTTTTTATTCAAGCCTCTTCGTGGTCCCTAAGCCGGACGGCTCAGTCAGACCAATCTGAAATCTGAAATCCCTCAATTTCTACCAAAGGAAATTCAATTTCAAGATGGAATCTCTCAGTGCAGTGATCTCCAGTCCGGAGGAAGGAGATTTCATGGTTTTAGTAGACATAAAGGATGCCTACTTACATGTTCCCATTTAGCCTCTGCATCAAGCTACCTGAGGTTTGCAATTCAGTATTGTCATTACCAATTTCAGACATTGCCGTTTGGTCTGTCCACGGCTCTGAGGATGATTGCAAGCAAGGAGTAACAATTATCCCGTACTTGGATGATCTCTTGATAAAGGCGAGATCCAGGGACCAGTTAGTGCAAAACATTGCACTCTCCCTGACAGTTCTTCAACAACATGGTTGGCTCCTAAACTTGCCAAAATCGCAGTTGGTCCCAATGACGCGGTTGTTGTTTTTGGGAGTGATACTGGACACAGAAGAGGTTTTCTTCCAGTGGAAAGGCTCTGGAGATCCAGAGTCTGGTCAAACAAATTCTGAAACCAGCAAGAGTGTTAATCCATCAATGCATTTGGTTGCTGGGGAAGATGGTTGCGGCCTACGAGCCCATTCAGTTTGGCAGGTTCCATGCCAGAGTGTTCCAGTGGGACCTGTTGGACAAGTGGTCCGGATCCCACCTACACACGCACCGGAGGATAATCCTGTCTTCCAAGACCAGAATCTCACTCCATTGGTGGCTGCACAGTTCTCACCTCCTAGAGGGGCGAAGGTTCGGGATCCAGGACTGGATCCTAGGGACCATGGATGCAACCCTCCGAGGCTGGGGAGCAGTCACACAGGGGGAAAACGTCCAAGGAAGATGGTCAAGTCGGGAAAGTTGTCTCCACATAAATGTTCTGGAGTTAAGGGCCATTTAATAACTGCAGACACAGTACGCACTGGGACGGGTGTCCAGCATCCTCTACGGACTAAGAGAAAAGGATTTACTGGTAGGTATTAAAATCCTATTTTCTCTAACGTCCTAGAGGATGCTGGGGACTCCGTAAGGACCATGGGGATAGACGGGCTCCGCAGGAGACATGGGCACTTTAAGAAAGACTTTAGTTCTGGGTGTGCACTGGCTCCTCCCTCTATGCCCCTCCTCCATACCTCAGTTTGATACTGTGCCCAGTGGAGACTGGGTGCTTTTCAGGAGCTCTCCTGAGCTTTCTGACAGAAAGTATTTTGTTAGGTTTTTAATTTTCAGGGAGCACTGCTGGCAACAGACTCCCTGCATCGAGGGACTGAGGGGAGAGAAGCAGCCCTACTCTCCGAGTTGCAAGGTCCTGCTTCTTAAGCTACTGGACACCATTAGCTCCAAAGGGATTAGCTCCAAAGGGATTGGTACGCAGGATCTCACCCTCGCCATCCGTCCCCCTCGCAGAGCCGGAAGATAGAAGCCGGGTGAGTATGAGAAGAAAAGAAGACTTCAGAGGCGGCAGAGGACCTCATGATCTTCATTGAGGTAACGCACAGCACTGCAGCTGTGCGCCATTGCTCCCATACACCTCACATACTCCGGTCACTGTAAGGGTGCAGGGCGCAGGGGGGGCGTCCTGGGCTGCAATATAAACCTCTTTTTGGCAAAAATATAACATATATACAGCTGGGCACTATATATATGTATGAGCCCCCGCCAATTGTACAGTTTAAGCGGGACAGAAGCCCGCCACCGAGGGGGCGGGGCTTCTCCCTCAGCACTCACCAGCGCCATTTTTTCTCCACAGCACCGCTGAGAGGAAGCTCCCCGGACTCTCCCCTGCTTATACCACGGTAGACAAGAGGGTTGAAAAGAGAGGGGGGGGCACATAATTCGGCGCAAATTACATACAGCAGCGCTACTGTGCAAACATTAAGTTACTGTGCTATTCCTGGGTTATATAGTGCTGGGGTATGTGCTGGCATACTCTCTCTCTGTCTCTCCAAAGGGCCTTGTGGGGGAAATGTCTTCAGTAAAAGTATTCCCTGTGTGTGTGGTGTGTCGGTACGCGTGTGTCGACATGTCTGAGGAAGAAGGCTATATTAGAGAGGAGCGGGAGCAAATGAACGTGGTGTCTCCGCCGACACCTGATTGGATGGATATGTGGAATGTTTTAAATGCTAGTGTAAACTCATTGCACAAAAGATTAGACAAGGCTGAAGCTTTGGGACAGTCAGGGTCTCAACCCATGCCTGATCCTATGTCGCAGGGACTGTCAGGGTCTCATAAGCGCCCACTATCCAGATTGTTGACACAGATACCGACACAGATTCTGACTCCAGTGTCGATTACGATGATGCAAAGTTACAGCCAAAATTGGCAAAATACATTTGATATATGATTATGGCAATAAAAAATGTTTTGCACATCACAGAGGAGCCCCCTATCCCTGACAAGAGGGTACATATGTACAAGGGAAAGAAGCCTGAGGTAACCTTTCCCCCCTCACACGAGCTGAACGAGTTATGTGAAAAAGCTTGGGAATCCCCTGCAGATTTCCAAAAGGATTCTTATGGCGTATCCTCTCCCATCAACGGATAGGTTACGATGGGAATCCTCCCCTTGGGTGGACAAAGCATTAACACGCTTATCCAAGAAGGTAGCCCTCCCGTCCCAGGATACGGCTACCCTCAAAGAGTCTGCTGACCGCAAACAGGAGATTACCCTGAAGTCCATTTATACACATTCAGGTACCTTACTCAGACCGGCAATTGCGTCGGCCTGGGTGTGTAGTGCTGTAGCGGCATGGACGGATACCCTAGATAAGGCTACTATTTTATATATGTGTGTATGCAAACTACAGGTGGTGCTGCAGGGCTCACACCCTTTTACTTGTCTTGTAGAGCAACTCTGGAGCTGTTACTGGGTCCAGCTGCTGCAAGAAATCAGCTTGAATGCTTCAGGGGCTTGGGCATGGCCAACATGAGCCCCACACCGAAGGAGGGTGGGGGTGTTCAATGCGAACTAGGGGTCATCCAAGCGCCCCTTTTCTCTTTTCATATGCAGATGAGGGTTCCAGCCAACTTTGGCCCACTGCTTGGATGACATCACTGTATGCAAATCCGTCTGCTGCAGACCTTTCCCCAGGAATGCTTGCACTAGTTGTTGCATATGGTTTGATGTTTGTGGGTGCTTCAGTATTAGGCAGCCTTCCGCCCTCTCATGTTTATCTGAAAATATGTGGTCTCCCTGCAGTTGTTGTCCCCAGACAAGAGTTTTCTTGTGCTTCCTCAGTTGAATCTCCTTAACTTGACGGGGGGGGGTGCCCGAGCAGCCGCCCTCCACAGCCCTATCTCAACACATGCTTTTCTTGCGTATGAGATCTCTTGATCATGAAGATAGTTCTCACAGGGTGAGGTTCATCCATTACATTTTAAAGTAGGAAGGTACAAATTACATATTCAAATTACATATATGTGCTGGATTCAAATGTTTTCCTCCATTCCTTTCTCAATTGTGCCCATCAGCAGCTATTCTAATGTTGCTGCCAATGGGTGTGACACATTCATTTCTTCTGTGGGGTACACTGGACTCCACAAGGATTCACATTGGGGTGTAGAGTAGGATCTTGATCTGAGGCACCAACAGGCTCAAAGCTTTTGACTGTTCCCAAGATGCTCAGCGCCCCCTCCTCTATAACCTCGCTTCCATGAACAGGGAGCTCAGTTTGTAGTTGGTGCCTTCAGTAGCAGGCCACTTAACAGGGGGCTGCCTCAGGCAGCCAATTCTTAGCTATTAATTTTGACAAGAAAAGAAGAACTTTTTTTTATAAGAATCTACAAGGGCTGCAGCAGGCTAGGTCTAATAGACATCTTTACTGCAGCCCCATCACTCCTAGCGGCGCAGTATACTCCCGTGCCCTGGTTGCTGGGTCACTGCAGTGGAGGCTCCGGTTTCTTCCTAAGGTCAGTCACACACACACACCGCCCTCCGGGATCACGAGGCCGCTGATGAAAGGGAGGTAAGGTACTTCTGTGCCCGCACTATACCGTGATCCAGCGTGGCTGTAGGGGGCGGGCCATGTGCGCACTGGCGTGGACACTGATTACTGGGCAGCCGCTCCACTAGCCACCAGGGACAGTGAAGGAGCACAGCTCTGGGGGGTTTTCTCTTATATTAACCCCATTTTGTACTACCCGCAGTGCATTGTGATAGGTAATAGAGCCTGATTCAGGTTGGATTGCAATCGCAATAAGCAATCCAACTGCAAAAATTGCTAAGAGCATACGCATGCGCCTGCATTTTCTGCGGCACCCCGCAGATAATGCGATCGCCTCTGACTGTCAATCGGTGCTGGGGGGGGGGGGGTCAGCAACACTCCATTTCTAAGTCGGAGATGGAGCGGTGCGTGGGCTTCAAAATGGGGTCGGCAACGGAGAAACAGGAGGCGTGGTCGGAGCGGCTGCATGACATCACATGCAGCAGCTGCGATCACAAAAATGGTGGCGGCTTCCTGCGCACACATACAGTCTGCACCAACAGGAGGCTAACCCATTTTTTATGATCACGCTAAACTGCACTGCGACTGCAATTTCAGCGTGGTCAAGAAGGGAGGCGGCATGCTGGGTGGCCCCAGCATGTGAACCAAAGGATTGCAAATTCTGTTACTTAGCGGAATTTGCAATCCTTACTGAATTAGGCCCATTGATTACAAAATTTATTTGTAAATATTTGAAGTTTTTCTTCAGGGACTAACACAAAAGATGCTTGGGGCTACTAACACATGGGTAAGCCACGTAAAGCTTCCCATGGGTCAGTGGCATCACAATGGGGTTGCGGCCCACACCCGAGTGTCACCCGCCAAGGGGGGTGACACCAAAGTGCCGGCTCCTCTTCAGTGACAGAATATGGGTGTTTCACTGTGACATTACGTGCAACACCCAGTTTCTGTCACTGTGCAGGAGCCAGCACCACTCACACACTAGTCCCCGGGTGCAGCACTCAACCCCCGGGATACCCGGAGCAACAAAATGGAGATTCAGGCCAACAGGCCACACCCCTACCTATGAGACCATGCCTCCTTTTTACCATTGCGCTGCTTATCTGCGCGCACTGCATTACAATCTCCCTCGCTGCCACTCTGGGTGTCACCAATGATAGTGACACCTTTGCCATGCTTGTAGCAGCTGGTCCTAAGATCTACGCCTCCAGCCCTGAGTGTTTGCCCTTGTGACTTGTTGATCATCATAGCGAAGCAGATTCTTACAGAAAACTGCAGGGGCTTAGATTGAAATGAAAAACATTGACGAACCCATCATTTCAGCAACAGGGTCTGCCACACGGCTGACTGAAATGACTGGTTGGTTTGGGCCCCCACCAAAAAAGAAGCAATCAATCTCTCCTTGCACAAACTGGCTCTACAGAGGCAAGATGTCCACCTCATCATCCTCCGATTCCTCACCCCTTTCACTGTGTACATCGCCCTCCTCACAGATTATTAATTCGTCCCCACTGGAATCCACCATCTCAGATCCCTGTGTACTTTCTGGAGGCAATTGCTGGTGAATGTCTCCATGGAGGAATTGATTATAATTCATTTTGATGATCATCATCTTCTCCACATTTTCTGGAAGTAACCTCGTACGCCGATTGCTGACAAGGTGAGCGGCTGCACTAAACACTCTTTTGGAGTACACACTGGAGGGAGGGCAACTTAGGTAGAATAAAGCCAGTTTGTGCAAGGGCCTCCAAATTGCCTCTTTTTCCTGCCAGTATACATACGGACTGTCTGACGTGCCTACCTGGATGCGGTCACTCATATAATCCTCCACCATTCTTTCAAAGGTGACAGAATCATATGCAGTGACAGTAGACGACATGTCAGTAATCGTTGCCAGGTCCTTCAGTCCGGACCAGATGTCAGCACTCACTCCAGACTGCCCTGCATCACCGCCAGCGGGTGGGCTCGGAATTCTTAGCCTTTTCCTTGCACCCCCAGTTGCGGGAGAATGTGAAGGAGGAGCTGTTGACGAGTCACGTTCCGCTTGACTTGACAATTTTCTCACCAGCAGGTCTTTGGATAACTCAGGTCTTGTCAGCCTGGGTGGTGAGAAACGTGGTTCCGGTATCCATCGTTAATTCAGAGGCAACTAGAGACTTGATTGAGGTACAGTGTCCCCGGTACCAAATGCCATCTAGGTTCCATTTCTCTAGGCAGGCGATACCGAAAATGTACACAGACCTCAGAAAAAGAGTCACCAGTGTCCTAAAAAATGCAGTTGTACCCAATGTCCACTAGTCCACATGTTCGTGGTTAAGTGGAGCAGGGCAGACTCAGGACTATATGACTGTGACAGCCCACTGGGTAGATGTATTGCCTCCCGCAGCAAGAAGAGCAGCGGCGGCACCAGTAGCAGCATCTCGCAAATGCCAACTCGTTCCTAGGCAGGCTACGCTTTGTATCACCGCTTTCCATAAGAGGCACACAGCTGACAACCTCTTACGGAAACTGAGGAACATCATCGCAGAATGGCTTAGCCCAATTGAACTCTCCTGGGGATTTGTGACATCGGACAACGCCACCAATATTGTGCGTGCATTACATCTGGGCAAATTCCAGCACGTCCCATGTTTTGCACATACATTGAATTTGGTGGTGCAGAATTATTTAAAAAACGACAGGGGCGTGCAAGAGATGCTGTCGGTGGCCCGAAGAATTGCGGGCCACTTTCTGCATTCAGCCACCGCGTGCCGAAGACTGGAGCACCACCAAACATTCCTGAACCTGCCCTGCCATCCTCTGAAGCAAGAGGTGGTAACGAGGTGGAATTCAACCCTCTATATACTTCAGAGGATGGAGGAGCAGCAAACGGCCATTCAAGCCTATACATCTACCCATGATATAGGCAAAGGAGGGGGAATGCACCTGACTCAAGCGCAGTGGAGAATGATTTCAACGTTGTGCAAGGTTCTGCAATCCTTTGAACTTGCCACACGTGAAGTCAGTTCAGACACTGCCAGCCTGAGTCAGGTCATTCCCCTCATCAGGCTTGTGGGACTTGTGGATGGAGCCCTTAATTCGCTTAACCAGGATTCAATCTGTTGAAATCAGAGCAATAAATTTTGGCCACCGTGCTCGATCCTAGATTTAAAACCTACATTGTATCTCTCTTTCCGGCAGACACAAGTCTGCAGAGGTTCAAAGACCTGCTGGTGAGAAAATTGTCAAGTCAAGCGGAACGTGACCCGTCAACAGCTCCTCCTTCACATTCTCCCGCAACTGGGGGTGCGAGGAAAAGGCTAAGAATTCCGAGCCCACCCGCTGGCGGTGATGCAGGGCAGTCTGGAGTGAGTACTGACATCTGGTCCGGACCGAAGGACCTGGCAACGATTACTGACATGTCGTCTACTGTCACTGCATATGATTCTGTCACCTTTGAAAGAATGGTGGAGGATTATATGAGTGACCGCCTCCAGGTAGGCAGTATGTATACTGGCAGGAAAAAGAGGCAATTTGGAGGCCCTTGCACAAACTGGCTTTATTCTACCTAAATTGCCCTCCCTCCAGTGTGTACTCCAAAAGAGTGTTTAGTGCAGCCGCTCACCTTGTCAGCAATCGGCGTACGAGGTTACTTCCAGAAAATGTGGAGAAGATGATGATCATCAAAATGAATTATAATCAATTCCTCCGTGGAGACATTCACCAGCAATTGCCTCCAGAAAGTACACAGGGATCTGAGATGGTGGATTCCAGTGGGGACGAATTAATAATCTGTGAGGAGGGCGATGTACACAGTGAAAGGGGTGAGGAATCGGAGGATGATGAGGTGGACATCTTGCCTCTGTAGAGCCAGTTTGTGCAAGGAGAGATTGATTGCTTCTTTTTTGGTGGGGGTCCAAACCAACCAGTCATTTCAGTCAGCCGTGTGGCAGACCCTGTTGCTGAAATGATGGGTTCGTCAATGTTTTTCTTTTCAATCTAAGCTACTGCAGTTTTCTGTAAGAATCTGCTTCGCTATGATGATCAACAAGTCACAAGGGCAAACACTCAGGGCTGGAGGCGTAGATCTTAGGACCAGCTGCTACAAGCATGGCAAAGGTGTCACTATCATTGGTGACACCCAGAGAGGCAGCGAGGGAGATTGTAATGCAGTGCGCGCAGATAAGCAGCGCAATGGTAAAATGGAGGCATGGTCTCATAGGTAGGGGTGTGGCCTGTTGGCCTGAATCTCCATTTTGTTGCTCCGGGTATCCCGGGGGTTGAGTGCTGCACCCGGGGACTAGTGTGTGAGTGGTGCTGGCTCCTGCACAGTGACAGAAACTGGGTGTTGCACGTAATGTCACAGTGAAACACCCATATTCTGTCACTGAAGAGGAGCCGGCACTTTGGTGTCACCCCCCTTGGCGGGTGCCACTCGGGTGTGGGCCGCAACCCCGTTGTGATGCCACTGACCCATGGGAAGCTTTACGTGGCTTACCCATGTGTTAGTAGCCCCAAGCATCTTTTGTGTTAGTCCCTGAAGAAAAACTTCAAATATTTACAAATAAATTTTGTAATCAATGGGCCTAATTCAGTAAGGATTGCAAATTCTGCTAAGTAACAGAATTTGCAATCCTTTGGTTCGCATGCTGGGGCCACCCAGCATGCCGCCTCCCTTCTTGACCACGCTGAAATTGCAGTCGCAGTGCAGTTCAGCGTGATCATAAAAAATGGGTTAGCCTCCTGTTGGTGCAGACTGTATGTGTGCGCAGGAAGCCGCCACCATTTTTGTGATCGCAGCTGCTGCATGTGATGTCATGCAGCCGCTCTGACCACGCCTCCTGTTTCTCCGTTGCCGACCCCATTTTGAAGCCCTGCCCACGCACCGCTCCATCTCCGACTTGGAAATGGAGTGTTGCTGACCCCCCCCCCCCAGCACCGATTGACAGTCAGAGGCGATTGCATTAACTGCGGGGTGCCGCAGAAAATGCTGGCGCATGCGTATGCTCTTAGCAATTTTTGCAGTTGGATTGCTTATTGCGATTGCAATCCAACCTGAATCAGGCTCTATTACCTATCACAATGCACTGCGGGTAGTACAAAATGGGGTTAATATAAGAGAAAACCCCCCAGAGCTGTGCTCCTTAACTGTCCCTGGTGGCTAGTGGAGCGGCTGCCCAGTAATCAGTGTCCACGCCAGTGCGCACATGGCCCGCCCCCTACAGCCACGCTGGATCACGGTATAGTGTGGGCACAGAAGTCCCTTACCTCCCTTTCATCAGCGGCCTCGTGATCCCGGAGGGCGGTGTGTGTGTGACTGACCTTAGGAAGAAACCGGAGCCTCCGCTGCAGTGACCCAGCAACCAGGGCGCGGGAGTATACTGCGCCGCTGGGAGTGATGGAGCTGCAGTAAAGATGTCTATTAGACCTAGCCTGCTGCAGCCCTTGTAGATTCTTATAAAAAAAAGTTCTTCTTTTCTTGTCAAAATTAATAGCTAAGAATAGGCTGCCTGAGGCAGCCCCCTGTTAAGTGGCCTGCTACTGAAGGCACCAACTACAAACTGAGCTCCCTGTTCATGGAAGCGAGGTTATAGAGGAGGGGGCGCTGAGCATCTTGGGAACAGTCAAAAGCTTTGAGCCTGTTGGTACCTCAGATCAAGATCCTACTCTACACCCCAATGTGAATCCTTGTGGAGTCCAGTGTACCCCACAGAAGAAATTAATGTGTCACACCCATTGGCAGCAACATTAGAATAGCTGCTGATGGTCACAATTGAGAAAGGAAGGGGGGAAAACATTTGAATCCAGCACATATATGTAATTTGAATATGTAATTTGTACCTTCCTACTTTAAAATGTAATGGATGAACCTCACCCTGTGAGAACTATCTTCATGATCAAGAGATCTCATACGCAAGAAAAGCATGTGCTGGGATAGGGCTGTGGAGGGCGGCTGCTCGGGCACACACCCGTCAAGTTTAGGAGATTCAACTGAGGAAGCACAAGGGAACTGCAGGGAGACCACATATTTTCAGATGAACATGAGAGGGCGGAAGGCTGCCTAATACTGAAGCACCCACAAACATCAAACCATATGCAACAACTAGTGCAAGCATTCCTGGGGAAAGGTCTGCAGCAGACGGATTTGCATACGGTGATGTCATCCAAGCAATGGGCATAGTTGGCTGCAACCCTCGTCTGCATATGAAAAGAGAAAATGGTCACGCAGGGCATGGCGGCCTTTGTGGGGTTGCGCTTGGATGACCCCTAGATCGCTTTATACACCCCCATCAGTGTGGGGCTCATGTTGGCCATGCCCAAGCCCCTGAAGCATTCAAGCTGATTTCTTGCAGCAGCTGGACCCAGTAACAGCTCCAGAGTTGCTCTACAAGACAAGTAAAAGGGTGTGAGCCCTGCAGCACCACCTGTAGTTTGCATATACACATATATAGGACAGCATCTCTTATATGCCCATGGGGCAATAAAATAGTAGCCTTATCTAGGGTATCCGTCCATGCCGCTACAGCACTACACACCCAGGCCGACGCAATTGCCGGTCTGAGTAAGGTACCTGAATGTGTATAAATGGACTTCAGGGTAATCTCCTGTTTGCGGTCAGCAGACTCTTTGAGGGTAGCCGTATCCTGGGACGGGAGGGCTACCTTCTTGGATAAGCGTGTTAATGCTTTGTCCACCCAAGGGGAGGATTCCCATCGTAACCTATCCGTTGATGGGAAAGGGGAATCTTTTTGGAAATCTGCAGGAGATTCCCAAGCTTTTTCACATAACTCGTTCAGCTCGTGTGAGGGGGGAAAGGTTACCTCAGGCTTCTTTCCCTTGTACATATGTACCCTCTTGTCAGGGATAGGGGGCTCCTCTGTGATGTGCAAAACATCTTTTATTGCCATAATCATATATCAAATGTATTTTGCCAATTTTGGCTGTAACTTTGCATCATCGTAATCGACACTGGAGTCAGAATCCGTGTCGGTATCTGTGTCAACAATCTGGATAGTGGGCGCTTATGAGACCCTGACAGTCCCTGCGACATAGGATTAGGCATTGGTTGAGACCCTGACTGTCCCAAAGCTTCTGCCTTGTCTAATCTTTTGTGCAATGAGTTTACACTAGCATTTAAAACATTCCACGTATCCATCCAATCAGGTGTCGGCGGAGACACCACGTTCATTTGCTCCCGCTCCTCTCTAATATAGCCTTCTTCCTCAGACATGTCGACACACGCGTACCGACACACCACACACACAGGGAATACTTTTACTGAAGACATTTCCCCCACAAGGCCCTTTGGAGAGACAGAGAGAGAGTATGCCAGCACATACCCCAGCGCTATATAACCCAGGAATAGCACAGTAACTTAATGTTTGAACAATCGGTGAGGGGGAACATCTTGAAACCCCAGTTTGTACCCTTGGGACACTATTTGTAAAACACACGAGTCCATGTCCGAATGAATCCAGAACTGACTGAAGAGTTTTAGACGTGCCCCCACTGGTGCGGGCTCCTGCAAGAGAGCCCCAGCGTCATGCAGTGGATTTGGCAGAAGCAGAGGATGATCTCTGCTCCTGCGATCTTGAAGAGGATGCAGACCTCTTCTCTCTTCTCCTTCCTCTACCTGCAAAGAAAGGGGAATCTTAACTTCTTGCATATCTATTGGGCCGAAATGACTGCATCAGATAATGATGCGTCTTCATCCGTTGGGAGGGAACATAGGGCAAGAAGGTTGACTTACCTGCGGGAGCTGCCGAGATCAAATTAACTAGGCAGTCACCAAACAAGGCTTCACCTTCATAGGGAAGAGACTCCCTTTCTTCTTGGAGTCAGCATCAGCATTCTCTTGGTGAATCCACAATGCCCTCCTATCCGACACTGCCATGAAATTGGCCCGTGAACTCAAGAGTCCTATATCCCTTGCAGTCTCAGTAAGTGTCCTTGATATGATACAACGTAAGGAGTATCCCATCTCTCCAGGGTATCTATATCGGATGACAAGGTATTCGACCAATTCTTGAATACTACTACTCACCCATGCACATGTAATGGCAGGTCTAAGTAATGTACCCGTGGTTACATAACTAGAAATAATGTAGCTTCCTGCATACGATCCGCTGGATTTGTGACAGGGCCCCGTGCAGAACAGGGGGTGACTCCCACTTTATTCTGTCCGCGGCGGGAAATGAATAAACAACCAGAATCCTTTTGGGGATTTGAAACCATTTTGTCGAGCTGGCCCAGACTTTCTCAAACAGAGATGGAGGAACGTTACATCAGCTTTCATTATATATCTATATATACATACATATAGACCCCTTTGTCAGGAACAGCAGGGTCTTCAGTGATTTTAATATGTCCTTAATATCCACAATCATGTACTGAATGCTCCTTGCCAATATTGGATCTAATCAGGAAACATTATGGTCGACATAAGTATCAGTATCCGTGTCAGTATCAGTGTGTAGTAACTGGGCAAAATAACATTTTTGCGACCCAGCGGGGCCTGAGGGAAAAGAAACATAGCCATGAATATCACATCTATTCTCTACGTCTGTGTCTGGGACACAGATTTATCCAACCTTACTCTGATATTACTGAAACATTTACCCAGTCAGTTATCGGTGGTGCCAACAGGGCCACCATCATATGTCTGCATTCCTAATATAGTTTCCTCTTGGGAAAAACATTCAGCCACCGACATGTTGACACACATATACCAAGTACCCACAGACACACCGGTTTATGGGGGACAGACCGTCAGTAAATCTGTCAGAGGGACACAGAGGATTTTTCAGCTCACAATCCAGCGCCAAAAGTACACAGTCTGGGAAATAATAAACTCTATAGTGATAGACTTGTAATGCTCTAAAGATGTTCTGGTGAGGTGAGGAAGAAGCCCCGCCGCTGTAATGGCGCGTATCTGTCCCGCTCAGAAATAATTAATTACGCTAGCGGGGTAAGGACAGTGCCCAGGCACTAATGTCCACTTTTTCCAGCCTTTTGTGAGGAATTTATGCTGCCCAGGGTGCCCCCCCACCCGTGCCCTGCACCCTGCAGTGCCTGTGTTTGTGTGGGAGCATGGCGCGCAGCGTTCCGCTCGCTGCTCGGTACCTCAGAATGCCGTCACTGAAGAAGAAGTCTTCTGTTCTTCTGCTACTCACCTGTCTTCTGGCTCTGTAAGGGGGTGACGGCAGGCTGCGGGAGTGTGCATCTAGGCGTACCCAGCGATCAGCACCCACAGGAGCTAATGGTGTCCTGTCAGCCTGAAGCAGAGCCATTGAACTCACTAGAAGTTGGTCATACTTCTCTCCCCTAAGTCCCACGAAGCAGGGAGACTGTTGCCAGCAGCCTCCCTGAAAATAAAAAAAACTAACAAGTCTTTTCAGAGAAACTCAGTAGAGCTCCCCTGTAGTGCATCCAGTATCACTGCGCACAATACTAAAACTGGAGTCTGGAGGAGGGGCATAGAGGGAGGAGACAGTTCACACCCTTTGAAAGTCTTAAAGTGCCCATGTCTCCTGCGGATCCCGTCTATACCCCATGGTTCTTAATGTGACCCCAGCATCCTCTAGGACGTATGAGAAAACAAATAACGCACACACGAGGAGGAGAGAACTAAGGAAGCTATAAGGAGAAGAGGGGAGGGAGGGGGGGTTGAAAGGTAAGGTAGTAAAGGCATATTGGATAAACTACAACCTTATACATATTCATTAATGTACCAGTAGTTAGAAGTAGAAGAGCTCTAACAGAAACCACAAAGCTTATCTAAAGCCACACCACACTGGATATGCCCAATCTCATTTGATTTTTGAAGCAAAGCAGTATTGGACTTTGTTAATACATGGATGGGAGACTGCTTGGTAGTATCAGATTCTTTAGGTGTTTTTAAACTACCAACACCATTTTCTTGGTACATTTAATTTTTACATGTATTCTTTTATGTACCAGAAGTTAGAAGTAGAAGAGCTGTAACAGAAACCACCAGCTCATCTACAGCCACAGCACACTGTATTTGCCCAATCTCTCCTGATCATGGAAGCTGAGCAGTGTTGGTCCTGGTTTTAGTACTTGGATGGGAGACCACAAGGAAATACCAGGAGCTGTGTGTATTTTTACAATACTAACACCGTTCTCTTGATGCATTCCATTTTGAAACATTGGGGCAGATCTATTAAGCCTGGTGAACTGATAAAGTGCAAGGTGATAAAGTACCAGCCAGTCAGCTCCTAACTGTCATTTTTCAAACCCAGCCTGTGACATGGCAATTAGGAGCTGATTGGCTGGTACTTTATCACCATGCAAATTATCATTTCACCAGGTTTAATAAATCGGCTGCTTACTCATTTATGTACGAGTAGTTAGAAGTTGAAGAACTCTAACAGAAACCACTAAGCTCATCTACAGCCACACCACACTGTATATGCCCAATATCACCTGATCTTAGGCCTGGTTTGTTCTTGGATGTGAGACCACCTGGGAATACCAGGTGCTGTAGGTAGTTTTATACTACCAACACCGTTCTCTTGATGCATTATATTTTGAAACTTATTCATTGATGTACCAGTAGTTAGAAGTAGAAGTTAGAAACAGCAAAAATCATCTACAGCCGCATCACACTGGATATGTCCAATCTCATCTGATGTTGGAAGCTAAGCAGTGTTGTGCCTGGTTAGTTTTTGGATTTCAGGTCCTGCCTTCTGGTTTGGCCACGGCACCTCGGAAATTCACCAAGGTCATGACCGTGATGACGACCCTTCACCATCGGTGGACCAGGGAGGAATCTCTCCTCCCGATAAACATTCTGGAATTGCGGGCAGTGTTCAATTCATTGACACTGGCCCTGCCTCTAGTACAGAACAGGCCTGTTCAAGTACAATCGGACAACGACACCACGGTAGTGTACACAAATCATCAAGGCGGCACTCGAAATTGCATGGCAAAGCTGGAAGTATCAAAAATCCTCAGTTGGGTAGAACGTCATCTGCCAGCAATATCGGCAGTGTTCATTCCCGGAGTCCTCAACTGGGAAGCGGATTTCCTCAGTCGTCAGTACGTTCACGCTGGAGAGTGGAGAGGCCGCAGCAGAAATGTCTGCACTGGTGTCAGTAGGTGACTGAGGCAGGGATGACTGGGAGATAGTGGGTGACTGAAGCATGTATGACTGGGAGATAGTGGGTGACTGAGGCCGGGGTGACTGGGAGATAGTCAGTGACTAAGGCAGGGGTGATAGGGATATAGTGGATGACTGTGGCAAGTGTGACAGGGACAGTAGGAGACTGAGGCAGGGGTGACAGGGATAGTGGGTGACTGAGGCAGGGGTGATAGGGTGACAGTGGGTGACTGAGGCAGAGGTGACAGGGATAGTGGGTGACTGAGGTAGGGGTGATATGGAGATAGTGGTTGACTGAGGCAGGGGTGACAGAGATAGTGGGTGACTAAAGCAGGGGTGACTGGTATAGTGGGTGACTGAGGCAGGGGTCGCAGGTATAGTGGTTAACTGAGGCAGCGGTGACTGGGAGATAGTGGGTAACTGGGGCAGGGGTGACAGGGAAAGTGTGTGACTCAGGCAGGGGTGATAGGGAGATAGTGGGCAGCAGATCACTGCCTCGCTGACAGCAGCACATCCCTGCTTCACTGACAGCAGCACATCCCTGCCTCATTGACAGCAGCACATACCTGCCTCACTTATAGCAGCACATCCCTGCCTCACTGGCAGCAGCAGATCCCTGCCTCACTGGCAGCAGCAGATCACTGCTTCACTGACAGCAGCACATCCCTGCCTCACTGGCAGCAGCAGATCCCTGCCTTACTGACAGCTGTATATAGGGCCTAATTCAGACCTGATCTCTGCTGTGCATATTCACACAACAGGAGATCAGGTCTGAAGTGTGTGTGTGTGTGTGTGTGTGTGCTGGTGCCGCAGTGCACTGGCACATGCCAGAGATGCGATCAGCATCTCTGCCCAGTGAGCGCCTCTGCCAACACATACTTATCTTGCATATGAGATCTCTTGATCATGAAGATAGTTCTCACAGGGTGAGGTTCATCCATTACATTTTAAAGTAGGAAGGTACAAATTACATATTCAAATTACATATATGTGCTGGATTCAAATGTTTCCCCCCCTTCCTTTCTCAATTGTGCCCATCAGCAGCTATTCTAATGTTGCTGCCAATGGGTGTGACACATTAATTTCTTCTGTGGGGTACACTGGACTCCACAAGGATTCACATTGGGATGTAGAGTAGGATCTTGATCTGAGGCACCAACAGGCTCAAAGCTTTTGACTGTTCCCAAGATGCTCAGCGCCCCCTGCTCTATAACCTCGCTTCCATGAACAGGGAGCTCAGTTTGTAGTTGGTGCCTTCAGTAGCAGGACACTTAACAGGGGGCTGCCTCAGGCAGCCTATACTTAGCTATTAATTTTGACAAGAAAAGAAGAACTTTTTTTATAAGAATGTACAAGGGCTGCAGCAGGCTAGGTCTAATAGACATCTTTACTGCAGCTCCATCACTCCCAGCGGCGCAGTATACTCCCGTGCCCTGGTTGCTGGGTCACTGCAGCGGAGGCTCCGGTTTCTTCCTAAGGTCAGTCACACACACACCGCCCTCCGGGATCACGAGGCCGCTGATGAAAGGGAGGTAAGGGGCTTCTGTGCCCACACTATACCGTGATACAGCGTGGCTGTAGGGGGCGGGCCGTGTGCGCACTGGCGTGGACACTGATTACTGGGCAGCCGCTCCACTAGCCACCAGGGACAGTTAAGGAGCACAGCTCTGTGGGTTTTTCTCCTATATTAACCCCATTTTGTACTACCTGCAGTGCATTGTGATAGGTAATAGAGCCTGATTCAGGTTATATTGCAATCACAATAAGCAATCCAACTGCAAAAATTGCTAAGAGCATACGCATGCGCCTGCATTTTCTGTGACTGTCAATCGGTGCGGGGGGGGGGGGGGGTCAGCAACACTCCATTTCAAAGTCGCAAAGTCGGAGATGGAGCGGTGCTGGGGCAGGGCTTCAACGGAGAAACAGGAGGCGTGGTCAGAGCGGCTGCATGACATCACATGCAGCCGCTGCGATCACAAAAATGGAGGCGGCTTCCTGCGCACACGTACAGTCTGCACCAACAGGAGGCTAACCCATTTTTTATGATCACGCTGAACTGCACTGAGACTGCAATTTCAGCGTGGTCAAGAAGGGAGGCGGCATGCTGGGTGGCCATGCCCTGTGATGGGTGGCCCCAGCATGCGAACCAAAGGATTGCAAATTCTGTTACTTAGCAGAATTTGCAAACCTTACTGAATTAGGCCATTGATTACAAAATTGTAAACAATATTTGAAGTTTTTCTTCAGGGACTAACACAAAAATTGCTTGGGGCTACTAACACATGGGTAAGCCACGTAAAGCTTCCCATGGGTCAGTGGCATCACAACGGGGTTGCGGCACACACCCGAGTGTCACCCGTCAAGGGGGGTGACACCAAAGTGCCGGCTCTTCTTCAGTGACAGAATATGGGTGTTTCACTGTGACATTACGTGCAACACCCAGTTTCTGTCACTGTGCAGGAGCCAGCACCACTCACACACTAGTCCCCGGGTACAGCCCCCAACCCCCGGGATACCCGCAGCAACAAAATGGTGATTCAGGCCACGCCCCTACCTATGAGACCATGCCTCCTTTTTACCATTGCGCTGCTTATCTGCGCGCACTGCATTACAATCTCCCTTGCCGCCTCTCTGGGTGTCACCAGTGATAGTGACACCTCTGCCATGCTTGTAGCAGCTGGTCCTAAGATCTACGCCTCCAGCCCTGAGTGTTTTCCCTTGTGACTTGTTGATCATCATAGCGAAGCAGATGCTTACAGAAAACTGCAGGGGCTTAGATTAAAAAGAAAAACATTGACGAACCCATCATTTCAGCGACAGGGTCTGCCACACAACTGACTGAAATGACTGGTTGGTTTGGGCCCCCACCAAAAAAGAATCAATCAATCTCTCCTTGCACAAACTGGCTCTACAGAGGCAAGATGTCCACCTCATCATCCTCCGATTCCTCACCCCTTTCACTGTGTACATCCCCCTCCTCACAGATTATTAATTCGTCCCCACTGGAATCCACCATCTCAGATCCCTGTGTACTTTCTGGAGGCAATTGCTGGTGAATGTCTCCACGGAGGAATTGATTATAATTAATTTTGATGATCATCATCTTCTCCACATTTTCTGGAAGTAACCTTGTACGCCGATTGCTGACAAGGTGAGCGGCCGCACTAAACACTCTTTCGGAGTACACACTGGAGGGAAGGCAACTTAGGTAGAATAAAGCCAGTTTGTGCAAGGGCCTCCAAATTGCCTCTTTTTCTCCACTATTCTTTCAAAGGTGACAGAATCATATGCAGTGACAGTAGACGACATGTCAGTAATCGTTGCCAGGTCCTTCAGTCTGGACCAGATGTCAGCACTCACTCCAGACTGCCCTGCATCACCGCCAGCGGGTGGGCTCGGAATTCTTAGCCTTTTCCTCGCACCCCCAGTTGCGGGAGAATGTGAAGGAGGAGCTGTTGACGGGTCACGTTCCGCTTGACTTGACAATTTTCTCACCAGCAGGTCTTTGAACCTCTGCAGACTTGTGTCTGCCGGAAAGAGAGATACAATGTAGGTTTTAAATCTAGGATCGAGCACGGTGGCCAAAATGTAGTGCTCTGATTTCAACAGATTGAATCCTGGTTAAGCGAATTAAGGGCTCCATCCACAAGTCCCACATGCCTAGTGGAATCGCTCTGTTTTAGCTCCTCCTTCAATGTCTCCAGCTTCTTCTGCAAAAGCCTGATGAGGGGAATGACCTGACTCAGGCTGGCAGTGTCTGAACTGACTTCACGTGTGGAAAGTTCAAAGGGTTGCAGAACCTTGCACAACGTTGAAATCATTCTCCACTGCGCTTGAGTCAGGTGCATTCCCCCTCCTTTGCCTATATCGTGGGCAGATGTATAGGCTTGAATGGCCTTTTGCTGCTCCTCCATCCTCTGAAGCATATAGAGGGTTGAATTCCACCTCGCTACCACCTCTTGCTTCAGATGATGGCAGGGCAGGTTCAGGAATGTTTGGTGGTGCTCCAGTCTCCCAAACGAAGGACACTAGAAAGAAAATTTTAAAGCCTCCTGTTAGGCCATCATCTACATGGCATAGCCCTGAATTTTCCAATGCGCAGCTCTTTGCAAAAGAGAGATATTGGCAAGGAAAAGCTGTCTTGTACCTTTGCATTTTTCTCCCAAACGAAGGAAACTAGAAAGAAAATTTTAAAGCCTCCTGTTAGGCCATCATCTACACGACATAGCCCTGAATTTTCCAATGCGTAGCTCTTTGCAAAAGAGAGATATTGGCAAGGAAAAGCTGTCTTGTACCTTTGCATTTTTCTCCCAAACGAAGGACACTAGAAAGATAATTTTAAAGCCTCCTGTTAGGCCATCATCTACACGACATAGCCCTGAATTTTCCAATGCGCAGCTCTTTGCAAAAGAGAGATATTGGCAAGAAAAAGCTGTCTTATACCTTTGCATTTTTCTCCCAAACGAAGGACACTAGAAAGATCATTTTAAAGCCTCCTGTTAGGCCATCATCTACACGACATAGCCCTGAATTTTCCAATGCGCAGCTCTTTGCAAAAGAGAGATATTGGCAAGGAAAAGCTGTCTTGTACCTTTGCATTTTTCTCCCAAACGAAGGACACTAGAAAGAAAATTTTAAAGCCTCCTGTTAGGCCATCATCTACACGACATAGCCCTGAATTTTCCAATGCGTAGCTCTTTGCAAAAGAGAGATATTGGCAAGGAATAGCTGTCTTGTACCTTTGCATTTTTTTCCCAAAAGAAGGACACTAGAAAGAAAATTTTAAAGCCTCCTGTTAGGCCATCATCTACACGACATAGCCCTGAATTTTCCAATGCGTAGCTCTTTGCAAAAGAGAGATATTGGCAAGGAAAAGCTGTCTTGTACCTTTGCATTTTTCTCCCAAACGAAGGACACTAGAAAGAAAATTTTAAAGCCTCCTGTTAGGCCATCATCTACACAGCATAGCCCTGCATTTTCCAATGCGCAGCTCTTTGCAAAAGAGAGATATTGGCAAGGAAAAGCTGTCTTGTACCTTTGCATTTTTCTCCCAAACGAAGGACACTAGAATGAAAATTTTAAAGCCTCCTGTTAGTGCTTCATCTACACGGTATAGCCCTGAATTTTCCAATGCGCAGCTCTTTGCAAAAGAGAGATATTGGCAAGGAAAAGCTGTCTTGTACCTTTGCATTTTTCTCCCAAACGAAGGACACTAGAAAGAAAATTTTAAAGCCTCCTGTTAGGCCATCATCTACACGACATAGCCCTGAATTTTCCAATGCGCAGCTCTTTGCAAAAGAGAGATATTGGCAAGGAAAAGCTGTCTTGTACCTTTGCATTTTTCTCCCAAACGAAGGACACTAGAAAGATAATTTTAAAGCCTCCTGTTAGGCCATCATCTACACGACATAGCCCTGAATTTTCCAATGCGCAGCTCTTTGCAAAAGAGAGATATTGGCAAGAAAAAGCTGTCTTGTACCTTTGCATTTTTCTCCCAAACGAAGGACACTAGAAAGATAATTTTAAAGCCTCCTGTTAGGCCATCATCTACACGACATAGACCTGAATTTTCCAATGCGCAGCTCTTTGCAAAAGAGAGATATTGGCAAGGAAAAGCTGTCTTGTACCTTTGCATTTTTCTCCCAAACGAAGGACACTAGAAAGAAAATTTTAAAGCCTCCTGTTAGGCCATCATCTACACGACATAGCCCTGAATTTTCCAATGCGTAGCTCTTTGCAAAAGAGAGATATTGGCAAGGAATAGCTGTCTTGTACCTTTGCATTTTTCTCCCAAACGAAGGACACTAGAAAGAAAATTTTAAAGCCTCCTGTTAGGCCATCATCTACATGGCATAGCCCTGAATTTTCCAATGCGTAGCTCTTTGCAAAAGAGAGATATTGGCAAGGAAAAGCTGTCTTGTAACTTTGCATTTTTCTCCCAAACGAAGGACACTAGAAAGATAATTTTAAAGCCTCCTGTTAGGCCATCATCTACACGACATAGCCCTGAATTTTCCAATGCGTAGCTCTTTGCAAAAGAGAGATATTGGCAAGGAAAAGCTGTCTTGTACCTTTGCATTTTTCTCCCAAACGAAGGACACTAGAAAGAAAATGTTAAAGCCTCCTGTTAGGCCATCATCTACACAGCATAGCCCTGAATTTTCCAATGCGCAGCTCTTTGCAAAAGAGAGATATTGGCAAGGAAAAGCTGTCTTGTACCTTTGCATTTTTCTCCCAAACGAAGGACACTAGAATGAAAATTTTAAAGCCTCCTGTTAGTGCTTCATCTACACGGTATAGCCCTGAATTTTCCAATGCGCAGCTCTTTGCAAAAGAGAGATATTGGCAAGGAAAAGCTGTATTGTACCTTTGCATTTTTCTCCCAAACGAAGGACACTAGAAAGAAAATTTTAAAGCCTCCTGTTAGGCCATCATCTACATGGCATAGCCCTGAATTTTCCAATGCGTAGCTCTTTGCAAAAGAGAGATATTGGCAAGGAAAAGCTGTCTTGTACCTTTGCATTTTTCTCCCAGACGAAGGACACTAGAAAGAAAATTTTAAAGCCTCCTGTTAGGCCATCATCTACACGACATAGCCCTGAATTTTCTAATGCGCAGCTCTTTGCAAAAGAGAGATATTGGCAAGGAAAAGCTGTCTTGTACCTTTGCATTTTTCTCCCAAACGAAGGACACTAGAAAGATAATTTTAAAGCCTCCTGTTAGGCCATCATCTACACGACATAGCCCTGAATTTTCCAATGCGTAGCTCTTTGCAAAAGAGAGATATTGGCAAGGAAAAGCTGTCTTGTACCTTTGCATTTTTCTCCCAAACGAAGGACACTAGAAAGAAAATGTTAAAGCCTCCTGTTAGGCCATCATCTACATGGCATAGCCCTGAATTTTCCAATGCGTAGCTCTTTGCAAAAGAGAGATATTGGCAAGGAAAAGCTGTCTTGTACCTTTGCATTTTTCTCCCAAACGAAGGACACTAGAATGAAAATTTTAAAGCCTCCTGTTAGTGCTTCATCTACACGGTATAGCCCTGAATTTTCCAATGCGCAGCTCTTTGCAAAAGAGAGTTATTGGCAAGGAAAAGCTGTATTGTACCTTTGCATTTTTCTCCCAAACGAAGGACACTAGAAAGAAAATTTTAAAGCCTCCTGTTAGGCCATCATCTACATGGCATAGCCCTGAATTTTCCAATGCGTAGCTCTTTGCAAAAGAGAGATATTGGCAAGGAAAAGCTGTCTTGTACCTTTGCATTTTTCTCCAAAACGAAGGACACTAGAAAGAAAATTGTAAAGCCTCTTGTTAGGCCATCATCTACACGACATAGCCCTGAATTTTCCAATGCGCAGCTCTTTGCAAAAGAGAGATATTGGCAAGGAAAAGCTGTCTTGTACCTTTGCATTTTTCTCCCAAACGAAGGACACTAGAAAGAAAATTTTAAAGCCTCCTGTTAGGCCATCATCTACACGACATAGCCCTGAATTTTCCAATGCGCAGCTCTTTGCAAAAGAGAGATATTGGCAAGGAAAAGCTGTCTTGTACCTTTGCATTTTTCTCCCAAACGAAGGACACTAGAAAGAAAATTTTAAAGCCTCCTGTTAGGCCATCATCTACACGACATAGCCCTGAATTTTCCAATGCGCAGCTCTTTGCAAAAGAGAGATATTGGCAAGGAAAAGCTGTCTTGTACCTTTGCATTTTTCTCCCAAACGAAGGTCACTAGAAAGAAATTTTTAAAGCCTCCTGTTAGGCCATCATCTACACACGACATAGCCCTGAATTTTCCAATGCGCAGCTCTTTGCAAAAGAGAGATATTGGCAAGGAAAAGCTGTCTTGTACCTTTGCATTTTTCTCCCAAACGAAGGACACTAGAAAGAAAATTTTAAAGCCTCCTGTTAGGCCATCATCTACACGACATAGCCCTGAATTTTCCAATGCGCAGCTCTTTGCAAAAGAGAGATATTGGCAAGGAAAAGCTGTCTTGTACCTTTGCATTTTTCTCCCAAACGAAGGACACTAGAAAGAAAATTTTAAAGCCTCCTGTTAGGCCATCATCTACACGACATAGCCCTGAATTTTCCAATGCGCAGCTCTTTGCAAAAGAGAGATATTGGCAAGGAAAAGCTGTCTTGTACCTTTGCATTTTTCTCCCAAACGAAGGTCACTAGAAAGAAATTTTTAAAGCCTCCTGTTAGGCCATCATCTACACACGACATAGCCCTGAATTTTCCAATGCGTAGCTCTTTGCAAAAGAGAGATATTGGCAAGGAATAGCTGTCTTGTACCTTTGCATTTTTTTCCCAAAAGAAGGACACTAGAAAGAAAATTTTAAAGCCTCCTGTTAGGCCATCATCTACACGACATAGCCCTGAATTTTCCAATGCGTAGCTCTTTGCAAAAGAGAGATATTGGCAAGGAAAAGCTGTCTTGTACCTTTGCATTTTTCTCCCAAACGAAGGACACTAGAAAGAAAATTTTAAAGCCTCCTGTTAGGCCATCATCTACACAGCATAGCCCTGCATTTTCCAATGCGCAGCTCTTTGCAAAAGAGAGATATTGGCAAGGAAAAGCTGTCTTGTACCTTTGCATTTTTCTCCCAAACGAAGGACACTAGAATGAAAATTTTAAAGCCTCCTGTTAGTGCTTCATCTACACGGTATAGCCCTGAATTTTCCAATGCGCAGCTCTTTGCAAAAGAGAGATATTGGCAAGGAAAAGCTGTCTTGTACCTTTGCATTTTTCTCCCAAACGAAGGACACTAGAAAGAAAATTTTAAAGCCTCCTGTTAGGCCATCATCTACACGACATAGCCCTGAATTTTCCAATGCGCAGCTCTTTGCAAAAGAGAGATATTGGCAAGGAAAAGCTGTCTTGTACCTTTGCATTTTTCTCCCAAACGAAGGACACTAGAAAGATAATTTTAAAGCCTCCTGTTAGGCCATCATCTACACGACATAGCCCTGAATTTTCCAATGCGCAGCTCTTTGCAAAAGAGAGATATTGGCAAGAAAAAGCTGTCTTGTACCTTTGCATTTTTCTCCCAAACGAAGGACACTAGAAAGATAATTTTAAAGCCTCCTGTTAGGCCATCATCTACACGACATAGACCTGAATTTTCCAATGCGCAGCTCTTTGCAAAAGAGAGATATTGGCAAGGAAAAGCTGTCTTGTACCTTTGCATTTTTCTCCCAAACGAAGGACACTAGAAAGAAAATTTTAAAGCCTCCTGTTAGGCCATCATCTACACGACATAGCCCTGAATTTTCCAATGCGTAGCTCTTTGCAAAAGAGAGATATTGGCAAGGAATAGCTGTCTTGTACCTTTGCATTTTTCTCCCAAACGAAGGACACTAGAAAGAAAATTTTAAAGCCTCCTGTTAGGCCATCATCTACATGGCATAGCCCTGAATTTTCCAATGCGTAGCTCTTTGCAAAAGAGAGATATTGGCAAGGAAAAGCTGTCTTGTAACTTTGCATTTTTCTCCCAAACGAAGGACACTAGAAAGATAATTTTAAAGCCTCCTGTTAGGCCATCATCTACACGACATAGCCCTGAATTTTCCAATGCGTAGCTCTTTGCAAAAGAGAGATATTGGCAAGGAAAAGCTGTCTTGTACCTTTGCATTTTTCTCCCAAACGAAGGACACTAGAAAGAAAATGTTAAAGCCTCCTGTTAGGCCATCATCTACACAGCATAGCCCTGAATTTTCCAATGCGCAGCTCTTTGCAAAAGAGAGATATTGGCAAGGAAAAGCTGTCTTGTACCTTTGCATTTTTCTCCCAAACGAAGGACACTAGAATGAAAATTTTAAAGCCTCCTGTTAGTGCTTCATCTACACGGTATAGCCCTGAATTTTCCAATGCGCAGCTCTTTGCAAAAGAGAGATATTGGCAAGGAAAAGCTGTATTGTACCTTTGCATTTTTCTCCCAAACGAAGGACACTAGAAAGAAAATTTTAAAGCCTCCTGTTAGGCCATCATCTACATGGCATAGCCCTGAATTTTCCAATGCGTAGCTCTTTGCAAAAGAGAGATATTGGCAAGGAAAAGCTGTCTTGTACCTTTGCATTTTTCTCCCAGACGAAGGACACTAGAAAGAAAATTTTAAAGCCTCCTGTTAGGCCATCATCTACACGACATAGCCCTGAATTTTCTAATGCGCAGCTCTTTGCAAAAGAGAGATATTGGCAAGGAAAAGCTGTCTTGTACCTTTGCATTTTTCTCCCAAACGAAGGACACTAGAAAGATAATTTTAAAGCCTCCTGTTAGGCCATCATCTACACGACATAGCCCTGAATTTTCCAATGCGTAGCTCTTTGCAAAAGAGAGATATTGGCAAGGAAAAGCTGTCTTGTACCTTTGCATTTTTCTCCCAAACGAAGGACACTAGAAAGAAAATGTTAAAGCCTCCTGTTAGGCCATCATCTACATGGCATAGCCCTGAATTTTCCAATGCGTAGCTCTTTGCAAAAGAGAGATATTGGCAAGGAAAAGCTGTCTTGTACCTTTGCATTTTTCTCCCAAACGAAGGACACTAGAATGAAAATTTTAAAGCCTCCTGTTAGTGCTTCATCTACACGGTATAGCCCTGAATTTTCCAATGCGCAGCTCTTTGCAAAAGAGAGTTATTGGCAAGGAAAAGCTGTATTGTACCTTTGCATTTTTCTCCCAAACGAAGGACACTAGAAAGAAAATTTTAAAGCCTCCTGTTAGGCCATCATCTACATGGCATAGCCCTGAATTTTCCAATGCGTAGCTCTTTGCAAAAGAGAGATATTGGCAAGGAAAAGCTGTCTTGTACCTTTGCATTTTTCTCCAAAACGAAGGACACTAGAAAGAAAATTGTAAAGCCTCTTGTTAGGCCATCATCTACACGACATAGCCCTGAATTTTCCAATGCGCAGCTCTTTGCAAAAGAGAGATATTGGCAAGGAAAAGCTGTCTTGTACCTTTGCATTTTTCTCCCAAACGAAGGACACTAGAAAGAAAATTTTAAAGCCTCCTGTTAGGCCATCATCTACACGACATAGCCCTGAATTTTCCAATGCGCAGCTCTTTGCAAAAGAGAGATATTGGCAAGGAAAAGCTGTCTTGTACCTTTGCATTTTTCTCCCAAACGAAGGACACTAGAAAGAAAATTTTAAAGCCTCCTGTTAGGCCATCATCTACACGACATAGCCCTGAATTTTCCAATGCGCAGCTCTTTGCAAAAGAGAGATATTGGCAAGGAAAAGCTGTCTTGTACCTTTGCATTTTTCTCCCAAACGAAGGTCACTAGAAAGAAATTTTTAAAGCCTCCTGTTAGGCCATCATCTACACACGACATAGCCCTGAATTTTCCAATGCGCAGCTCTTTGCAAAAGAGAGATATTGGCAAGGAAAAGCTGTCTTGTACCTTTGCATTTTTCTCCCAAACGAAGGACACTAGAAAGAAAATTTTAAAGCCTCCTGTTAGGCCATCATCTACACGACATAGCCCTGAATTTTCCAATGCGCAGCTCTTTGCAAAAGAGAGATATTGGCAAGGAAAAGCTGTCTTGTACCTTTGCATTTTTCTCCCAAACGAAGGACACTAGAAAGAAAATTTTAAAGCCTCCTGTTAGGCCATCATCTACACGACATAGCCCTGAATTTTCCAATGCGCAGCTCTTTGCAAAAGAGAGATATTGGCAAGGAAAAGCTGTCTTGTACCTTTGCATTTTTCTCCCAAACGAAGGTCACTAGAAAGAAATTTTTAAAGCCTCCTGTTAGGCCATCATCTACACACGACATAGCCCTGAATTTTCCAATGCGCAGCTCTTTGCAAAAGAGAGATATTGGCAAGGAAAAGCTGTCTTGTACCTTTGCATTTTTCTCCCAAACGAAGGACACTAGAATGAAAATTTTAAAGCCTCCTGTTAGTGCTTCATCTACAAGGTATTGCCCTGAATTTTACAATGCGCAGCTCTTTGCAAAAGAGAGATATTGGCAAGGAAAAGCTGTATTGTACCTTTGCATTTTTCTCCCAAACGAAGGACACTAGAAAGAAAATTTTAAAGCCTTCTGTTAGGCCATCATCTACATGACATAGCCCTGAATTTTCCAATGCGTAGCTCTTTGCAAAAGAGAGATATTGGCAAGGAAAAGCTGTCTTGTACCTTTGCATTTTTCTCCCAGACGAAGGACACTAGAAAGAAAATTTTAAAGCCTCCTGTTAGGCCATCATCTACACGACATAGCCCTGAATTTTCCAATGCGCAGCTCTTTGCAAAAGAGAGATATTGGCAAGGAAAAGCTGTCTTGTACCTTTGCATTTTTCTCCCAAACGAAGGACACTAGAAAGAAAATGTTAAAGCCTCCTGTTAGGCCATCATCTACACGACATAGCCCTGAATTTTCCAATGCGCAGCTCTTTGCAAAAGAGAGATATTGGCAAGGAAAAGCTGTCTTGTACCTTTGCATTTTTCTCCCAAACGAAGGACACTAGAATGAAAATGTTAAAGCCTCCTGTTAGTGCTTCATCTACACGGTATAGCCCTGAATTTTCCAATGCGCAGCTCTTTGCAAAAGAGAGATATTGGCAAGGAAAAGCTGTTTTGTACCTTTGCATTTTTCTCCCAAACGAAGGACACTAGAAAGAAAATTTTAAAGCCTCCTGTTAGGCCATCATCTACATGGCATAGCCCTGAATTTTCCAATGCGTAGCTCTTTGCGAAAGAGAGATATTGGCAAGGAAAAGCTGTCTTGTACCTTTGCATTTTTCTCCCAAACGAAGGACACTAGAAAGAAAATTTTATAGCCTCCTGTTAGGCCATCGTCTACACGACATAGCCCTGAATTTTCCAATGCGCAGCTCTTTGCAAAAGAGAGATATTGGCAAGGAAAAGCTGTCTTGTACCTTTGCATTTTTCTCCCAAACGAAGGACACTAGAAAGAAAATTTTAAAGCCTCCTGTTAGGCCATCATCTACACGACATAGCCCTGAATTTTCCAATGCGCAGCTCTTTGCAAAAGAGAGATATTGGCAAGGAAAAGCTGTCTTGTACCTTTGCATTTTTCTCCCAAACGAAGGACACTAGAAAGAAAATTTTAAAGCCTCCTGTTAGGCCATCATCTACACGACATAGCCCTTAATTTTCCAATGCGCAGCTCTTTGCAAAAGAGAGATATTGGCAAGGAAAAGCTGTCTTTGTACCTTTGCATTTTTCTCCCAAACGAAGGTCACTAGAAAGAATTTTTTAAAGCCTCCTGTTAGGACATCATCTACACACGACATAGCCCTGAATTTTCCAATGCGTAGCTCTTTGCAAAAGAGAGATATTGGCAAGGAAAAGCTGTCTTGTACCTTTGCATTTTTCTCCCAAACGAAGGACACTAGAAAGAAAATTTTAAAGCCTCCTGTTAGGCCATCATCTACACGGCATAGCCCTGAATTTTCCAATGCGCAGCTCTTTGCAAAAGAGAGATATTGGCAAGGAAAAGCTGTCTTGTACCTTTGCATTTTTCTCCCAAACGAAGGACACTAGAAGGAAAATTTTAAAGCCTCCTGTTAGTGCTTCATCTACACGGTATAGCCCTGAATTTTCCAATGCGTAGCTCTTTGCAAAAGAGAGATATTGGCAAGGAAAAGCTGTCTTGTACCTTTGCATTTTTCTCCCAAACGAAGGACACTAGAAAGAAAATTTTAAAGCCTCCTGTTAGGCCATCATCTACATGGCATAGCCCTGAATTTTCCAATGCGCAGCTCTTTGCAAAAGAGAGATATTGGCAAGGAAAAGCTGTCTTGTACCTTTGCATTTTTCTCCCAAACGAAGGACACTAGAAAGAAAATTTTAAAGCCTCCTGTTAGGCCATCATCTACACGACATAGCCCTGAATTTTCCAAAGCGCAGCTCTTTGCAAAAGAGAGATATTGGAAAGGAAAAGCTGTCTTGTACCTTTGCATTTTTCTCCCAAACGAAGGACACTAGAAGGAAAATTTTAAAGCCTCCTGTTAGTGCTTCATCTACACGGTATAGCCCTGAATATTCCAATGCGTAGCTCTTTGCAAAAGAGAGATATTGGCAAGGAAAAGCTGTCTTGTACCTTTGCATTTTTCTCCCAAACGAAGGACACTAGAAGGAAAATTTTAAAGCCTCCTGTTAGTGCTTCATCTACACGGTATAGCCCTGAATTTTCCAATGCGTAGCTCTTTGCAAAAGAGAGACATTGGCAAGGAAAAGCTGTCTTGTACCTTTGCATTTTTCTCCCAAACGAAGGACACTAGAAAGAAAATTTTAAAGCCTCCTGTTAGGCCATCATCTACACGACATAGCCCTGAATTTTCCAATGCGTAGCTCTTTGCAAAAGAGAGATATTGGCAAGGAAAAGCTGTCTTGTACTTTTGCATTTTTCTCCCAAACGAAGGACACTAGAAAGAAAATTTTAAAGCCTCCTGTTAGGCCATCATCTACACGGCATAGCCCTGAATTTTCCAATGCGCAGCTCTTTGCAAAAGAGAGATATTGGCAAGGAAAAGCTGTCTTGTACCTTTGCATTTTTCTCCCAAACGAAGGACACTAGAAAGAAAATTTTAAAGCCTCCTGTTAGGCCATCATCTACATGGCATAGCCCTGAATTTTCCAATGCGCAGCTTTTTGCAAAAGAGAGATATTGGCAAGGAAAAGCTGTCTTGTACCTTTGCATTTTTCTCCCAAACGAAGGACACTAGAAAGAAAATTTTAAATCCTCCTGTTAGGCCATCATCTACACGGCATAGCCCTGAATTTTCCAATGCGCAGCTCTTTGCAAAAGAGAGATATTGGCAAGGAAAAGCTGTCTTGTACCTTTGCATTTTTCTCCCAAACGAAGGACACTAGAAAGAAAATTTTAAAGCCTCCTGTTAGGCCATCATCTACACGACATAGCCCTGAATTTTCCAATGCGCAGCTCTTTGCAAAAGAGAGATATTGGCAAGGAAAAGCTGTCTTGTACCTTTGCATTTTTCTCCCAAACGAAGGACACTAGAATGAAAATTTTAAAGCCTCCTGTTAGTGCTTCATCTACACGGTATAGCCCTGAATTTTCCAATGCGTAGCTCTTTGCAAAAGAGAGATATTGGCAAGGAAAAGCTGTCTTGTACCTTTGCATTTTTCAACCAAACGAAGGACACTAGAAAGAAAATTTTAAATCCTCCTGTTAGGCCATTATCTACACGGCATAGCCCTGAATTTTCCAATGCGCAGCTCTTTGCAAAAGAGAGATACTGGCAAGGAAAAGCTGTATTGTACCTTTGCATTTTTCTCCCAAACGAAGGACACTAGAAAGAAAATTTTAAAGCCTCCTATTAGGCCATTATCTACATGGCATAGCCCTGAATTTTCCAATGCGTAGCTCTTTGCAAAAGAGAGATATTGGCAAGGAAAAGCTGTCTTGTACCTTTGCATTTTTCTCCCAGACGAAGGACACTAGAAAGAAAATTTTAAAGCTTCCTGTTAGGCCATCATCTACACGACATAGCCCTGAATTTTCCAATGCGCAGCTCTTTGCAAAAGAGAGATATTGGCAAGGAAAAGCTGTCTTGTACCTTTGCATTTTTCTCCCAAACGAAGGACACTAGAAAGAAAATTTTAAAGGCTCCTGTTAGGCCATCATCTACACGACATAGCCCTGAATTTTCCAATGCGCAGCTCTTTGCAAAAGAGAGATATTGGCAAGGAAAAGCTGTCTTGTACCTTTGCATTTTTCTCCCAAACGAAGGTCACTAGAAAGAAATTTTTAAAGCCTCCTGTTAGGCCATCATCTACACGACATAGCCCTGAATTTTCCAATGCGTAGCTCTTTGCAAAAGAGAGATATTGGCAAGGAAAAGCTGTCTTGTACCTTTGCATTTTTCTCCCAAACGAAGGACACTAGAAAGAAAATTTTAAAGCCTCCTGTTAGGCCATCATCTACACGGCATAGCCCTGAATTTTCCAATGCGCAGCTCTTTGCAAAAGAGAGATATTGGCAAGGAAAAGCTGTCTTGTACCTTTGCATTTTTCTCCCAAACGAAGGACACTAGAAGGAAAAATTTAAAGCCTCCTGTTAGTGCTTCATCTACACGGTATAGCCCTGAATTTTACAATGCGTAGCTCTTTGCAAAAGAGAGATATTGGCAAGGAAAAGCTGTCTTGTACCTTTGCATTTTTCTCCCAAACGAAGGACACTAGAATGAAAATTTTAAAGCCTCCTGTTAGTGCTTCATCTACACGGTATAGCCCTGAATTTTCCAATGCGTAGCTCTTTGCAAAAGAGAGATATTGGCAAGGAAAAGTTGTCTTGTACCTTTGCATTTTTCTCCCAAACGAAGGACACTAGAATGAAAATTTTAAAGCCTCCTGGTTAGTGCTTCCATCTACACGGTATAGCCCTGAATTTTCCAATGCGTAGCTCTTTGCAAAAGAGAGATATTGGCAAGGAAAAGCTGTCTTGTACTTTTGCATTTTTCTCCCAAACGAAGGACACAAGAAAGAAAATTTTAAAGCTTCCTGTTAGGCCATCATCTACACGGCATAGCCCTGAATTTTCCAATGCGCAGCTCTTTGCAAAAGAGAGATATTGGCAAGGAAAAGCTGTCTTGTACCTTTGCATTTTTCTCCCAAACGAAGGACACTAGAAAGAAAATTTTAAAGCCTCCTGTTAGGCCATCATCTACATGGCATAGCCCTGAATTTTCCAATGCGCAGCTCTTTGCAAAAGAGAGATATTGGCAAGGAAAAGCTGTCTTGTACCTTTGCATTTTTCTCCCAAACGAAGGACACTAGAAAGAAATTTTTAAAGCCTCCTGTTAGGCCATCATCTACACGACATAGCCCTGAATTTTCCATTGCGTAGCCCTTTGCAAAAGAGAGATATTGGCAAGGAAAAGCTGTCTTGTACCTTTGCATTTTTCTCCCAAACGAAGGACACTAGAAGGAAAATTTTAAAGCCTCCTGTTAGTGCTTCATCTACACGGTATAGCCCTGAATTTTCCAATGCGTAGCTCTTTGCAAAAGAGAGATATTGGCAATGAAAAGCTGTCTTGTACCTTTGCATTTTTCTCCCAAACGAAGGACACTAGAATGAAAATTTTAAAGCCTCCTGTTAGTGCTTCATCTACACGGTATAGCCCTGAATTTCCCAATGCATAGCTCTTTGCAAAAGAGAGATATTGGCAAGGAAAAGCTGTCTTGTACTTTTGCATTTTTCTCCCAAACGAAGGAAACTAGAAAGAAAATTTTAAAGCCTCCTGTTAGGCCATCATCTACACGGCATAGCCCTGAATTTTCCAATGCGCAGCTCTTTGCAAAAGAGAGATATTGGCAAGGAAAAGCTGTCTTGTACCTTTGCATTTTTCTCCCAAACGAAGGACACTAGAAAGAAAATTTTAAAGCCTCCTGTTAGGCCATCATCTACACGACATAGCCCTGAATTTTCCAATGCGCAGCTCTTTGCAAAAGAGAGATATTGGCAAGGAAAAGCTGTCTTGTACCTTTGCATTTTTCTCCCAAACGAAGGACACTAGAAAGAAAATTTTAAAGCCTCCTGTTAGGCCATCATCTACACGACATAGCCCTGAATTTTCCAATGCGCAGCTCTTTGCAAAAGAGAGATATTGGCAAGGAAAAGCTGTCTTGTACCTTTGCATTTTTCTCCCAAACGAAGGTCACTAGAAAGAATTTTTTAAAGCCTCCTGTTAGGCCATCATCTACACACGACATAGCCCTGAATTTTCCAATGCGTAGCTCTTTGCAAAAGAGAGATATTGGCAAGGAAAAGCTGTCTTGTACCTTTGCATTTTTCTCCCAAACGAAGGACACTAGAAAGAAAATTTTAAAGCCTCCTGTTAGGCCATCATCTACACGGCATAGCCCTGAATTTTCCAATGCGCAGCTCTTTGCAAAAGAGAGATATTGGCAAGGAAAAGCTGTCTTGTACCTTTGCATTTTTCTCCCAAACGAAGGACACTAGAATGAAAATTTTAAAGCCTCCTGTTAGTGCTTCATCTACACGGTATAGCCCTGAATTTTACAATGCGCAGCTCTTTGCAAAAGAGAGATATTGGCAAGGAAAAGCTGTATTGTACCTTTGCATTTTTCTCCCAAACGAAGGACACTAGAAAGAAAATTTTAAAGCCTTCTGTTAGGCCATCATCTACATGACATAGCCCTGAATTTTCCAATGCGTAGCTCTTTGCAAAAGAGAGATATTGGCAAGGAAAAGCTGTCTTGTACCTTTGCATTTTTCTCCCAGACGAAGGACACTAGAAAGAAAATTTTAAAGCCTCCTGTTAGGCCATCATCTACACGACATAGCCCTGAATTTTCCAATGCGCAGCTCTTTGCAAAAGAGAGATATTGGCAAGGAAAAGCTGTCTTGTACCTTTGCATTTTTCTCCCAAACGAAGGACACTAGAAAGAAAATGTTAAAGCCTCCTGTTAGGCCATCATCTACACGACATAGCCCTGAATTTTCCAATGCGCAGCTCTTTGCAAAAGAGAGATATTGGCAAGGAAAAGCTGTCTTGTACCTTTGCATTTTTCTCCCAAACGAAGGACACTAGAATGAAAATGTTAAAGCCTCCTGTTAGTGCTTCATCTACACGGTATAGCCCTGAATTTTCCAATGCGCAGCTCTTTGCAAAAGAGAGATATTGGCAAGGAAAAGCTGTTTTGCACCTTTGCATTTTTCTCCCAAACGAAGGACACTAGAAAGAAAATTTTAAAGCCTCCTGTTAGGCCATCATCTACATGGCATAGCCCTGAATTTTCCAATGCGTAGCTCTTTGCAAAAGAGAGATATTGGCAAGGAAAAGCTGTCTTGTACCTTTGCATTTTTCTCCCAAACGAAGGACACTAGAAAGAAAATTTTATAGCCTCCTGTTAGGCCATCGTCTACACGACATAGCCCTGAATTTTCCAATGCGCAGCTCTTTGCAAAAGAGAGATATTGGCAAGGAAAAGCTGTCTTGTACCTTTGCATTTTTCTCCCAAACGAAGGACACAAGAAAGAAAATTTTAAAGCCTCCTGTTAGGCCATCATCTACACGACATAGCCCTGAATTTTCCAATGCGCAGCTCTTTGCAAAAGAGAGATATTGGCAAGGAAAAGCTGTCTTGTACCTTTGCATTTTTCTCCCAAACGAAGGACACTAGAAAGAAAATTTTAAAGCCTCCTGTTAGGCCATCATCTACACGACATAGCCCTTAATTTTCCAATGCGCAGCTCTTTGCAAAAGAGAGATATTGGCAAGGAAAAGCTGTCTTTGTACCTTTGCATTTTTCTCCCAAACGAAGGTCACTAGAAAGAAATTTTTAAAGCCTCCTGTTAGGACATCATCTACACACGACATAGCCCTGAATTTTCCAATGCGTAGCTCTTTGCAAAAGAGAGATATTGGCAAGGAAAAGCTGTCTTGTACCTTTGCATTTTTCTCCCAAACGAAGGACACTAGAAAGAAAATTTTAAAGCCTCCTGTTAGGCCATCATCTACACGGCATAGCCCTGAATTTTCCAATGCGCAGCTCTTTGCAAAAGAGAGATATTGGCAAGGAAAAGCTGTCTTGTACCTTTGCATTTTTCTCCCAAACGAAGGACACTAGAAGGAAAATTTTAAAGCCTCCTGTTAGTGCTTCATCTACACGGTATAGCCCTGAATTTTCCAATGCGTAGCTCTTTGCAAAAGAGAGATATTGGCAAGGAAAAGCTGTCTTGTACCTTTGCATTTTTCTCCCAAACGAAGGACACTAGAAAGAAAATTTTAAAGCCTCCTGTTAGGCCATCATCTACATGGCATAGCCCTGAATTTTCCAATGCGCAGCTCTTTGCAAAAGAGAGATATTGGCAAGGAAAAGCTGTCTTGTACCTTTGCATTTTTCTCCCAAACGAAGGACACTAGAAAGAAAATTTTAAAGCCTCCTGTTAGGCCATCATCTACACGACATAGCCCTGAATTTTCCAAAGCGCAGCTCTTTGCAAAAGAGAGATATTGGAAAGGAAAAGCTGTCTTGTACCTTTGCATTTTTCTCCCAAACGAAGGACACTAGAAGGAAAATTTTAAAGCCTCCTGTTAGTGCTTCATCTACACGGTATAGCCCTGAATATTCCAATGCGTAGCTCTTTGCAAAAGAGAGATATTGGCAAGGAAAAGCTGTCTTGTACCTTTGCATTTTTCTCCCAAACGAAGGACACTAGAAGGAAAATTTTAAAGCCTCCTGTTAGTGCTTCATCTACACGGTATAGCCCTGAATTTTCCAATGCGTAGCTCTTTGCAAAAGAGAGACATTGGCAAGGAAAAGCTGTCTTGTACCTTTGCATTTTTCTCCCAAACGAAGGACACTAGAAAGAAAATTTTAAAGCCTCCTGTTAGGCCATCATCTACACGACATAGCCCTGAATTTTCCAATGCGTAGCTCTTTGCAAAAGAGAGATATTGGCAAGGAAAAGCTGTCTTGTACTTTTGCATTTTTCTCCCAAACGAAGGACACTAGAAAGAAAATTTTAAAGCCTCCTGTTAGGCCATCATCTACACGGCATAGCCCTGAATTTTCCAATGCGCAGCTCTTTGCAAAAGAGAGATATTGGCAAGGAAAAGCTGTCTTGTACCTTTGCATTTTTCTCCCAAACGAAGGACACTAGAAAGAAAATTTTAAAGCCTCCTGTTAGGCCATCATCTACATGGCATAGCCCTGAATTTTCCAATGCGCAGCTTTTTGCAAAAGAGAGATATTGGCAAGGAAAAGCTGTCTTGTACCTTTGCATTTTTCTCCCAAACGAAGGACACTAGAAAGAAAATTTTAAATCCTCCTGTTAGGCCATCATCTACACGGCATAGCCCTGAATTTTCCAATGCGCAGCTCTTTGCAAAAGAGAGATATTGGCAAGGAAAAGCTGTCTTGTACCTTTGCATTTTTCTCCCAAACGAAGGACACTAGAAAGAAAATTTTAAAGCCTCCTGTTAGGCCATCATCTACACGACATAGCCCTGAATTTTCCAATGCGCAGCTCTTTGCAAAAGAGAGATATTGGCAAGGAAAAGCTGTCTTGTACCTTTGCATTTTTCTCCCAAACGAAGGACACTAGAATGAAAATTTTAAAGCCTCCTGTTAGTGCTTCATCTACACGGTATAGCCCTGAATTTTCCAATGCGTAGCTCTTTGCAAAAGAGAGATATTGGCAAGGAAAAGCTGTCTTGTACCTTTGCATTTTTCAACCAAACGAAGGACACTAGAAAGAAAATTTTAAATCCTCCTGTTAGGCCATTATCTACACGGCATAGCCCTGAATTTTCCAATGCGCAGCTCTTTGCAAAAGAGAGATACTGGCAAGGAAAAGCTGTATTGTACCTTTGCATTTTTCTCCCAAACGAAGGACACTAGAAAGAAAATTTTAAAGCCTCCTATTAGGCCATCATCTACATGGCATAGCCCTGAATTTTCCAATGCGTAGCTCTTTGCAAAAGAGAGATATTGGCAAGGAAAAGCTGTCTTGTACCTTTGCATTTTTCTCCCAGACGAAGGACACTAGAAAGAAAATTTTAAAGCCTCCTGTTAGGCCATCATCTACACGACATAGCCCTGAATTTTCCAATGCGCAGCTCTTTGCAAAAGAGAGATATTGGCAAGGAAAAGCTGTCTTGTACCTTTGCATTTTTCTCCCAAACGAAGGTCACTAGAAAGAAAATTTTAAAGCCTCCTGTTAGGCCATCATCTACACGACATAGCCCTGAATTTTCCAATGCGTAGCTCTTTGCAAAAGAGAGATATTGGCAAGGAAAAGCTGTCTTGTACCTTTGCATTTTTCTCCCAAACGAAGGACACTAGAAAGAAAATTTTAAAGCCTCCTGTTAGACCATCATCTACACGACATAGCCCTGAATTTTCCAATGCGCAGCTCTTTGCAAAAGAGAGATATTGGCAAGGAAAAGCTGTCTTGTACCATTGCATTTTTCTCCCAAACGAAGGACACTAGAAAGAACATTTTAAAGCCTGCTGTTAGGCCATCATCTACACGACATAGCCCTGAATTTTCCAATGCGCAGCTCTTTGCAAAAGAGAGATATTGGCAAGGAAAAGCTGTCTTGTACCTTTGCATTTTTCTCCCAAACGAAGGTCACTAGAAAGAAAATTTTAAAGCCTCCTGTTAGGCCATCATCTACACGACATAGCCCTGAATTTTCCAATGCGTAGCTCTTTGTAAAAGAGAGATATTTGCAAGGAAAAGCTGTCTTGTACCTTTGCATTTTTCTCCCAAACGAAGGACACTAGAAAGAAAATTTTAAAGCCTCCTGTTAGGCCATCATCTACACGACATAGCCCTGAATTTTCCAATGCGCAGCTCTTTGCAAAAGAGAGATATTGGCAAGGAAAAGCTGTCTTGTACCTTTGCATTTTTCTCCCAAACGAAGGACACAAGAAAGAAAATTTTAAAGCCTCCTGTTAGGCCATCATCTACACGACATAGCCCTGAATTTTCCAATGCGCAGCTCTTTGCAAAAGAGAGATATTGGCAAGGAAAAGCTGTCTTGTACCATTGCATTTTTCTCCCAAACGAAGGACACTAGAAAGAAAATTTTAAAGCCTCCTGTTAGGCCATCATCTACACGACATAGCCCTGAATTTTCCAATGCGCAGCTCTTTGCAAAAGAGAGATATTGGCAAGGAAAAGCTGTCTTGTACCATTGCATTTTTCTCCCAAACGAAGGACACTAGAAAGAAAATGTTAAAGCCTCCTGTTAGGCCATCATCTACACGACATAGCCCTGAATTTTCCAATGCGCAGCTCTTTGCAAAAGAGAGATATTGGCAAGGAAAAGCTGTCTTGTACCTTTGCATTTTTCTCCCAAACGAAGGACACTAGAAAGAAAATTTTAAAGCCTCCTGTTAGGCCATCATCTACACGACATAGCCCTGAATTTTCCAATGCGCAGCTCTTTGCAAAAGAGAGATATTGGCAAGGAAAAGCTGTCTTGTACCTTTGCATTTTTCTCCCAAACGAAGGTCACTAGAAAGAAAATTTTAAAGCCCCCTGTTAGGCCATCATCTACACGACATAGCCCTGAATTTTCCAATGCGCAGCTCTTTGCAAAAGAGAGATATTGGCACGGAAAAGCTGTCTTGTACCATTGCATTTTTCTCCCAAACGAAGGACACTAGAAAGAACATTTTAAAGCCTGCTGTTAGGCCATCATCTACACGACATAGCCCTGAATTTTCCAATGCGCAGCTCTTTGCAAAAGAGAGATATTGGCAAGGAAAAGCTGTCTTGTACCTTTGCATTTTTCTCCCAAACGAAGGTCACTAGAAAGAAAATTTTAAAGCCTCCTGTTAGGCCATCATCTACACGACATAGCCCTGAATTTTCCAATGCGTAGCTCTTTGCAAAAGAGAGATATTTGCAAGGAAAAGCTGTCTTGTACCTTTGCATTTTTCTCCCAAACGAAGGACACTAGAAAGAAAATTTTAAAGCCTCCTGTTAGGCCATCATCTACACGACATAGCCCTGAATTTTCCAATGCGCAGCTCTTTGCAAAAGAGAGATATTGGCAAGGAAAAGCTGTCTTGTACCTTTGCATTTTTCTCCCAAACGAAGGACACTAGAAAGAAAATTTTAAAGCCTCCTGTTAGGCCATCATCTACACGACATAGCCCTGAATTTTCCAATGCGCAGCTCTTTGCAAAAGAGAGATATTGGCAAGGAAAAGCTGTCTTGTACCTTTGCATTTTTCTCCCAAACGAAGGACACTAGAAAGAAAATTTTAAAGCCTCCTGTTAGGCCATCATCTACACGACATAGCCCTGAATTTTTCAATGCGCAGCTCTTTGCAAAAGAGAGATATTGGCAAGGAAAAGCTGTCTTGTACCTTTGCATTTTTCTCCCAAACGAAGGTCACTAGAAAGAAAATTTTAAAGCCCCCTGTTAGGCCATCATCTACACGACATAGCCCTGAATTTTCCAATGCGCAGCTCTTTGCAAAAGAGAGATATTGGCAAGGAAAAGCTGTCTTGTACCATTGCATTTTTCTCCCAAACGAAGGACACTAGAAAGAAAATGTTAAAGCCTCCTGTTAGGCCATCATCTACACGACATAGCCCTGAATTTTCCAATGCGCAGCTCTTTGCAAAAGAGAGATATTGGCAAGGAAAAGCTGTCTTGTACCTTTGCATTTTTCTCCCAAACGAAGGTCAGTAGAAAGAAAATTTTAAAGCCTCCTGTTAGGTCATCATCTACACGACATAGCCCTGAATTTTCCAATGCGCAGCTCTTTGCAAAAGAGAGATATTGGCAAGGAAAAGCTGTCTTGTACCATTGCATTTTTCTCCCAAACGAAGGACACTAGAAAGAAAATGTTAAAGCCTCCTGTTAGGCCATCATCTACACGACATAGCCCTGAATTTTCCAATGCGCAGCTCTTTGCAAAAGAGAGATATTGGCAAGGAAAAGCTGTCTTGTACCTTTGCATTTTTCTCCCAAACGAAGGTCACTAGAAAGAAAATTTTAAAGCCCCCTGTTAGGCCATCATCTACACGACATAGCCCTGAATTTTCCAATGCGCAGCTCTTTGCAAAAGAGAGATATTGGCAAGGAAAAGCTGTCTTGTACCATTGCATTTTTCTCCCAAACGAAGGACACTAGAAAGAAAATGTTAAAGCCTCCTGTTAGGCCATCATCTACACGACATAGCCCTGAATTTTCCAATGCGCAGCTCTTTGCAAAAGAGAGATATTGGCAAGGAAAAGCTGTCTTGTACCTTTGCATTTTTCTCCCAAACGAAGGTCACTAGAAAGAAAATTTTAAAGCCTCCTGTTAGGCCATCATCTACACGACATAGCCCTGAATTTTCCAATGCGCAGCTCTTTGCAAAAGAGAGATATTGGCAAGGAAAAGCTGTCTTGTACCATTGCATTTTTCTCCCAAACGAAGGACACTAGAAAGAAAATTTTAAAGCCTCCTGTTAGGCCATTATCTACACGACATAGCCCTGAATTTTCCAATGCGCAGCTCTTTGCAAAAGAGAGATATTGGCAAGGAAAAGCTGTCTTGTACCTTTGCATTTTTCTCCCAAACGAAGGACACTAGAAAGAAAATTTTAAAGCCTCCTGTTAGGCCATCATCTACACGACATAGCCCTGAATTTTCCAAAGCGCAGCTCTTTGCAAAAGAGAGATATTGGCAAGGAAAAGCTGTCTTGTACCTTTGCATTTTTCTCCCAAACGAAGGTCACTAGAAAGAAAATTTTAAAGCCCCCTGTTAGGCCATCATCTACACGACATAGCCCTGAATTTTCCAATGCGCAGCTCTTTGCAAAAGAGAGATATTGGCACGGAAAAGCTGTCTTGTACCATTGCATTTTTCTCCCAAACGAAGGACACTAGAAAGAACATTTTAAAGCCTGCTGTTAGGCCATCATCTACACGACATAGCCCTGAATTTTCCAATGCGCAGCTCTTTGCAAAAGAGAGATATTGGCAAGGAAAAGCTGTCTTGTACCATTGCATTTTTCTCCCAAACGAAGGACACTAGAAAGAAAATTTTAAAGCCTCCTGTTAGGCCATCATCTACACGACATAGCCCTGAATTTTCCAATGCGCAGCTCTTTGCAAAAGAGAGATATTGGCAAGGAAAAGCTGTCTTGTACCATTGCATTTTTCTCCCAAACGAAGGACACTAGAAAGAAAATGTTAAAGCCTCCTGTTAGGCCATCATCTACACGACATAGCCCTGAATTTTCCAATGCGCAGCTCTTTGCAAAAGAGAGATATTGGCAAGGAAAAGCTGTCTTGTACCTTTGCATTTTTCTCCCAAACGAAGGACACTAGAAAGAAAATTTTAAAGCCTCCTGTTAGGCCATCATCTACACGACATAGCCCTGAATTTTCCAATGCGCAGCTCTTTGCAAAAGAGAGATATTGGCAAGGAAAAGCTGTCTTGTACCATTGCATTTTTCTCCCAAACGAAGGACACTAGAAAGAAAATGTTAAAGCCTCCTGTTAGGCCATCATCTACACGACATAGCCCTGCATTTTCCAATGCGCAGCTCTTTGCAAAAGAGAGATATTGGCAAGGAAAAGCTGTCTTGTACCTTTGCATTTTTCTCCCAAACGAAGGTCACTAGAAAGAAAATTTTAAAGCCCCCTGTTAGGCCATCATCTACACGACATAGCCCTGAATTTTCCAATGCGCAGCTCTTTGCAAAAGAGAGATATTGGCAAGGAAAAGCTGTCTTGTACCATTGCATTTTTCTCCCAAACGAAGGACACTAGAAAGAAAATGTTAAAGCCTCCTGTTAGGCCATCATCTACACGACATAGCCCTGAATTTTCCAATGCGCAGCTCTTTGCAAAAGAGAGATATTGGCAAGGAAAAGCTGTCTTGTACCTTTGCATTTTTCTCCCAAACGAAGGTCACTAGAAAGAAAATTTTAAAGCCTCCTGTTAGGCCATCATCTACACGACATAGCCCTGAATTTTCCAATGCGCAGCTCTTTGCAAAAGAGAGATATTGGCAAGGAAAAGCTGTCTTGTACCATTGCATTTTTCTCCCAAACGAAGGACACTAGAAAGAAAATTTTAAAGCCTCCTGTTAGGCCATTATCTACACGACATAGCCCTGAATTTTCCAATGCGCAGCTCTTTGCAAAAGAGAGATATTGGCAAGGAAAAGCTGTCTTGTACCTTTGCATTTTTCTCCCAAACGAAGGACACTAGAAAGAAAATTTTAAAGCCTCCTGTTAGGCCATCATCTACACGACATAGCCCTGAATTTTCCAATGCGCAGCTCTTTGCAAAAGAGAGATATTGGCAAGGAAAAGCTGTCTTGTACCTTTGCATTTTTCTCCCAAACGAAGGTCACTAGAAAGAAAATTTTAAAGCCCCCTGTTAGGCCATCATCTACACGACATAGCCCTGAATTTTCCAATTCGCAGCTCTTTGCAAAAGAGAGATATTGGCACGGAAAAGCTGTCTTGTACCATTGCATTTTTCTCCCAAACGAAGGACACTAGAAAGAACATTTTAAAGCCTGCTGTTAGGCCATCATCTACACGACATAGCCCTGAATTTTCCAATGCGCAGCTCTTTGCAAAAGAGAGATATTGGCAAGGAAAAGCTGTCTTGTACCTTTGCATTTTTCTCCCAAACGAAGGTCACTAGAAAGAAAATTTTAAAGCCTCCTGTTAGGCCATCATCTACACGACATAGCCCTGAATTTTCCAATGCGTAGCTCTTTGCAAAAGAGAGATATTTGCAAGGAAAAGCTGTCTTGTACCTTTGCATTTTTCTCCCAAACGAAGGACACTAGAAAGAAAATTTTAAAGCCTCCTGTTAGGCCATCATCTACACGACATAGCCCTGAATTTTCCAATGCGCAGCTCTTTGCAAAAGAGAGATATTGGCAAGGAAAAGCTGTCTTGTACCTTTGCATTTTTCTCCCAAACGAAGGACACTAGAAAGAAAATTTTAAAGCCTCCTGTTAGGCCATCATCTACACGACATAGCCCTGAATTTTCCAATGCGCAGCTCTTTGCAAAAGAGAGATATTGGCAAGGAAAAGCTGTCTTGTACCTTTGCATTTTTCTCCCAAACGAAGGACACTAGAAAGAAAATTTTAAAGCCTCCTGTTAGGCCATCATCTACACGACATAGCCCTGAATTTTTCAATGCGCAGCTCTTTGCAAAAGAGAGATATTGGCAAGGAAAAGCTGTCTTGTACCTTTGCATTTTTCTCCCAAACGAAGGTCACTAGAAAGAAAATTTTAAAGCCCCCTGTTAGGCCATCATCTACACGACATAGCCCTGAATTTTCCAATGCGCAGCTCTTTGCAAAAGAGAGATATTGGCAAGGAAAAGCTGTCTTGTACCATTGCATTTTTCTCCCAAACGAAGGACACTAGAAAGAAAATGTTAAAGCCTCCTGTTAGGCCATCATCTACACGACATAGCCCTGAATTTTCCAATGCGCAGCTCTTTGCAAAAGAGAGATATTGGCAAGGAAAAGCTGTCTTGTACCTTTGCATTTTTCTCCCAAACGAAGGTCAGTAGAAAGAAAATTTTAAAGCCTCCTGTTAGGTCATCATCTACACGACATAGCCCTGAATTTTCCAATGCGCAGCTCTTTGCAAAAGAGAGATATTGGCAAGGAAAAGCTGTCTTGTACCATTGCATTTTTCTCCCAAACGAAGGACACTAGAAAGAAAATGTTAAAGCCTCCTGTTAGGCCATCATCTACACGACATAGCCCTGAATTTTCCAATGCGCAGCTCTTTGCAAAAGAGAGATATTGGCAAGGAAAAGCTGTCTTGTACCTTTGCATTTTTCTCCCAAACGAAGGTCACTAGAAAGAAAATTTTAAAGCCCCCTGTTAGGCCATCATCTACACGACATAGCCCTGAATTTTCCAATGCGCAGCTCTTTGCAAAAGAGAGATATTGGCAAGGAAAAGCTGTCTTTTACCATTGCATTTTTCTCCCAAACGAAGGACACTAGAAAGAAAATGTTAAAGCCTCCTGTTAGGCCATCATCTACACGACATAGCCCTGAATTTTCCAATGCGCAGCTCTTTGCAAAAGAGAGATATTGGCAAGGAAAAGCTGTCTTGTACCTTTGCATTTTTCTCCCAAACGAAGGTCACTAGAAAGAAAATTTTAAAGCCTCCTGTTAGGCCATCATCTACACGACATAGCCCTGAATTTTCCAATGCGCAGCTCTTTGCAAAAGAGAGATATTGGCAAGGAAAAGCTGTCTTGTACCTTTGCATTTTTCTCCCAAACGAAGGTCACTAGAAAGAAAATTTTAAAGCCTCCTGTTAGGCCATCATCTACACGACATAGCCCTGAATTTTCCAATGCGCAGCTCTTTGCAAAAGAGAGATATTGGCAAGGAAAAGCTGTCTTGTACCATTGCATTTTTCTCCCAAACGAAGGACACTAGAAAGAAAATTTTAAAGCCTCCTGTTAGGCCATTATCTACACGACATAGCCCTGAATTTTCCAATGCGCAGCTCTTTGCAAAAGAGAGATATTGGCAAGGAAAAGCTGTCTTGTACCTTTGCATTTTTCTCCCAAACGAAGGACACTAGAAAGAAAATTTTAAAGCCTCCTGTTAGGCCATCATCTACACGACATAGCCCTGAATTTTCCAATGCGCAGCTCTTTGCAAAAGAGAGATATTGGCAAGGAAAAGCTGTCTTGTACCTTTGCATTTTTCTCCCAAACGAAGGTCACTAGAAAGAAAATTTTAAAGCCCCCTGTTAGGCCATCATCTACACGACATAGCCCTGAATTTTCCAATTCGCAGCTCTTTGCAAAAGAGAGATATTGGCACGGAAAAGCTGTCTTGTACCATTGCATTTTTCTCCCAAACGAAGGACACTAGAAAGAACATTTTAAAGCCTGCTGTTAGGCCATCATCTACACGACATAGCCCTGAATTTTCCAATGCGCAGCTCTTTGCAAAAGAGAGATATTGGCAAGGAAAAGCTGTCTTGTACCTTTGCATTTTTCTCCCAAACGAAGGTCACTAGAAAGAAAATTTTAAAGCCTCCTGTTAGGCCATCATCTACACGACATAGCCCTGAATTTTCCAATGCGTAGCTCTTTGCAAAAGAGAGATATTTGCAAGGAAAAGCTGTCTTGTACCTTTGCATTTTTCTCCCAAACGAAGGACACTAGAAAGAAAATTTTAAAGCCTCCTGTTAGGCCATCATCTACACGACATAGCCCTGAATTTTCCAATGCGCAGCTCTTTGCAAAAGAGAGATATTGGCAAGGAAAAGCTGTCTTGTACCTTTGCATTTTTCTCCCAAACGAAGGACACTAGAAAGAAAATTTTAAAGCCTCCTGTTAGGCCATCATCTACACGACATAGCCCTGAATTTTCCAATGCGCAGCTCTTTGCAAAAGAGAGATATTGGCAAGGAAAAGCTGTCTTGTACCTTTGCATTTTTCTCCCAAACGAAGGACACTAGAAAGAAAATTTTAAAGCCTCCTGTTAGGCCATCATCTACACGACATAGCCCTGAATTTTTCAATGCGCAGCTCTTTGCAAAAGAGAGATATTGGCAAGGAAAAGCTGTCTTGTACCTTTGCATTTTTCTCCCAAACGAAGGTCACTAGAAAGAAAATTTTAAAGCCCCCTGTTAGGCCATCATCTACACGACATAGCCCTGAATTTTCCAATGCGCAGCTCTTTGCAAAAGAGAGATATTGGCAAGGAAAAGCTGTCTTGTACCATTGCATTTTTCTCCCAAACGAAGGACACTAGAAAGAAAATGTTAAAGCCTCCTGTTAGGCCATCATCTACACGACATAGCCCTGAATTTTCCAATGCGCAGCTCTTTGCAAAAGAGAGATATTGGCAAGGAAAAGCTGTCTTGTACCTTTGCATTTTTCTCCCAAACGAAGGTCAGTAGAAAGAAAATTTTAAAGCCTCCTGTTAGGTCATCATCTACACGACATAGCCCTGAATTTTCCAATGCGCAGCTCTTTGCAAAAGAGAGATATTGGCAAGGAAAAGCTGTCTTGTACCATTGCATTTTTCTCCCAAACGAAGGACACTAGAAAGAAAATGTTAAAGCCTCCTGTTAGGCCATCATCTACACGACATAGCCCTGAATTTTCCAATGCGCAGCTCTTTGCAAAAGAGAGATATTGGCAAGGAAAAGCTGTCTTGTACCTTTGCATTTTTCTCCCAAACGAAGGTCACTAGAAAGAAAATTTTAAAGCCCCCTGTTAGGCCATCATCTACACGACATAGCCCTGAATTTTCCAATGCGCAGCTCTTTGCAAAAGAGAGATATTGGCAAGGAAAAGCTGTCTTTTACCATTGCATTTTTCTCCCAAACGAAGGACACTAGAAAGAAAATGTTAAAGCCTCCTGTTAGGCCATCATCTACACGACATAGCCCTGAATTTTCCAATGCGCAGCTCTTTGCAAAAGAGAGATATTGGCAAGGAAAAGCTGTCTTGTACCTTTGCATTTTTCTCCCAAACGAAGGTCACTAGAAAGAAAATTTTAAAGCCTCCTGTTAGGCCATCATCTACACGACATAGCCCTGAATTTTCCAATGCGCAGCTCTTTGCAAAAGAGAGATATTGGCAAGGAAAAGCTGTCTTGTACCATTGCATTTTTCTCCCAAACGAAGGACACTAGAAAGAAAATTTTAAAGCCTCCTGTTAGGCCATTATCTACACGACATAGCCCTGAATTTTCCAATGCGCAGCTCTTTGCAAAAGAGAGATATTGGCAAGGAAAAGCTGTCTTGTACCTTTGCATTTTTCTCCCAAACGAAGGACACTAGAAAGAAAATTTTAAAGCCTCCTGTTAGGCCATCATCTACACGACATAGCCCTGAATTTTCCAATGCGCAGCTCTTTGCAAAAGAGAGATATTGGCAAGGAAAAGCTGTCTTGTACCTTTGCATTTTTCTCCCAAACGAAGGTCACTAGAAAGAAAATTTTAAAGCCCCCTGTTAGGCCATCATCTACACGACATAGCCCTGAATTTTCCAATGCGCAGCTCTTTGCAAAAGAGAGATATTGGCACGGAAAAGCTGTCTTGTACCATTGCATTTTTCTCCCAAACGAAGGACACTAGAAAGAACATTTTAAAGCCTGCTGTTAGGCCATCATCTACACGACATAGCCCTGAATTTTCCAATGCGCAGCTCTTTGCAAAAGAGAGATATTGGCAAGGAAAAGCTGTCTTGTACCTTTGCATTTTTCTCCCAAACGAAGGTCACTAGAAAGAAAATTTTAAAGCCTCCTGTTAGGCCATCATCTACACGACATAGTCCTGAATTTTCCAATGCGTAGCTCTTTGCAAAAGAGAGATATTTGCAAGGAAAAGCTGTCTTGTACCTTTGCATTTTTCTCCCAAACGAAGGACACTAGAAAGAAAATTTTAAAGCCTCCTGTTAGGCCATCATCTACACGACATAGCCCTGAATTTTCCAATGCGCAGCTCTTTGCAAAAGAGAGATATTGGCAAGGAAAAGCTGTCTTGTACCTTTGCATTTTTCTCCCAAACGAAGGACACTAGAAAGAAAATTTTAAAGCCTCCTGTTAGGCCATCATCTACACGACATAGCCCTGAATTTTCCAATGCGCAGCTCTTTGCAAAAGAGAGATATTGGCAAGGAAAAGCTGTCTTGTACCTTTGCATTTTTCTCCCAAACGAAGGACACTAGAAAGAAAATTTTAAAGCCTCCTGTTAGGCCATCATCTACACGACATAGCCCTGAATTTTTCAATGCGCAGCTCTTTGCAAAAGAGAGATATTGGCAAGGAAAAGCTGTCTTGTACCTTTGCATTTTTCTCCCAAACGAAGGTCACTAGAAAGAAAATTTTAAAGCCCCCTGTTAGGCCATCATCTACACGACATAGCCCTGAATTTTCCAATGCGCAGCTCTTTGCAAAAGAGAGATATTGGCAAGGAAAAGCTGTCTTGTACCATTGCATTTTTCTCCCAAACGAAGGACACTAGAAAGAAAATGTTAAAGCCTCCTGTTAGGCCATCATCTACACGACATAGCCCTGAATTTTCCAATGCGCAGCTCTTTGCAAAAGAGAGATATTGGCAAGGAAAAGCTGTCTTGTACTTTTGCATTTTTCTCCCAAACGAAGGAAACTAGAAAGAAAATTTTAAAGCCTCCTGTTAGGCCATCATCTACACGGCATAGCCCTGAATTTTCCAATGCGCAGCTCTTTGCAAAAGAGAGATATTGGCAAGGAAAAGCTGTCTTGTACCTTTGCATTTTTCTCCCAAACGAAGGACACTAGAATGAAAATTTTAAAGCCTCCTGTTAGTGCTTCATCTACAAGGTATAGCCCTGAATTTTACAATGCGCAGCTCTTTGCAAAAGAGAGATATTGGCAAGGAAAAGCTGTATTGTACCTTTGCATTTTTCTCCCAAACGAAGGACACTAGAAAGAAAATTTTAAAGCCTTCTGTTAGGCCATCATCTACATGACATAGCCCTGAATTTTCCAATGCGTAGCTCTTTGCAAAAGAGAGATATTGGCAAGGAAAAGCTGTCTTGTACCTTTGCATTTTTCTCCCAGACGAAGGACACTAGAAAGAAAATTTTAAAGCCTCCTGTTAGGCCATCATCTACACGACATAGCCCTGAATTTTCCAATGCGCAGCTCTTTGCAAAAGAGAGATATTGGCAAGGAAAAGCTGTCTTGTACCTTTGCATTTTTCTCCCAAACGAAGGACACTAGAAAGAAAATGTTAAAGCCTCCTGTTAGGCCATCATCTACACGACATAGCCCTGAATTTTCCAATGCGCAGCTCTTTGCAAAAGAGAGATATTGGCAAGGAAAAGCTGTCTTGTACCTTTGCATTTTTCTCCCAAACGAAGGACACTAGAATGAAAATGTTAAAGCCTCCTGTTAGTGCTTCATCTACACGGTATAGCCCTGAATTTTCCAATGCGCAGCTCTTTGCAAAAGAGAGATATTGGCAAGGAAAAGCTGTTTTGCACCTTTGCATTTTTCTCCCAAACGAAGGACACTAGAAAGAAAATTTTAAAGCCCCCTGTTAGGCCATCATCTACACGACATAGCCCTGAATTTTCCAATGCGCAGCTCTTTGCAAAAGAGAGATATTGGCAAGGAAAAGCTGTCTTGTACCATTGCATTTTTCTCCCAAACGAAGGACACTAGAAAGAAAATGTTAAAGCCTCCTGTTAGGCCATCATCTACACGACATAGCCCTGAATTTTCCAATGCGCAGCTCTTTGCAAAAGAGAGATATTGGCAAGGAAAAGCTGTCTTGTACCATTGCATTTCTCTCCCAAACGAAGGACACTAGAAAGAAAATTTTAAAGCCTCCTGTTAGGCCATTATCTACACGACATAGCCCTGAATTTTCCAATGCGCAGCTCTTTGCAAAAGAGAGATATTGGCAAGGAAAAGCTGTCTTGTACCTTTGCATTTTTCTCCCAAACGAAGGACACTAGAAAGAAAATTTTAAAGCCTCCTGTTAGGCCATCATCTACACGACATAGCCCTGAATTTTCCAATGCGCAGCTCTTTGCAAAAGAGAGATATTGGCAAGGAAAAGCTGTTTTGTACCATTGCATTTTTCTCCCAAACGAAGGACACTAGAAAGAAAATTTTAAAGCCTCCTGTTAGGCCATCATCTACACGACATAGCTCTGAATTTTCCAATGCGTAGCTCTTTGCAAAAGAGAGATATTGGCAAGGAAAAGCTGTCTTGTACCTTTGCATTTTTCTCCCAAACGAAGGACACTAGAAAGAAAATTTTAAAGCCTCCTGTTAGGCCATCATCTACACGACATAGCCCTGAATTTTCCAATGCGCAGCTCTTTGCAAAAGAGAGATATTGGCAAGGAAAAGCTGTCTTGTACCTTTGCATTTTTCTCCCAAACGAAGGACACTAGAAAGAAAATGTTAAAGCCTCCTGTTAGGCCATCATCTACACGACATAGCCCTGAATTTTCCAATGCGCAGCTCTTTGCAAAAGAGAGATATTGGCAAGGAAAAGCTGTCTTGTACCTTTGCATTTTTCTCCCAAACGAAGGACACTAGAATGAAAATGTTAAAGCCTCCTGTTAGTGTTTCATCTACACGGTATAGCCCTGAATTTTCCAATGCGCAGCTCTTTGCAAAAGAGAGATATTGGCAAGGAAAAGCTGTTTTGCACCTTTGCATTTTTCTCCCAAACGAAGGACACTAGAAAGAAAATTTTAAAGCCCCCTGTTAGGCCATCATCTACACGACATAGCCCTGAATTTTCCAATGCGCAGCTCTTTGCAAAAGAGAGATATTGGCAAGGAAAAGCTGTCTTGTACCATTGCATTTTTCTCCCAAACGAAGGACACTAGAAAGAAAATGTTAAAGCCTCCTGTTAGGCCATCATCTACACGACATAGCCCTGAATTTTCCAATGCGCAGCTCTTTGCAAAAGAGAGATATTGGCAAGGAAAAGCTGTCTTGTACCATTGCATTTCTCTCCCAAACGAAGGACACTAGAAAGAAAATTTTAAAGCCTCCTGTTAGGCCATTATCTACACGACATAGCCCTGAATTTTCCAATGCGCAGCTCTTTGCAAAAGAGAGATATTGGCAAGGAAAAGCTGTCTTGTACCTTTGCATTTTTCTCCCAAACGAAGGACACTAGAAAGAAAATTTTAAAGCCTCCTGTTAGGCCATCATCTACACGACATAGCCCTGAATTTTCCAATGCGCAGCTCTTTGCAAAAGAGAGATATTGGCAAGGAAAAGCTGTTTTGTACCATTGCATTTTTCTCCCAAACGAAGGACACTAGAAAGAAAATTTTAAAGCCTCCTGTTAGGCCATCATCTACACGACATAGCTCTGAATTTTCCAATGCGTAGCTCTTTGCAAAAGAGAGATATTGGCAAGGAAAAGCTGTCTTGTACCTTTGCATTTTTCTCCCAAACGAAGGACACTAGAAAGAAAATTTTAAAGCCTCCTGTTAGGCCATCATCTACACGACATAGCCCTGAATTTTCAAATGCGCAGCTCTTTGCAAAAGAGAGATATTGGCAAGGAAAAGCTGTCTTGTACCTTTGCATTTTTCTCCCAAACGAAGGTCACTAGAAAGAAAATTTTAAAGCCTCCTGTTAGGCCATCATCTACACGATATAGCCCTGAATTTTCCAATGCGTAGCTCTTTGCAAAAGAGAGATATTGGCAAGGAAAAGCTGTCTTGTACCTTTGCATTTTTCTCCCAAACGAAGGACACTAGAAAGAAAATTTTAAAGCCTCCTGTTAGGCCATCATCTACACGACATAGCCCTGAATTTTCCAATGCGCAGCTCTTTGCAAAAGAGAGATATTGGCAAGGAAAGCTGTCTTGTACCATTGCATTTTTCTCCCAAACGAAGGACACTAGAAAGAAAATTTTAAAGCCTCCTGTTAGGCCATCATCTACACGACATAGCCCTGAATTTTCCAATGCGCGGCTCTTTGCAAAAGAGAGATATTGGCAAGGAAAAGCTGTCTTGTACCTTTGCATTTTTCTCCCAAACGAAGGACACTAGAAAGAAAATTTTAAAGCCTCCTGTTAGGCCATCATCTACACGACATAGCCCTGAATTTTCCAATGCGCAGCTCTTTGCAAAAGAGAGATATTGGCAAGGAAAAGCTGTCTTGTACCATTGCATTTTTCTCCCAAACGAAGGACACTAGAAAGAAAATTTTAAAGCCTCCTGTTAGGCCATCATCTACACGACATAGCCCAGAATTTTCCAATGCGCAGCTCTTTGCAAAAGAGAGATATTGGCAAGGAAAAGCTGTTTTGTACCATTGCATTTTTCTCCCAAACGAAGGACACTAGAAAGAAAATTTTAAAGCCTCCTGTTAGGCCATCATCTACACGACATAGCTCTGAATTTTCCAATGCGTAGCTCTTTGCAAAAGAGAGATATTGGCAAGGAAAAGCTGTCTTGTACCTTTGCATTTTTCTCCCAAACGAAGGACACTAGAAAGAAAATTTTAAAGCCTCCTGTTAGGCCATCATCTACACGACATAGCCCTGAATTTTCAAATGCGCAGCTCTTTGCAAAAGAGAGATATTGGCAAGGAAAAGCTGTCTTGTACCTTTGCATTTTTCTCCCAAACGAAGGTCACTAGAAAGAAAATTTTAAAGCCTCCTGTTAGGCCATCATCTACACGATATAGCCCTGAATTTTCAAATGCGCAGCTCTTTGCAAAAGAGAGATATTGGCAAGGAAAAGCTGTCTTGTACCTTTGCATTTTTCTCCCAAACGAAGGTCACTAGAAAGAAAATTTTAAAGCCTCCTGTTAGGCCATCATCTACACGATATAGCCCTGAATTTTCCAATGCGTAGCTCTTTGCAAAAGAGAGATATTGGCAAGGAAAAGCTGTCTTGTACCTTTGCATTTTTCTCCCAAACGAAGGACACTAGAAAGAAAATTTTAAAGCCTCCTGTTAGGCCATCATCTACACGACATAGCCCTGAATTTTCCAATGCGCAGCTCTTTGCAAAAGAGAGATATTGGCAAGGAAAAGCTGTCTTGTACCATTGCATTTTTCTCCCAAACGAAGGACACTAGAAAGAAAATTTTAAAGCCTCCTGTTAGGCCATCATCTACACGACATAGCCCTGAATTTTCCAATGCGCAGCTCTTTGCAAAAGAGAGATATTGGCAAGGAAAAGCTGTCTTGTACCTTTGCATTTTTCTCCCAAACGAAGGACACTAGAAAGAAAATTTTAAAGCCTCCTGTTAGGCCATCATCTACACGACATAGCCCTGAATTTTCCAATGCGCAGCTCTTTGCAAAAGAGAGATATTGGCAAGGAAAAGCTGTCTTGTACCATTGCATTTTTCTCCCAAACGAAGGACACTAGAAAGAAAATTTTAAAGCCTCCTGTTAGGCCATCATCTACACGACATAGCCCTGAATTTTCCAATGCGCAGCTCTTTGCAAAAGAGAGATATTGGCAAGGAAAAGCTGTCTTGTACCTTTGCATTTTTCTCCCAAACGAAGGACACTAGAAAGAAAATTTTAAAGCCTCCTGTTAGGCCATCATCTACACGACATAGCCCAGAATTTTCCAATGCGCAGCTCTTTGCAAAAGAGAGATATTGGCAAGGAAAAGCTGTTTTGTACCATTGCATTTTTCTCCCAAACGAAGGACACTAGAAAGAAAATTTTAAAGCCTCCTGTTAGGCCATCATCTACACGACATAGCTCTGAATTTTCCAATGCGTAGCTCTTTGCAAAAGAGAGATATTGGCAAGGAAAAGCTGTCTTGTACCTTTGCATTTTTCTCCCAAACGAAGGACACTAGAAAGAAAATTTTAAAGCCTCCTGTTAGGCCATCATCTACACGACATAGCCCTGAATTTTCCAATGCGCAGCTCTTTGCAAAAGAGAGATATTGGCAAGGAAAAGCTGTCTTGTACCTTTGCATTTTTCTCCCAAACGAAGGTCACTAGAAAGAAAATTTTAAAGCCTCCTGTTAGGCCATCATCTACACGATATAGCCCTGAATTTTCCAATGCGTAGCTCTTTGCAAAAGAGAGATATTGGCAAGGAAAAGCTGTCTTGTACCTTTGCATTTTTCTCCCAAACGAAGGACACTAGAAAGAAAATTTTAAAGCCTCCTGTTAGGCCATCATCTACACGACATAGCCCTGAATTTTCCAATGCGCAGCTCTTTGCAAAAGAGAGCTATTGGCAAGGAAAAGCTGTCTTGTACCATTGCATTTTTCTCCCAAACGAAGGACACTAGAAAGAAAATTTTAAAGCCTCCTGTTAGGCCATCATCTACACGACATAGCCCTGAATTTTCCAATGCGCAGCTCTTTGCAAAAGAGAGATATTGGCAAGGAAAAGCTGTCTTGTACCTTTGCATTTTTCTCCCAAACGAAGGACACTAGAAGGAAAATTTTAAAGCCTCCTGTTAGGCCATCATCTACACGACATAGCCCTGAATTTTCCAATGCGCAGCTCTTTGCAAAAGAGAGATATTGGCAAGGAAAAGCTGTCTTGTACCATTGCATTTTTCTCCCAAACGAAGGACACTAGAAAGAAAATTTTAAAGCCTCCTGTTAGGCCATCATCTACACGACATAGCCCTGAATTTTCCAATGCGCGGCTCTTTGCAAAAGAGAGATATTGGCAAGGAAAAGCTGTCTTGTACCTTTGCATTTTTCTCCCAAACGAAGGACACTAGAAAGAAAATTTTAAAGCCTCCTGTTAGGCCATCATCTACACGACATAGCCCTGAATTTTCCAATGCGCAGCTCTTTGCAAAAGAGAGATATTGGCAAGGAAAAGCTGTCTTGTACCATTGCATTTTTCTCCCAAACGAAGGACACTAGAAAGAAAATTTTAAAGCCTCCTGTTAGGCCATCATCTACACGACATAGCCCAGAATTTTCCAATGCGCAGCTCTTTGCAAAAGAGAGATATTGGCAAGGAAAAGCTGTTTTGTACCATTGCATTTTTCTCCCAAACGAAGGACACTAGAAAGAAAATTTTAAAGCCTCCTGTTAGGCCATCATCTACACGACATAGCTCTGAATTTTCCAATGCGTAGCTCTTTGCAAAAGAGAGATATTGGCAAGGAAAAGCTGTCTTGTACCTTTGCATTTTTCTCCCAAACGAAGGACACTAGAAAGAAAATTTTAAAGCCTCCTGTTAGGCCATCATCTACACGACATAGCCCTGAATTTTCAAATGCGCAGCTCTTTGCAAAAGAGAGATATTGGCAAGGAAAAGCTGTCTTGTACCTTTGCATTTTTCTCCCAAACGAAGGTCACTAGAAAGAAAATTTTAAAGCCTCCTGTTAGGCCATCATCTACACGATATAGCCCTGAATTTTCAAATGCGCAGCTCTTTGCAAAAGAGAGATATTGGCAAGGAAAAGCTGTCTTGTACCTTTGCATTTTTCTCCCAAACGAAGGTCACTAGAAAGAAAATTTTAAAGCCTCCTGTTAGGCCATCATCTACACGATATAGCCCTGAATTTTCCAATGCGTAGCTCTTTGCAAAAGAGAGATATTGGCAAGGAAAAGCTGTCTTGTACCTTTGCATTTTTCTCCCAAACGAAGGACACTAGAAAGAAAATTTTAAAGCCTCCTGTTAGGCCATCATCTACACGACATAGCCCTGAATTTTCCAATGCGCAGCTCTTTGCAAAAGAGAGATATTGGCAAGGAAAAGCTGTCTTGTACCATTGCATTTTTCTCCCAAACGAAGGACACTAGAAAGAAAATTTTAAAGCCTCCTGTTAGGCCATCATCTACACGACATAGCCCTGAATTTTCCAATGCGCAGCTCTTTGCAAAAGAGAGATATTGGCAAGGAAAAGCTGTCTTGTACCTTTGCATTTTTCTCCCAAACGAAGGACACTAGAAAGAAAATTTTAAAGCCTCCTGTTAGGCCATCATCTACACGACATAGCCCTGAATTTTCCAATGCGCAGCTCTTTGCAAAAGAGAGATATTGGCAAGGAAAAGCTGTCTTGTACCATTGCATTTTTCTCCCAAACGAAGGACACTAGAAAGAAAATTTTAAAGCCTCCTGTTAGGCCATCATCTACACGACATAGCCCTGAATTTTCCAATGCGCAGCTCTTTGCAAAAGAGAGATATTGGCAAGGAAAAGCTGTCTTGTACCTTTGCATTTTTCTCCCAAACGAAGGACACTAGAAAGAAAATTTTAAAGCCTCCTGTTAGGCCATCATCTACACGACATAGCCCAGAATTTTCCAATGCGCAGCTCTTTGCAAAAGAGAGATATTGGCAAGGAAAAGCTGTTTTGTACCATTGCATTTTTCTCCCAAACGAAGGACACTAGAAAGAAAATTTTAAAGCCTCCTGTTAGGCCATCATCTACACGACATAGCTCTGAATTTTCCAATGCGTAGCTCTTTGCAAAAGAGAGATATTGGCAAGGAAAAGCTGTCTTGTACCTTTGCATTTTTCTCCCAAACGAAGGACACTAGAAAGAAAATTTTAAAGCCTCCTGTTAGGCCATCATCTACACGACATAGCCCTGAATTTTCCAATGCGCAGCTCTTTGCAAAAGAGAGATATTGGCAAGGAAAAGCTGTCTTGTACCTTTGCATTTTTCTCCCAAACGAAGGTCACTAGAAAGAAAATTTTAAAGCCTCCTGTTAGGCCATCATCTACACGATATAGCCCTGAATTTTCCAATGCGTAGCTCTTTGCAAAAGAGAGATATTGGCAAGGAAAAGCTGTCTTGTACCTTTGCATTTTTCTCCCAAACGAAGGACACTAGAAAGAAAATTTTAAAGCCTCCTGTTAGGCCATCATCTACACGACATAGCCCTGAATTTTCCAATGCGCAGCTCTTTGCAAAAGAGAGCTATTGGCAAGGAAAAGCTGTCTTGTACCATTGCATTTTTCTCCCAAACGAAGGACACTAGAAAGAAAATTTTAAAGCCTCCTGTTAGGCCATCATCTACACGACATAGCCCTGAATTTTCCAATGCGCAGCTCTTTGCAAAAGAGAGATATTGGCAAGGAAAAGCTGTCTTGTACCTTTGCATTTTTCTCCCAAACGAAGGACACTAGAAGGAAAATTTTAAAGCCTCCTGTTAGGCCATCATCTACACGACATAGCCCTGAATTTTCCAATGCGCAGCTCTTTGCAAAAGAGAGATATTGGCAAGGAAAAGCTGTCTTGTACCATTGCATTTTTCTCCCAAACGAAGGACACTAGAAAGAAAATTTTAAAGCCTCCTGTTAGGCCATCATCTACACGACATAGCCCTGAATTTTCCAATGCGTAGCTCTTTGCAAAAGAGAGATATTGGCAAGGAAAAGCTGTCTTGTACCTTTGCATTTTTCTCCCAAACGAAGGACACTAGAAAGAAAATTTTAAAGCCTCCTGTTAGGCCATCATCTACACGACATAGCCCTGAATTTTCCAATGCGCAGCTCTTTGCAAAAGAGAGATATTGGCAAGGAAAAGCTGTCTTGTACCTTTGCATTTTTCTCCCAAACGAAGGTCACTAGAAAGAAAATTTTAAAGCCTCCTGTTAGGCCATCATCTACACGACATAGCCCTGAATTTTCCAATGCGTAGCTCTTTGCAAAAGAGAGATATTGGCAAGGAAATGCTGTCTTGTACCTTTGCATTTTTCTCCCAAACGAAGGACACTAGAAAGAAAATTTTAAAGCCTCCTGTTAGGCCATCATCTACACGACATAGCCCTGAATTTTCCAATGCGCAGCTCTTTGCAAAAGAGAGATATTGGCAAGGAAAAGCTGTCTTGTACCATTGCATTTTTCTCCCAAACGAAGGACACTAGAAAGAAAATTTTAAAGCCTCCTGTTAGGCCATCATCTACACGACATAGCCCTGAATTTTCCAATGCGTAGCTCTTTGCAAAAGAGAGATATTGGCAAGGAAAAGCTGTCTTGTACCTTTGCATTTTTCTCCCAAACGAAGGACACTAGAAAGAAAATTTTAAAGCCTCCTGTTAGGCCATCATCTACACGACATAGCCCTGAATTTTCCAATGCGCAGCTCTTTGCAAAAGAGAGATATTGGCAAGGAAAAGCTGTCTTGTACCTTTGCATTTTTCTCCCAAACGAAGGTCACTAGAAAGAAAATTTTAAAGCCTCCTGTTAGGCCATCATCAACACGACATAGCCCTGAATTTTCCAATGCGCAGCTCTTTGCAAAAGAGAGATATTGGCAAGGAAAAGCTGTCTTGTACCTTTGCATTTTTCTCCCAAACGAAGGTCACTAGAAAGAAAATTTTAAAGCCTCCTGTTAGGCCATCATCTACACGACATAGCCCTGAATTTTCCAATGCGTAGCTCTTTGCAAAAGAGAGATATTGGCAAGGAAATGCTGTCTTGTACCTTTGCATTTTTCTCCCAAACGAAGGACACTAGAAAGAAAATTTTAAAGCCTCCTGTTAGGCCATCATCTACACGACATAGCCCTGAATTTTCCAATGCGCAGCTCTTTGCAAAAGAGAGATATTGGCAAGGAAAAGCTGTCTTGTACCATTGCATTTTTCTCCCAAACGAAGGACACTAGAAAGAAAATTTTAAAGCCTCCTGTTAGGCCATCATCTACACGACATAGCCCTGAATTTTCCAATGCGCAGCTCTTTGCAAAAGAGAGATATTGGCAAGGAAAAGCTGTCTTGTACCATTGCATTTTTCTCCCAAACGAAGGACACTAGAAAGAAAATTTTAAAGCCTCCTGTTAGGCCATCATCTACACGACATAGCCCTGAATTTTCCAATGCGTAGCTCTTTGCAAAAGAGAGATATTGGCAAGGAAAAGCTGTCTTGTACCTTTGCATTTTTCTCCCAAACGAAGGACACTAGAAAGAAAATTTTAAAGCCTCCTGTTAGGCCATCATCTACACGACATAGCCCTGAATTTTCCAATGCGCAGCTCTTTGCAAAAGAGAGATATTGGCAAGGAAAAGCTGTCTTGTACCTTTGCATTTTTCTCCCAAACGAAGGTCACTAGAAAGAAAATTTTAAAGCCTCCTGTTAGGCCATCATCTACACGACATAGCCCTGAATTTTCCAATGCGCAGCTCTTTGCAAAAGAGAGATATTGGCAAGGAAAAGCTGTCTTGTACCTTTGCATTTTTCTCCCAAACGAAGGTCACTAGAAAGAAAATTTTAAAGCCTCCTGTTAGGCCATCATCTACACGACATAGCCCTGAATTTTCCAATGCGTAGCTCTTTGCAAAAGAGAGATATTGGCAAGGAAATGCTGTCTTGTACCTTTGCATTTTTCTCCCAAACGAAGGACACTAGAAAGAAAATTTTAAAGCCTCCTGTTAGGCCATCATCTACACGACATAGCCCTGAATTTTCCAATGCGCAGCTCTTTGCAAAAGAGAGATATTGGCAAGGAAAAGCTGTCTTGTACCATTGCATTTTTCTCCCAAACGAAGGACACTAGAAAGAAAATTTTAAAGCCTCCTGTTAGGCCATCATCTACACGACATAGCTCTGAATTTTCCAATGCGTAGCTCTTTGCAAAAGAGAGATATTGGCAAGGAAAAGCTGTCTTGTACCATTGCATTTTTCTCCCAAACGAAGGACACTAGAAAGAAAATTTTAAAGCCTCCTGTTAGGCCATCATCTACACGACATAGCCCTGAATTTTCCAATGCGCAGCTCTTTGCAAAAGAGAGATATTGGCAAGGAAAAGCTGTCTTGTACCATTGCATTTTTCTCCCAAACGAAGGACACTAGAAAGAAAATTTTAAAGCCTCCTGTTAGGCCATCATCTACACGACATAGCCCTGAATTTTCCAATGCGTAGCTCTTTGCAAAAGAGAGATATTGGCAAGGAAAAGCTGTCTTGTACCTTTGCATTTTTCTCCCAAACGAAGGACACTAGAAAGAAAATTTTAAAGCCTCCTGTTAGGCCATCATCTACACGACATAGCCCTGAATTTTCCAATGCGCAGCTCTTTGCAAAAGAGAGATATTGGCAAGGAAAAGCTGTCTTGTACCTTTGCATTTTTCTCCCAAACGAAGGTCACTAGAAAGAAAATTTTAAAGCCTCCTGTTAGGCCATCATCTACACGACATAGCCCTGAATTTTCCAATGCGCAGCTCTTTGCAAAAGAGAGATATTGGCAAGGAAAAGCTGTCTTGTACCTTTGCATTTTTCTCCCAAACGAAGGTCACTAGAAAGAAAATTTTAAAGCCTCCTGTTAGGCCATCATCTACACGACATAGCCCTGAATTTTCCAATGCGTAGCTCTTTGCAAAAGAGAGATATTGGCAAGGAAATGCTGTCTTGTACCTTTGCATTTTTCTCCCAAACGAAGGACACTAGAAAGAAAATTTTAAAGCCTCCTGTTAGGCCATCATCTACACGACATAGCCCTGAATTTTCCAATGCGCAGCTCTTTGCAAAAGAGAGATATTGGCAAGGAAAAGCTGTCTTGTACCATTGCATTTTTCTCCCAAACGAAGGACACTAGAAAGAAAATTTTAAAGCCTCCTGTTAGGCCATCATCTACACGACATAGCTCTGAATTTTCCAATGCGTAGCTCTTTGCAAAAGAGAGATATTGGCAAGGAAAAGCTGTCTTGTACCTTTGCATTTTTCTCCCAAACGAAGGACACTAGAAAGAAAATTTTAAAGCCTCCTGTTAGGCCATCATCTACACGACATAGCCCTGAATTTTCAAATGCGCAGCTCTTTGCAAAAGAGAGATATTGGCAAGGAAAAGCTGTCTTGTACCTTTGCATTTTTCTCCCAAACGAAGGTCACTAGAAAGAAAATTTTAAAGCCTCCTGTTAGGCCATCATCTACACGATATAGCCCTGAATTTTCCAATGCGTAGCTCTTTGCAAAAGAGAGATATTGGCAAGGAAAAGCTGTCTTGTACCTTTGCATTTTTCTCCCAAACGAAGGACACTAGAAAGAAAATTTTAAAGCCTCCTGTTAGGCCATCATCTACACGACATAGCCCTGAATTTTCCAATGCGCAGCTCTTTGCAAAAGAGAGATATTGGCAAGGAAAAGCTGTCTTGTACCATTGCATTTTTCTCCCAAACGAAGGACACTAGAAAGAAAATTTTAAAGCCTCCTGTTAGGCCATCATCTACACGACATAGCCCTGAATTTTCCAATGCGCAGCTCTTTGCAAAAGAGAGATATTGGCAAGGAAAAGCTGTCTTGTACCTTTGCATTTTTCTCCCAAACGAAGGACACTAGAAAGAAAATTTTAAAGCCTCCTGTTAGGCCATCATCTACACGACATAGCCCTGAATTTTCCAATGCGCAGCTCTTTGCAAAAGAGAGATATTGGCAAGGAAAAGCTGTCTTGTACCATTGCATTTTTCTCCCAAACGAAGGACACTAGAAAGAAAATTTTAAAGCCTCCTGTTAGGCCATCATCTACACGACATAGCCCTGAATTTTCCAATGCGCAGCTCTTTGCAAAAGAGAGATATTGGCAAGGAAAAGCTGTCTTGTACCTTTGCATTTTTCTCCCAAACGAAGGACACTAGAAAGAAAATTTTAAAGCCTCCTGTTAGGCCATCATCTACACGACATAGCCCAGAATTTTCCAATGCGCAGCTCTTTGCAAAAGAGAGATATTGGCAAGGAAAAGCTGTTTTGTACCATTGCATTTTTCTCCCAAACGAAGGACACTAGAAAGAAAATTTTAAAGCCTCCTGTTAGGCCATCATCTACACGACATAGCTCTGAATTTTCCAATGCGTAGCTCTTTGCAAAAGAGAGATATTGGCAAGGAAAAGCTGTCTTGTACCTTTGCATTTTTCTCCCAAACGAAGGACACTAGAAAGAAAATTTTAAAGCCTCCTGTTAGGCCATCATCTACACGACATAGCCCTGAATTTTCCAATGCGCAGCTCTTTGCAAAAGAGAGATATTGGCAAGGAAAAGCTGTCTTGTACCTTTGCATTTTTCTCCCAAACGAAGGTCACTAGAAAGAAAATTTTAAAGCCTCCTGTTAGGCCATCATCTACACGATATAGCCCTGAATTTTCCAATGCGTAGCTCTTTGCAAAAGAGAGATATTGGCAAGGAAAAGCTGTCTTGTACCTTTGCATTTTTCTCCCAAACGAAGGACACTAGAAAGAAAATTTTAAAGCCTCCTGTTAGGCCATCATCTACACGACATAGCCCTGAATTTTCCAATGCGCAGCTCTTTGCAAAAGAGAGCTATTGGCAAGGAAAAGCTGTCTTGTACCATTGCATTTTTCTCCCAAACGAAGGACACTAGAAAGAAAATTTTAAAGCCTCCTGTTAGGCCATCATCTACACGACATAGCCCTGAATTTTCCAATGCGCAGCTCTTTGCAAAAGAGAGATATTGGCAAGGAAAAGCTGTCTTGTACCTTTGCATTTTTCTCCCAAACGAAGGACACTAGAAAGAAAATTTTAAAGCCTCCTGTTAGGACATCATCTACACGACATAGCCCTGAATTTTCCAATGCGCAGCTCTTTGCAAAAGAGAGATATTGGCAAGGAAAAGCTGTCTTGTACCATTGCATTTTTCTCCCAAACGAAGGACACTAGAAAGAAAATTTTAAAGCCTCCTGTTAGGCCATCATCTACACGACATAGCCCTGAATTTTCCAATGCGTAGCTCTTTGCAAAAGAGAGATATTGGCAAGGAAAAGCTGTCTTGTACCTTTGCATTTTTCTCCCAAACGAAGGACACTAGAAAGAAAATTTTAAAGCCTCCTGTTAGGCCATCATCTACACGACATAGCCCTGAATTTTCCAATGCGCAGCTCTTTGCAAAAGAGAGATATTGGCAAGGAAAAGCTGTCTTGTACCTTTGCATTTTTCTCCCAAACGAAGGTCACTAGAAAGAAAATTTTAAAGCCTCCTGTTAGGCCATCATCTACACGACATAGCCCTGAATTTTCCAATGCGTAGCTCTTTGCAAAAGAGAGATTTTGGCAAGGAAATGCTGTCTTGTACCTTTGCATTTTTCTCCCAAACGAAGGACACTAGAAAGAAAATTTTAAAGCCTCCTGTTAGGCCATCATCTACACGACATAGCCCTGAATTTTCCAATGCGCAGCTCTTTGCAAAAGAGAGATATTGGCAAGGAAAAGCTGTCTTGTACCATTGCATTTTTCTCCCAAACGAAGGACACTAGAAAGAAAATTTTAAAGCCTCCTGTTAGGCCATCATCTACACGACATAGCCCTGAATTTTCCAATGCGTAGCTCTTTGCAAAAGAGAGATATTGGCAAGGAAAAGCTGTCTTGTACCTTTGCATTTTTCTCCCAAACGAAGGACACTAGAAAGAAAATTTTAAAGCCTCCTGTTAGGCCATCATCTACACGACATAGCCATGAATTTTCCAATGCGCAGCTCTTTGCAAAAGAGAGATATTGGCAAGGAAAAGCTGTCTTGTACCTTTGCATTTTTCTCCCAAACGAAGGTCACTAGAAAGAAAATTTTAAAGCCTCCTGTTAGGCCATCATCTACACGACATAGCCCTGAATTTTCCAATGCGCAGCTCTTTGCAAAAGAGAGATATTGGCAAGGAAATGCTGTCTTGTACCTTTGCATTTTTCTCCCAAACGAAGGACACTAGAAAGAAAATTTTAAAGCCTCCTGTTAGGCCATCATCTACACGACATAGCCCTGAATTTTCCAATGCGCAGCTCTTTGCAAAAGAGAGATATTGGCAAGGAAAAGCTGTCTTGTACCATTGCATTTTTCTCCCAAACGAAGGACACTAGAAAGAAAATTTTAAAGCCTCCTGTTAGGCCATCATCTACACGACATAGCCCTGAATTTTCCAATGCGCAGCTCTTTGCAAAAGAGAGATATTGGCAAGGAAAAGCTGTCTTGTACCTTTGCATTTTTCTCCCAAACGAAGGTCACTAGAAAGAAAATTTTAAAGCCTCCTGTTAGGCCATCATCTACACGACATAGCCCTGAATTTTCCAATGCGCAGCTCTTTGCAAAAGAGAGATATTGGCAAGGAAAAGCTGTCTTGTACCTTTGCATTTTTCTCCCAAACGAAGGTCACTAGAAAGAAAATTTTAAAGCCTCCTGTTAGGCCATCATCTACACGACATAGCCCTGAATTTTCCAATGCGTAGCTCTTTGCAAAAGAGAGATATTGGCAAGGAAATGCTGTCTTGTACCTTTGCATTTTTCTCCCAAACGAAGGACACTAGAAAGAAAATTTTAAAGCCTCCTGTTAGGCCATCATCTACACGACATAGCCCTGAATTTTCCAATGCGCAGCTCTTTGCAAAAGAGAGATATTGGCAAGGAAAAGCTGTCTTGTACCATTGCATTTTTCTCCCAAACGAAGGACACTAGAAAGAAAATTTTAAAGCCTCCTGTTAGGCCATCATCTACACGACATAGCCCTGAATTTTCCAATGCGCAGCTCTTTGCAAAAGAGAGATATTGGCAAGGAAAAGCTGTCTTGTACCTTTGCATTTTTCTCCCAAACGAAGGTCACTAGAAAGAAAATTTTAAAGCCCCCTGTTAGGCCATCATCTACACGACATAGCCCTGAATTTTCCAATGCGCAGCTCTTTGCAAAAGAGAGATATTGGCATGGAAAAGCTGTCTTGTACCATTGCATTTTTCTCCCAAACGAAGGACACTAGAAAGAAAATGTTAAAGCCTCCTGTTAGGCCATCATCTACACGACATAGCCCTGAATTTTCCAATGCGCAGCTCTTTGCAAAAGAGAGATATTGGCAAGGAAAAGCTGTCTTGTACCTTTGCATTTTTCTCCCAAACGAAGGTCACTAGAAAGAAAATTTTAAAGCCTCCTGTTAGGCCATCATCTACACGACATAGCCCTGAATTTTCCAATGCGCAGCTCTTTGCAAAAGAGAGATATTGGCAAGGAAAAGCTGTCTTGTACCATTGCATTTTTCTCCCAAACGAAGGACACTAGAAAGAACATTTTAAAGCCTGCTGTTAGGCCATCATCTACACGACATAGCCCTGAATTTTCCAATGCGCAGCTCTTTGCAAAAGAGAGATATTGGCAAGGAAAAGCTGTCTTGTACCTTTGCATTTTTCTCCCAAACGAAGGTCACTAGAAAGAAAATTTTAAAGCCTCCTGTTAGGCCATCATCTACACGACATAGCCCTGAATTTTCCAATGCGTAGCTCTTTGCAAAAGAGAGATATTTGCAAGGAAAAGCTGTCTTGTACCTTTGCATTTTTCTCCCAAACGAAGGACACTAGAAAGAAAATTTTAAAGCCTCCTGTTAGGCCATCATCTACACGACATAGCCCTGAATTTTCCAATGCGCAGCTCTTTGCAAAAGAGAGATATTGGCAAGGAAAAGCTGTCTTGTACCTTTGCATTTTTCTCCCAAACGAAGGACACTAGAAAGAAAATTTTAAAGCCTCCTGTTAGGCCATCATCTACACGACATAGCCCTGAATTTTCCAATGCGCAGCTCTTTGCAAAAGAGAGATATTGGCAAGGAAAAGCTGTCTTGTACCTTTGCATTTTTCTCCCAAACGAAGGACACTAGAAAGAAAATTTTAAAGCCTCCTGTTAGGCCATCATCTACACGACATAGCCCTGAATTTTCCAATGCGCAGCTCTTTGCAAAAGAGAGATATTGGCAAGGAAAAGCTGTCTTGTACCTTTGCATTTTTCTCCCAAACGAAGGTCACTAGAAAGAAAATTTTAAAGCCTCCTGTTAGGCCATCATCTACACGACATAGCCCTGAATTTTCCAATGCGCAGCTCTTTGCAAAAGAGAGATATTGGCAAGGAAAAGCTGTCTTGTACCATTGCATTTTTCTCCCAAACGAAGGACACTAGAAAGAAAATTTTAAAGCCTCCTGTTAGGCCATCATCTACACGACATAGCCCTGAATTTTCCAATGCGTAGCTCTTTGCAAAAGAGAGATATTGGCAAGGAAAAGCTGTCTTGTACCTTTGCATTTTTCTCCCAAACGAAGGACACTAGAAAGAAAATTTTAAAGCCTCCTGTTAGGCCATCATCTACACGACATAGCCCTGAATTTTCCAATGCGCTGCTCTTTGCAAAAGAGAGATATTGGCAAGGAAAAGCTGTCTTGTACCTTTGCATTTTTCTCCCAAACGAAGGTCACTAGAAAGAAAATTTTAAAGCCTCCTGTTAGGCCATCATCTACACGACATAGCCCTGAATTTTCCAATGCGCAGCTCTTTGCAAAAGAGAGATATTGGCAAGGAAAAGCTGTCTTGTACCTTTGCATTTTTCTCCCAAACGAAGGTCACTAGAAAGAAAATTTTAAAGCCTCCTGTTAGGCCATCATCTACACGACATAGCCCTGAATTTTCCAATGCGTAGCTCTTTGCAAAAGAGAGATATTGGCAAGGAAATGCTGTCTTGTACCTTTGCATTTTTCTCCCAAACGAAGGACACTAGAAAGAAAATTTTAAAGCCTCCTGTTAGGCCATCATCTACACGACATAGCCCTGAATTTTCCAATGCGCAGCTCTTTGCAAAAGAGAGATATTGGCAAGGAAAAGCTGTCTTGTACCATTGCATTTTTCTCCCAAACGAAGGACACTAGAAAGAAAATTTTAAAGCCTCCTGTTAGGCCATCATCTACACGACATAGCCCTGAATTTTCCAATGCGCAGCTCTTTGCAAAAGAGAGATATTGGCAAGGAAAAGCTGTCTTGTACCATTGCATTTTTCTCCCAAACGAAGGACACTAGAAAGAAAATTTTAAAGCCTCCTGTTAGGCCATCATCTACACGACATAGCCCTGAATTTTCCAATGCGTAGCTCTTTGCAAAAGAGAGATATTGGCAAGGAAAAGCTGTCTTGTACCTTTGCATTTTTCTCCCAAACGAAGGACACTAGAAAGAAAATTTTAAAGCCTCCTGTTAGGCCATCATCTACACGACATAGCCCTGAATTTTCCAATGCGCAGCTCTTTGCAAAAGAGAGATATTGGCAAGGAAAAGCTGTCTTGTACCTTTGCATTTTTCTCCCAAACGAAGGTCACTAGAAAGAAAATTTTAAAGCCTCCTGTTAGGCCATCATCTACACGACATAGCCCTGAATTTTCCAATGCGCAGCTCTTTGCAAAAGAGAGATATTGGCAAGGAAAAGCTGTCTTGTACCTTTGCATTTTTCTCCCAAACGAAGGTCACTAGAAAGAAAATTTTAAAGCCTCCTGTTAGGCCATCATCTACACGACATAGCCCTGAATTTTCCAATGCGTAGCTCTTTGCAAAAGAGAGATATTGGCAAGGAAATGCTGTCTTGTACCTTTGCATTTTTCTCCCAAACGAAGGACACTAGAAAGAAAATTTTAAAGCCTCCTGTTAGGCCATCATCTACACGACATAGCCCTGAATTTTCCAATGCGCAGCTCTTTGCAACAGAGAGATATTGGCAAGGAAAAGCTGTCTTGTACCATTGCATTTTTCTCCCAAACGAAGGACACTAGAAAGAAAATTTTAAAGCCTCCTGTTAGGCCATCATCTACACGACATAGCCCTGAATTTTCCAATGCGCAGCTCTTTGCAAAAGAGAGATATTGGCAAGGAAAAGCTGTCTTGTACCTTTGCATTTTTCTCCCAAACGAAGGTCACTAGAAAGAAAATTTTAAAGCCCCCTGTTAGGCCATCATCTACACGACATAGCCCTGAATTTTCCAATGCGCAGCTCTTTGCAAAAGAGAGATATTGGCATGGAAAAGCTGTCTTGTACCATTGCATTTTTCTCCCAAACGAAGGACACTAGAAAGAAAATGTTAAAGCCTCCTGTTAGGCCATCATCTACACGACATAGCCCTGAATTTTCCAATGCGCAGCTCTTTGCAAAAGAGAGATATTGGCAAGGAAAAGCTGTCTTGTACCTTTGCATTTTTCTCCCAAACGAAGGTCACTAGAAAGAAAATTTTAAAGCCTCCTGTTAGGCCATCATCTACACGACATAGCCCTGATTTTTCCAATGCGCAGCTCTTTGCAAAAGAGAGATATTGGCAAGGAAAAGCTGTCTTGTACCATTGCATTTTTCTCCCAAACGAAGGACACTAGAAAGAACATTTTAAAGCCTGCTGTTAGGCCATCATCTACACGACATAGCCCTGAATTTTCCAATGCGCAGCTCTTTGCAAAAGAGAGATATTGGCAAGGAAAAGCTGTCTTGTACCTTTGCATTTTTCTCCCAAACGAATGTCACTAGAAAGAAAATTTTAAAGCCTCCTGTTAGGCCATCATCTACACGACATAGCCCTGAATTTTCCAATGCGTAGCTCTTTGCAAAAGAGAGATATTTGCAAGGAAAAGCTGTCTTGTACCTTTGCATTTTTCTCCCAAACGAAGGACACTAGAAAGAAAATTTTAAAGCCTCCTGTTAGGCCATCATCTACACGACATAGCCCTGAATTTTCCAATGCGCAGCTCTTTGCAAAAGAGAGATATTGGCAAGGAAAAGCTGTCTTGTACCTTTGCATTTTTCTCCCAAACGAAGGTCACTAGAAAGAAAATTTTAAAGCCCCCTGTTAGGCCATCATCTACACGACATAGCCCTGAATTTTCCAATGCGCAGCTCTTTGCAAAAGAGAGATATTGGCATGGAAAAGCTGTCTTGTACCATTGCATTTTTCTCCCAAACGAAGGACACTAGAAAGAAAATGTTAAAGCCTCCTGTTAGGCCATCATCTACACGACATAGCCCTGAATTTTCCAATGCGCAGCTCTTTGCAAAAGAGAGATATTGGCAAGGAAAAGCTGTCCTGTACCTTTGCATTTTTCTCCCAAACGAAGGTCACTAGAAAGAAAATTTTAAAGCCTCCTGTTAGGCCATCATCTACACGACATAGCCCTGATTTTTCCAATGCGCAGCTCTTTGCAAAAGAGAGATATTGGCAAGGAAAAGCTGTCTTGTACCATTGCATTTTTCTCCCAAACGAAGGACACTAGAAAGAACATTTTAAAGCCTGCTGTTAGGCCATCATCTACACGACATAGCCCTGAATTTTCCAATGCGCAGCTCTTTGCAAAAGAGAGATATTGGCAAGGAAAAGCTGTCTTGTACCTTTGCATTTTTCTCCCAAACGAATGTCACTAGAAAGAAAATTTTAAAGCCTCCTGTTAGGCCATCATCTACACGACATAGCCCTGAATTTTCCAATGCGTAGCTCTTTGCAAAAGAGAGATATTTGCAAGGAAAAGCTGTCTTGTACCTTTGCATTTTTCTCCCAAACGAAGGACACTAGAAAGAAAATTTTAAAGCCTCCTGTTAGGCCATCATCTACACGACATAGCCCTGAATTTTCCAATGCGCAGCTCTTTGCAAAAGAGAGATATTGGCAAGGAAAAGCTGTCTTGTACCTTTGCATTTTTCTCCCAAACGAAGGACACTAGAAAGAAAATTTTAAAGCCTCCTGTTAGGCCATCATCTACACGACATAGCCCTGAATTTTCCAATGCGCAGCTCTTTGCAAAAGAGAGATATTGGCAAGGAAAAGCTGTCTTGTACCTTTGCATTTTTCTCCCAAACGAAGGTCACTAGAAAGAAAATTTTAAAGCCTCCTGTTAGGCCATCATCTACACGACATAGCCCTGAATTTTCCAATGCGCAGCTCTTTGCAAAAGAGAGATATTGGCAAGGAAAAGCTGTCTTGTACCATTGCATTTTTCTCCCAAACGAAGGACACTAGAAAGAACATTTTAAAGCCTGCTGTTAGGCCATCATCTACACGACATAGCCCTGAATTTTCCAATGCGCAGCTCTTTGCAAAAGAGAGATATTGTCAAGGAAAAGCTGTCTTGTACCTTTGCATTTTTCTCCCAAACGAAGGTCACTAGAAAGAAAATTTTAAAGCCTCCTGTTAGGCCATTATCTACACGACATAGCCCTGAATTTTCCAATGCGTAGCTCTTTGCAAAAGAGAGATATTTGCAAGGAAAAGCTGTCTTGTACCATTGCATTTTTCTCCCAAACGAAGGACACTAGAAAGAAAATGTTAAAGCCTCCTGTTAGGCCATCATCTACACGACATAGCCCTGAATTTTCCAATGCGCAGCTCTTTGCAAAAGAGAGATATTGGCAAGGAAAAGCTGTCTTGTACCTTTGCATTTTTCTCCCAAACGAAGGTCACTAGAAAGAAAATTTTAAAGCCTCCTGTTAGGCCATCATCTACACGACATAGCCCTGAATTTTCCAATGCGCAGCTCTTTGCAAAAGAGAGATATTGGCAAGGAAAAGCTGTCTTGTACCATTGCATTTTTCTCCCAAACGAAGGACACTAGAAAGAACATTTTAAAGCCTGCTGTTAGGCCATCATCTACACGACATAGCCCTGAATTTTCCAATGCGCAGCTCTTTGCAAAAGAGAGATATTGTCAAGGAAAAGCTGTCTTGTACCTTTGCATTTTTCTCCCAAACGAAGGTCACTAGAAAGAAAATTTTAAAGCCTCCTGTTAGGCCATCATTTACACGACATAGCCCTGAATTTTCCAATGCGCAGCTCTTTGCAAAAGAGAGATATTGGCAAGGAAAAGCTGTCTTGTACCTTTGCATTTTTCTCCCAAACGAAGGACACTAGAAAGAAAATTTTAAAGCCTCCTGTTAGGCCATCATCTACACGACATAGCCCTGAATTTTCCAATGCGCAGCTCTTTGCAAAAGAGAGATATTGGCAAGGAAAAGCTGTTTTGTACCATTGCATTTTTCTCCCAAACGAAGGACACTAGAAAGAAAATTTTAAAGCCTCCTGTTAGGCCATCATCTACACGACATAGCTCTGAATTTTCCAATGCGTAGCTCTTTGCAAAAGAGAGATATTGGCAAGGAAAAGCTGTCTTGTACCTTTGCATTTTTCTCCCAAACGAAGGACACTAGAAAGAAAATTTTAAAGCCTCCTGTTAGGCCATCATCTACACGACATAGCCCTGAATTTTCCAATGCGCAGCTCTTTGCAAAAGAGAGATATTGGCAAGGAAAAGCTGTCTTGTACCTTTGCATTTTTCTCCCAAACGAAGGTCACTAGAAAGAAAATTTTAAAGCCTCCTGTTAGGCCATCATCTACACGATATAGCCCTGAATTTTCCAATGCGTAGCTCTTTGCAAAAGAGAGATATTGGCAAGGAAAAGCTGTCTTGTACCTTTGCATTTTTCTCCCAAACGAAGGACACTAGAAAGAAAATTTTAAAGCCTCCTGTTAGGCCATCATCTACACGACATAGCCCTGAATTTTCCAATGCGCAGCTCTTTGCAAAAGAGAGATATTGGCAAGGAAAAGCTGTCTTGTACCATTGCATTTTTCTCCCAAACGAAGGACACTAGAAAGAAAATTTTAAAGCCTCCTGTTAGGCCATCATCTACACGACATAGCCCTGAATTTTCCAATGCGCAGCTCTTTGCAAAAGAGAGATATTGGCAAGGAAAAGCTGTCTTGTACCTTTGCATTTTTCTCCCAAACGAAGGACACTAGAAAGAAAATTTTAAAGCCTCCTGTTAGGCCATCATCTACACGACATAGCCCTGAATTTTCCAATGCGCAGCTCTTTGCAAAAGAGAGATATTGGCAAGGAAAAGCTGTCTTGTACCATTGCATTTTTCTCCCAAACGAAGGACACTAGAAAGAAAATTTTAAAGCCTCCTGTTAGGCCATCATCTACACGACATAGCCCTGAATTTTCCCAATGCGTAGCTCTTTGCAAAAGAGAGATATTGGCAAGGAAAAGCTGTCTTGTACCTTTGCATTTTTCTCCCAAACGAAGGACACTAGAAAGAAAATTTTAAAGCCTCCTGTTAGGCCATCATCTACACGACATAGCCCTGAATTTTCCAATGCGCAGCTCTTTGCAAAAGAGAGATATTGGCAAGGAAAAGCTGTCTTGTACCTTTGCATTTTTCTCCCAAACGAAGGACACTAGAAAGAAAATTTTAAAGCCTCCTGTTAGGCCATCATCTACACGACATAGCCCTGAATTTTCAAGACAGCTTTTCCTTGCCAATATCTCTCTTTTGCAAAGAGCTGCGCATTGGAAAATTCAGGGCTATGTCGTGTAGATGATGGCCTAACAGGAGGCTTTAAAATTTTCTTTCTAGTGTCCTTCGTTTGGGAGAAAAATGCAAAGGTACAAGACAGCTTTTCCTTGCCAATATCTCTCTTTTGCAAAGAGCTGCGCATTGGAAAATTCAGGGATATGTCGTGTAGATGATGGCCTAACAGGAGGCTTTAAAATTTTCTTTCTAGTGTCCTTCGTTTGGGAGAAAAATGCAAAGGTACAAGACAGCTTTTCCTTGCAAATATCTCTCTTTTGCAAAGAGCTGCGCATTGGAAAATTCAGGGCTATGTCGTGTAGATGATGGCCTAACAGCAGGCTTTAAAATGTTCTTTCTAGTGTCCTTCGTTTGGGAGAAAAATGCAATGGTACAAGACAGCTTTTCCTTGCCAATATCTCTCTTTTGCAAAGAGCTGCGCATTGGAAAATTCAGGGCTATGTCGTGTAGATGATGGCCTAACAGGAGGCTTTAAAATTTTCTTTCTAGTGTCCTTCGTTTGGGAGAAAAATGCAAAGGTACAAGACAGCTTTTCCTTGCCAATATCTCTCTTTTGCAAAGAGCTACGCATTGGAAAATTCAGGGCTATGTCGTGTAGATGATGGCCTAACAGGAGGCTTTAAAATTTTCTTTCTAGTGACCTTCGTTTGGGAGAAAAATGCAAAGGTACAAGACAGCTTTTCCTTGCCAATATCTCTCTTTTGCAAAGAGCTGCGCATTGGAAAATTCAGGGCTATGTCGTGTAGATGATGGCCTAACAGGAGGCTTTAAAATTTTCTTTCTAGCGTCCTTCGTTTGGGAGAAAAATGCAAAGGTACAAGACAGCTTTTCCTTGCCAATATCTCTCTTTTGCAAAGAGCTGGGCATTGGAAAATTCAGGGCTATGTCGTGTAGATGATGGCCTAACAGGAGGCTTTAACATTTTCTTTCTAGTGTCCTTCGTTTGGGAGAAAAATGCAATGGTACAAGACAGCTTTTCCTTGCCAATATCTCTCTTTTGCAAAGAGCTGCGCATTGGAAAATTCAGGGCTATGTCGTGTAGATGATGGCCTAACAGGAGGCTTTAAAATTTTCTTTCTAGTTTCCTTCGTTTGGGAGAAAAATGCAAAGGTACAAGACAGCTTTTCCTTGCCAATATCTCTCTTTTGCAAAGAGCTGCGCATTGGAAAATTCAGGGCTATGTCGTGTAGATGATGGCCTAACAGGAGGCTTTAAAATGTTCTTTCTAGTGTCCTTCGTTTGGGAGAAAAATGCAATGGTACAAGACAGCTTTTCCTTGCCAATATCTCTCTTTTGCAAAGAGCTGCGCATTGGAAAATTCAGGGCTATGTCGTGTAGATGATGGCCTAACAGGAGGCTTTAAAATGTTCTTTCTAGTGTCCTTCGTTTGGGAGAAAAATGCAATGGTACAAGACAGCTTTTCCTTGCCAATATCTCTCTTTTGCAAAGAGCTGCGCATTGGAAAATTCAGGGCTATGTCGTGTAGATGATGGCCTAACAGGAGGCTTTAAAATTTTCTTTCTAGTGTCCTTCGTTTGGGAGAAAAATGCAATGGTACAAGACAGCTTTTCCTTGCCAATATCTCTCTTTTGCAAAGAGCTGCGCATTGGAAAATTCAGGGCTATGTCGTGTAGATGATGGCCTAACAGGAGGCTTTAAAATTTTCTTTCTAGTTTCCTTCGTTTGGGAGAAAAATGCAAAGGTACAAGACAGCTTTTCCTTGCCAATATCTCTCTTTTGCAAAGAGCTGCGCATTGGAAAATTCAGGGCTATGTCGTGTAGATGATGGCCTAACAGGAGGCTTTAAAATTTTCTTTCTAGTGACCTTCGTTTGGGAGAAAAATGCAATGGTACAAGACAGCTTTTCCTTGCCAATATCTCTCTATTGCAAAGAGCTGCGCATTGGAAAATTCAGGGCTATGTCGTGTAGATGATGGCCTAACAGGAGGCTTTAAAATGTTCTTTCTAGTGTCCTTCGTTTGGGAGAAAAATGCAATGGTACAAGACAGCTTTTCCTTGCCAAAATATCTCTTTTGCAAAGAGCTGCGCATTGGAAAATTCAGGGCTATGTCGTGTAGATGATGGCCTAACAGGAGGCTTTAAAATGTTCTTTCTAGTGTCCTTCGTTTGGGAGAAAAATGCAATGGTACAAGACAGCTTTTCCTTGCCAATATCTCTCTTTTGCAAAGAGCTGCGCATTGGAAAATTCAGGGCTATGTCGTGTAGATGATGGCCTAACAGGAGGCTTTAAAATTTTCTTTCTAGTGTCCTTCGTTTGGGAGAAAAATGCAATGGTACAAGACAGCTTTTCCTTGCCAATATCTCTCTTTTGCAAAGAGCTGTGCATTGGAAAATTCAGGGCTATGTCGTGTAGATGATGGCCTAACAGGAGGCTTTAAAATTTTCTTTCTAGTGACCTTCGTTTGGGAGAAAAATGCAAAGGTACAAGACAGCTTTTCCTTGCCAATATCTCTCTTTTGCAAAGAGCTGCGCATTGGAAAATTCAGGGCTATGTCGTGTAGATGATGGCCTAACAGGAGGCTTTAAAATGTTCTTTCTAGTGTCCTTCGTTTGGGAGAAAAATGCAATGGTACAAGACAGCTTTTCCTTGCCAATATCTCTCTTTTGCAAAGAGCTGCGCATTGGAAAATTCAGGGCTATGTCGTGTAGATGATGGCCTAACAGGAGGCTTTAAAATTTTCTTTCTAGTGTCCTTCGTTTGGGAGAAAAATGCAAAGGTACAAGACAGCTTTTCCTTGCCAATATCTCTCTTTTGCAAAGAGCTACGCATTGGAAAATTCAGGGCTATGTCGTGTAGATGATGGCCTAACAGGAGGCTTTAAAATTTTCTTTCTAGTGACCTTCGTTTGGGAGAAAAATGCAAAGGTACAAGACAGCTTTTCCTTGCCAATATCTCTCTTTTGCAAAGAGCTGCGCATTGGAAAATTCAGGGCTATGTCGTGTAGATGATGGCCTAACAGGAGGCTTTAAAATTTTCTTTCTAGTGTCCTTCGTTTGGGAGAAAAATGCAATGGTACAAGACAGCTTTTCCTTGCCAATATCTCTCTTTTGCAAAGAGCTGCGCATTGGAAAATTCAGGGCTATGTCGTGTAGATGATGGCCTAACAGGAGGCTTTAAAATTTTCTTTCTAGTTTCCTTCGTTTGGGAGAAAAATGCAAAGGTACAAGACAGCTTTTCCTTGCCAATATCTCTCTTTTGCAAAGAGCTGCGCATTGGAAAATTCAGGGCTATGTCGTGTAGATGATGGCCTAACAGGAGGCTTTAAAATGTTCTTTCTAGTGTCCTTCGTTTGGGAGAAAAATGCAATGGTACAAGACAGCTTTTCCTTGCCAATATCTCTCTTTTGCAAAGAGCTGCGCATTGGAAAATTCAGGGCTATGTCGTGTAGATGATGGCCTAACAGGAGGCTTTAAAATTTTCTTTCTAGTGTCCTTCGTTTGGGAGAAAAATGCAATGGTACAAGACAGCTTTTCCTTGCCAATATCTCTCTTTTGCAAAGAGCTGCGCATTGGAAAATTCAGGGCTATGTCGTGTAGATGATGGCCTAACAGGAGGCTTTAAAATTTTCTTTCTAGTTTCCTTCGTTTGGGAGAAAAATGCAAAGGTACAAGACAGCTTTTCCTTGCCAATATCTCTCTTTTGCAAAGAGCTGCGCATTGGAAAATTCAGGGCTATGTCGTGTAGATGATGGCCTAACAGGAGGCTTTAAAATTTTCTTTCTAGTGACCTTCGTTTGGGAGAAAAATGCAATGGTACAAGACAGCTTTTCCTTGCCAATATCTCTCTATTGCAAAGAGCTGCGCATTGGAAAATTCAGGGCTATGTCGTGTAGATGATGGCCTAACAGGAGGCTTTAAAATGTTCTTTCTAGTGTCCTTCGTTTGGGAGAAAAATGCAATGGTACAAGACAGCTTTTCCTTGCCAAAATATCTCTTTTGCAAAGAGCTGCGCATTGGAAAATTCAGGGCTATGTCGTGTAGATGATGGCCTAACAGGAGGCTTTAAAATGTTCTTTCTAGTGTCCTTCGTTTGGGAGAAAAATGCAATGGTACAAGACAGCTTTTCCTTGCCAATATCTCTCTTTTGCAAAGAGCTGCGCATTGGAAAATTCAGGGCTATGTCGTGTAGATGATGGCCTAACAGGAGGCTTTAAAATTTTCTTTCTAGTGTCCTTCGTTTGGGAGAAAAATGCAATGGTACAAGACAGCTTTTCCTTGCCAATATCTCTCTTTTGCAAAGAGCTGTGCATTGGAAAATTCAGGGCTATGTCGTGTAGATGATGGCCTAACAGGAGGCTTTAAAATTTTCTTTCTAGTGACCTTCGTTTGGGAGAAAAATGCAAAGGTACAAGACAGCTTTTCCTTGCCAATATCTCTCTTTTGCAAAGAGCTGCGCATTGGAAAATTCAGGGCTATGTCGTGTAGATGATGGCCTAACAGGAGGCTTTAAAATGTTCTTTCTAGTGTCCTTCGTTTGGGAGAAAAATGCAATGGTACAAGACAGCTTTTCCTTGCCAATATCTCTCTTTTGCAAAGAGCTGCGCATTGGAAAATTCAGGGCTATGTCGTGTAGATGATGGCCTAACAGGAGGCTTTAAAATTTTCTTTCTAGTGTCCTTCGTTTGGGAGAAAAATGCAAAGGTACAAGACAGCTTTTCCTTGCCAATATCTCTCTTTTGCAAAGAGCTACGCATTGGAAAATTCAGGGCTATGTCGTGTAGATGATGGCCTAACAGGAGGCTTTAAAATTTTCTTTCTAGTGACCTTCGTTTGGGAGAAAAATGCAAAGGTACAAGACAGCTTTTCCTTGCCAATATCTCTCTTTTGCAAAGAGCTGCGCATTGGAAAATTCAGGGCTATGTCGTGTAGATGATGGCCTAACAGGAGGCTTTAAAATTTTCTTTCTAGTGTCCTTCGTTTGGGAGAAAAATGCAATGGTACAAGACAGCTTTTCCTTGCCAATATCTCTCTTTTGCAAAGAGCTGCGCATTGGAAAATTCAGGGCTATGTCGTGTAGATGATGGCCTAACAGGAGGCTTTAAAATTTTCTTTCTAGTTTCCTTCGTTTGGGAGAAAAATGCAAAGGTACAAGACAGCTTTTCCTTGCCAATATCTCTCTTTTGCAAAGAGCTGCGCATTGGAAAATTCAGGGCTATGTCGTGTAGATGATGGCCTAACAGGAGGCTTTAAAATGTTCTTTCTAGTGTCCTTCGTTTGGGAGAAAAATGCAATGGTACAAGACAGCTTTTCCTTGCCAATATCTCTCTTTTGCAAAGAGCTGCGCATTGGAAAATTCAGGGCTATGTCGTGTAGATGATGGCCTAACAGGAGGCTTTAAAATTTTCTTTCTAGTGTCCTTCGTTTGGGAGAAAAATGCAATGGTACAAGACAGCTTTTCCTTGCCAATATCTCTCTTTTGCAAAGAGCTGCGCATTGGAAAATTCAGGGCTATGTCGTGTAGATGATGGCCTAACAGGAGGCTTTAAAATTTTCTTTCTAGTTTCCTTCGTTTGGGAGAAAAATGCAAAGGTACAAGACAGCTTTTCCTTGCCAATATCTCTCTTTTGCAAAGAGCTGCGCATTGGAAAATTCAGGGCTATGTCGTGTAGATGATGGCCTAACAGGAGGCTTTAAAATTTTCTTTCTAGTGACCTTCGTTTGGGAGAAAAATGCAATGGTACAAGACAGCTTCTAGTGACCTTCGTTTGGGAGAAAAATGCAATGGTACAAGACAGCTTTTCCTTGCCAATATCTCTCTATTGCAAAGAGCTGCGCATTGGAAAATTCAGGGCTATGTCGTGTAGATGATGGCCTAACAGGAGGCTTTAAAATGTTCTTTCTAGTGTCCTTCGTTTGGGAGAAAAATGCAATGGTACAAGACAGCTTTTCCTTGCCAAAATATCTCTTTTGCAAAGAGCTGCGCATTGGAAAATTCAGGGCTATGTCGTGTAGATGATGGCCTAACAGGAGGCTTTAAAATGTTCTTTCTAGTGTCCTTCGTTTGGGAGAAAAATGCAATGGTACAAGACAGCTTTTCCTTGCCAATATCTCTCTTTTGCAAAGAGCTGCGCATTGGAAAATTCAGGGCTATGTCGTGTAGATGATGGCCTAACAGGAGGCTTTAAAATTTTCTTTCTAGTGTCCTTCGTTTGGGAGAAAAATGCAATGGTACAAGACAGCTTTTCCTTGCCAATATCTCTCTTTTGCAAAGAGCTGCGCATTGGAAAATTCAGGGCTATGTCGTGTAGATGATGGCCTAACAGGAGGCTTTAAAATTTTCTTTCTAGTGACCTTCGTTTGGGAGAAAAATGCAAAGGTACAAGACAGCTTTTCCTTGCCAATATCTCTCTTTTGCAAAGAGCTGCGCATTGGAAAATTCAGGGCTATGTCGTGTAGATGATGGCCTAACAGGAGGCTTTAAAATGTTCTTTCTAGTGTCCTTCGTTTGGGAGAAAAATGCAATGGTACAAGACAGCTTTTCCTTGCCAATATCTCTCTTTTGCAAAGAGCTGCGCATTGGAAAATTCAGGGCTATGTCGTGTAGATGATGGCCTAACAGGAGGCTTTAAAATTTTCTTTCTAGTGTCCTTCGTTTGGGAGAAAAATGCAAAGGTACAAGACAGCTTTTCCTTGCCAATATCTCTCTTTTGCAAAGAGCTACGCATTGGAAAATTCAGGGCTATGTCGTGTAGATGATGGCCTAACAGGAGGCTTTAAAATTTTCTTTCTAGTGACCTTCGTTTGGGAGAAAAATGCAAAGGTACAAGACAGCTTTTCCTTGCCAATATCTCTCTTTTGCAAAGAGCTGCGCATTGGAAAATTCAGGGCTATGTCGTGTAGATGATGGCCTAACAGGAGGCTTTAAAATTTTCTTTCTAGTGTCCTTCGTTTGGGAGAAAAATGCAAAGGTACAAGACAGCTTTTCCTTGCCAATATCTCTCTTTTGCAAAGAGCTACGCATTGGAAAATTCAGGGCTATGTCGTGTAGATGATGGCCTAACAGGAGGCTTTAAAATTTTCTTTCTAGTGTCCTTCGTTTGGGAGAAAAATGCAATGGTACAAGACAGCTTTTCCTTGCCAATATCTCTCTTTTGCAAAGAGCTGCGCATTGGAAAATTCAGGGCTATGTCGTGTAGATGATGGCCTAACAGGAGGCTTTAAAATTTTCTTTCTAGTGTCCTTCGTTTGGGAGAAAAATGCAAAGGTACAAGACAGCTTTTCCTTGCCAATATCTCTCTTTTGCAAAGAGCTACGCATTGGAAAATTCAGGGCTATGTCGTGTAGATGATGGCCTAACAGGAGGCTTTAAAATTTTCTTTCTAGTGACCTTCGTTTGGGAGAAAAATGCAAAGGTACAAGACAGCTTTTCCTTGCCAATATCTCTCTTTTGCAAAGAGCTGCGCATTGGAAAATTCAGGGCTATGTCGTGTAGATGATGGCCTAACAGGAGGCTTTAAAATTTTCTTTCTAGTGTCCTTCGTTTGGGAGAAAAATGCAAAGGTACAAGACAGCTTTTCCTTGCCAATATCTCTCTTTTGCAAAGAACTACGCATTGGAAAATTCAGGGCTATGTCGTGTAGATGATGGCCTAACAGGAGGCTTTAAAATTTTCTTTCTAGTGTCCTTCGTTTGGGAGAAAAATGCAATGGTACAAGACAGCTTTTCCTTGCCAATATCTCTCTTTTGCAAAGAGCTGCGCATTGGAAAATTCAGGGCTATGTCGTGTAGATGATGGCCTAACAGGAGGCTTTAAAATTTTCTTTCTAGTGTCCTTCGTTTGGGAGAAAAATGCAAAGGTACAAGACAGCTTTTCCTTGCCAATATCTCTCTTTTGCAAAGAGCTGCGCATTGGAAAATTCAGGGCTATGTCGTGTAGATGATGGCCTAACAGGAGGCTTTAAAATTTTCTTTCTAGTGTCCTTCGTTTGGGAGAAAAATGCAATGGTACAAGACAGCTTTTCCTTGCCAATATCTCTCTTTTGCAAAGAGCTGCGCATTGGAAAATTCAGGGCTATGTCGTGTAGATGATGGCCTAACAGGAGGCTTTAAAATGTTCTTTCTAGTGTCCTTCGTTTGGGAGAAAAATGCAATGGTACAAGACAGCTTTTCCTTGCCAATATCTCTCTTTTGCAAAGAGCTGCGCATTGGAAAATTCAGGGCTATGTCGTGTAGATGATGGCCTAACAGGAGGCTTTAAAATTTTCTTTCTAGTGTCCTTCGTTTGGGAGAAAAATGCAATGGTACAAGACAGCTTTTCCTTGCCAATATCTCTCTTTTGCAAAGAGCTGCGCATTGGAAAATTCAGGGCTATGTCGTGTAGATGATGGCCTAACAGGAGGCTTTAAAATTTTCTTTCTAGTGACCTTCGTTTGGGAGAAAAATGCAAAGGTACAAGACAGCTTTTCCTTGCCAATATCTCTCTTTTGCAAAGAGCTGCGCATTGGAAAATTCAGGGCTATGTCGTGTAGATGATGGCCTAACAGGAGGCTTTAAAATGTTCTTTCTAGTGTCCTTCGTTTGGGAGAAAAATGCAATGGTACAAGACAGCTTTTCCTTGCCAATATCTCTCTTTTGCAAAGAGCTGCGCATTGGAAAATTCAGGGCTATGTCGTGTAGATGATGGCCTAACAGGAGGCTTTAAAATGTTCTTTCTAGTGTCCTTCGTTTGGGAGAAAAATGCAATGGTACAAGACAGATTTTCCTTGCCAATATCTCTCTTTTGCAAAGAGCTGCGCATTGGAAAATTCAGGGCTATGTCGTGTAGATGATGGCCTAACAGGAGGCTTTAAAATTTTCTTTCTAGTGTCCTTCGTTTGGGAGAAAAATGCAATGGTACAAGACAGCTTTTCCTTGCCAATATCTTTCTTTTGCAAAGAGCTGCGCATTGGAAAATTCAGGGCTATGTCGTGTAGATGATGGCCTAACAGGAGGCTTTAAAATTTTCTTTCTAGTGACCTTCGTTTGGGAGAAAAATGCAAAGGTACAAGACAGCTTTTCCTTGCCAATATCTCTCTTTTGCAAAGAGCTGCGCATTGGAAAATTCAGGGCTATGTCGTGTAGATGATGGCCTAACAGGAGGCTTTAAAATGTTCTTTCTAGTGTCCTTCGTTTGGGAGAAAAATGCAATGGTACAAGACAGCTTTTCCTTGCCAATATCTCTCTTTTGCAAAGAGCTGCGCATTGGAAAATTCAGGACTATGTCGTGTAGATGATGGCCTAACAGGAGGCTTTAAAATTTTCTTTCTAGTGTCCTTCGTTTGGGAGAAAAATGCAAAGGTACAAGACAGCTTTTCCTTGCCAATATCTCTCTTTTGCAAAGAGCTACGCATTGGAAAATTCAGGGCTATGTCGTGTAGATGATGGCCTAACAGGAGGCTTTAAAATTTTCTTTCTAGTGACCTTCGTTTGGGAGAAAAATGCAAAGGTACAAGACAGCTTTTCCTTGCCAATATCTCTCTTTTGCAAAGAGCTGCGCTTTGGAAAATTCAGGGCTATGTCGTGTAGATGATGGCCTAACAGGAGGCTTTAAAATTTTCTTTCTAGTGTCCTTCGTTTGGGAGAAAAATGCAAAGGTACAAGACAGATTTTCCTTGCCAATATCTCTCTTTTGCAAAGAGCTACGCATTGGAAAATTCAGGGCTATGTCGTGTAGATGATGGCCTAACAGGAGGCTTTAAAATTTTCTTTCTAGTGTCCTTCGTTTGGGAGAAAAATGCAAAGGTACAAGACAGCTTTTCCTTGCCAATATCTCTCTTTTGCAAAGAGCTACGCATTGGAAAATTCAGGGCTATGTCGTGTAGATGATGGCCTAACAGGAGGCTTTAAAATTTTCTTTCTAGTGACCTTCGTTTGGGAGAAAAATGCAAAGGTACAAGACAGCTTTTCCTTGCCAATATCTCTCTTTTGCAAAGAGCTGCGCATTGGAAAATTCAGGGCTATGTCGTGTAGATGATGGCCTAACAGGAGGCTTTAAAATTTTCTTTCTAGTGTCCTTCGTTTGGGAGAAAAATGCAAAGGTACAAGACAGCTTTTCCTTGCCAATATCTCTCTTTTGCAAAGAGCTACGCATTGGAAAATTCAGGGCTATGTCGTGTAGATGATGGCCTAACAGGAGGCTTTAAAATTTTCTTTCTAGTGACCTTCGTTTGGGAGAAAAATGCAAAGGTACAAGACAGCTATTCCTTGCCAATATCTCTCTTTTGCAAAGAGCTGCGCATTGGAAAATTCAGGGCTATGTCGTGTAGATGATGGCCTAACAGGAGGCTTTAAAATTTTCTTTCTAGTGTCCTTCGTTTGGGAGAAAAAAACAAAGGTACAAGACAGCTTTTCCTTGCCAATATCTCTCTTTTGCAAAGAGCTACGCATTGGAAAATTCAGGGCTATGTCGTGTAGATGATGGCCTAACAGGAGGCTTTAAAATTTTCTTTCTAGTGTCCTTCGTTTGGGAGAAAAATGCAAAGGTACAAGACAGCTTTTCCTTGCCAATATCTCTCTTTTGCAAAGAGCTGCGCATTGGAAAATTCAGGGCTATGTCGTGTAGATGATGGCCTAACAGGAGGCTTTAAAATTTTATTTCTAGTGTCCTTCGTTTGGGAGAAAAATGCAATGGTACAAGACAGCTTTTCCTTGCCAATATCTCTCTTTTGCAAAGAGCTGCGCATTGGAAAATTCAGGGCTATGTCGTGTAGATGATGGCCTAACAGGAGGCTTTAAAATGTTCTTTCTAGTGTCCTTCGTTTGGGAGAAAAATGCAATGGTACAAGACAGCTTTTCCTTGGCAATATCTCTCTTTTGCAAAGAGCTGCGCATTGGAAAATTCAGGGCTATGTCGTGTAGATGATGGCCTAACAGGAGGCTTTAAAATGTTCTTTCTAGTGTCCTTCGTTTGGGAGAAAAATGCAATGGTACAAGACAGCTTTTCCTTGCCAATATCTCTCTTTTGCAAAGAACTGCGCATTGGAAAATTCAGGGCTATGTCGTGTAGATGATGGCCTAACAGGAGGCTTTAAAATTTTCTTTCTAGTGTCCTTCGTTTGGGAGAAAAATGCAATGGTACAAGACAGCTTTTCCTTGCCAATATCTCTCTTTTGCAAAGAGCTGCGCATTGGAAAATTCAGGGCTATGTCGTGTAGATGATGGCCTAACAGGAGGCTTTAAAATTTTCTTTCTAGTGACCTTCGTTTGGGAGAAAAATGCAAAGGTACAAGACAGCTTTTCCTTGCCAATATCTCTCTTTTGCAAAGAGCTGCGCATTGGAAAATTCAGGGCTATGTCGTGTAGATGATGGCCTAACAGGAGGCTTTAAAATTTTCTTTCTAGTGTCCTTCGTTTGGGAGAAAAATGCAAAGGTACAAGACAGCTTTTCCTTGCCAATATCTCTCTTTTGCAAAGAGCTACGCATTGGAAAATTCAGGGCTATGTCGTGTAGATGATGGCCTAACAGGAGGCTTTAAAATTTTCTTTCTAGTGACCTTCGTTTGGGAGAAAAATGCAAAGGTACAAGACAGCTTTTCCTTGCCAATATCTCTCTTTTGCAAAGAGCTGCGCATTGGAAAATTCAGGGCTATGTCGTGTAGATGATGGCCTAACAGGAGGCTTTAAAATTTTCTTTCTAGTGTCTTTCGTTTGGGAGAAAAATGCAAAGGTACAAGACAGCTTTTCCTTGCCAATATCTCTCTTTTGCAAAGAGCTACGCATTGGAAAATTCAGGGCTATGTCGTGTAGATGATGGCCTAACAGGAGGCTTTAAAATTTTCTTTCTAGTGTCCTTCGTTTGGGAGAAAAATGCAATGGTACAAGACAGCTTTTCCTTGCCAATATCTCTCTTTTGCAAAGAGCTGCGCATTGGAAAATTCAGGGCTATGTCGTGTAGATGATGGCCTAACAGGAGGCTTTAAAATTTTCTTTCTAGTGACCTTCGTTTGGGAGAAAAATGCAAAGGTACAAGACAGCTTTTCCTTGCCAATATCTCTCTTTTGCAAAGAGCTGCGCATTGGAAAATTCAGGGCTATGTCGTGTAGATGATGGCCTAACAGGAGGCTTTAAAATTTTCTTTCTAGTGTCCTTCGTTTGGGAGAAAAATGCAAAGGTACAAGACAGCTTTTCCTTGCCAATATCTCTCTTTTGCAAAGAGCTACGCATTGGAAAATTCAGGGGTATGTCGTGTAGATGATGGCCTAACAGGAGGCTTTAAAATTTTCTTTCTAGTGTCCTTCGTTTGGGAGAAAAATGCAATGGTACAAGACAGCTTTTCCTTGCCAATATCTCTCTTTTGCAAAGAGCTGCGCATTGGAAAATTCAGGGCTATGTCGTGTAGATGATGGCCTAACAGGAGGCTTTAAAATTTTCTTTCTAGTGTCCTTCGTTTGGGAGAAAAATGCAAAGGTACAAGACAGCTGTTCCTTGCCAATATCTCTCTTTTGCAAAGAGCTGCGCATTGGAAAATTCAGGGCTATGTCGTGTAGATGATGGCCTAACAGGAGGCTTTAAAATTTTCTTTCTAGTGTCCTTCGTTTGGGAGAAAAATGCAATGGTACAAGACAGCTTTTCCTTGCCAATATCTCTCTTTTGCAAAGAGCTGCGCATTGGAAAATTCAGGGCTATGTCGTGTAGATGATGGCCTAACAGGAGGCTTTAAAATTTTCTTTCTAGTGTCCTTCGTTTGGGAGAAAAATGCAAAGGTACAAGACAGCTTTTCCTTGCCAATATCTCTCTTTTGCAAAGAGCTACGCATTGGAAAATTCAGGGCTATATCGTGTAGATGATGGCCTAACAGGAGGCTTTAAAATTTTCTTTCTAGTGTCCTTCGTTTGGGAGAAAAATGCAAAGGTACAAGACAGCTTTTCCTTGCCAATATCTCTCTTTTGCAAAGAGCTACGCATTGGAAAATTCAGAGCTATGTCGTGTAGATGATGGCCTAACAGGAGGCTTTAAAATTTTCTTTCTAGTGTCCTTCGTTTGGGAGAAAAATGCAAAGGTACAAGACAGCTTTTCCTTGCCAATATCTCTCTTTTGCAAAGAGCTGCGCATTGGAAAATTCAGGGCTATGTCGTGTAGATGATGGCCTAACAGGAGGCTTTACAATTTTCTTTCTAGTGTCCTTCGTTTGGGAGAAAAATGCAATGGTACAAGACAGCTTTTCCTTGCCAATATCTCTCTTTTGCAAAGAGCTGCGCATTGGAAAATTCAGGGCTATGTCGTGTAGATGATGGCCTAACAGGAGGCTTTAAAATTTTCTTTCTAGTGTCCTTCGTTTGGGAGAAAAATGCAAAGGTACAAGACAGCTTTTCCTTGCCAATATCTCTCTTTTGCAAAGAGCTGCGCATTGGAAAATTCAGGGCTCTGTCGTGTAGATGATGGCCTAACAGGAGGCTTTAAAATTTTCTTTCTAGTGTCCTTCGTTTGGGAGAAAAATGCAAAGGTACAAGACAGCTTTTCCTTGCCAATATCTCTCTTTTGCAAAGAGCTACGCATTGGAAAATTCAGGGCTATGTCGTGTAGATGATGGCCTAACAGGAGGCTTTAAAATTTTCTTTCTAGTGACCTTCGTTTGGGAGAAAAATGCAAAGGTACAAGACAGCTATTCCTTGCCAATATCTCTCTTTTGCAAAGAGCTGCGCATTGGAAAATTCAGGGCTATGTCGTGTAGATGATGGCCTAACAGGAGGCTTTAAAATTTTCTTTCTAGTGTCCTTCGTTTGGGAGAAAAAAACAAAGGTACAAGACAGCTTTTCCTTGCCAATATCTCTCTTTTGCAAAGAGCTACGCATTGGAAAATTCAGGGCTATGTCGTGTAGATGATGGCCTAACAGGAGGCTTTAAAATTTTCTTTCTAGTGTCCTTCGTTTGGGAGAAAAATGCAAAGGTACAAGACAGCTTTTCCTTGCCAATATCTATCTTTTGAAAAGAGCTGCGCATTGGAAAATTCAGGGCTATGTCGTGTAGATGATGGCCTAACAGGAGGCTTTAAAATTTTCTTTCTAGTGTCCTTCGTTTGGGAGAAAAATGCAATGGTACAAGACAGCTTTTCCTTGCCAATATCTCTCTTTTGCAAAGAGCTGCGCATTGGAAAATTCAGGGCTATGTCGTGTAGATGATGGCCTAACAGGAGGCTTTAAAATGTTCTTTCTAGTGTCCTTCGTTTGGGAGAAAAATGCAATGGTACAAGACAGCTTTTCCTTGGCAATATCTCTCTTTTGCAAAGAGCTGCGCATTGGAAAATTCAGGGCTATGTCGTGTAGATGATGGCCTAACAGGAGGCTTTAAAATGTTCTTTCTAGTGTCCTTCGTTTGGGAGAAAAATGCAATGGTACAAGACAGCTTTTCCTTGCCAATATCTCTCTTTTGCAAAGAGCTGCGCATTGGAAAATTCAGGGCTATGTCGTGTAGATGATGGCCTAACAGGAGGCTTTAAAATTTTCTTTCTAGTGTCCTTCGTTTGGGAGAAAAATGCAATGGTACAAGACAGCTTTTCCTTGCCAATATCTCTCTTTTGCAAAGAGCTGCGCATTGGAAAATTCAGGGCTATGTCGTGTAGATGATGGCCTAACAGGAGGCTTTAAAATTTTCTTTCTAGTGTCCTTCGTTTGGGAGAAAAATGCAAAGGTACAAGACAGCTTTTCCTTGCCAATATCTCTCTTTTGCAAAGAGCTACGCATTGGAAAATTCAGGGCTATGTCGTGTAGATGATGGCCTAACAGGAGGCTTTAAAATTTTCTTTCTAGTGTCCTTCGTTTGGGAGAAAAATGCAAAGGTACAAGACAGCTTTTCCTTGCCAATATCTCTCTTTTGCAAAGAGCTGCGCATTGGAAAATTCAGGGCTATGTCGTGTAGATGATGGCCTAACAGGAGGCTTTACAATTTTCTTTCTAGTGTCCTTCGTTTGGGAGAAAAATGCAATGGTACAAGACAGCTTTTCCTTGCCAATATCTCTCTTTTGCAAAGAGCTGCGCATTGGAAAATTCAGGGCTATGTCGTGTAGATGATGGCCTAACAGGAGGCTTTAAAATTTTCTTTCTAGTGTCCTTCGTTTGGGAGAAAAATGCAAAGGTACAAGACAGCTTTTCCTTGCCAATATCTCTCTTTTGCAAAGAGCTGCGCATTGGAAAATTCAGGGCTCTGTCGTGTAGATGATGGCCTAACAGGAGGCTTTAAAATTTTCTTTCTAGTGTCCTTCGTTTGGGAGAAAAATGCAAAGGTACAAGACAGCTTTTCCTTGCCAATATCTCTCTTTTGCAAAGAGCTACGCATTGGAAAATTCAGGGCTATGTCGTGTAGATGATGGCCTAACAGGAGGCTTTAAAATTTTCTTTCTAGTGACCTTCGTTTGGGAGAAAAATGCAAAGGTACAAGACAGCTATTCCTTGCCAATATCTCTCTTTTGCAAAGAGCTGCGCATTGGAAAATTCAGGGCTATGTCGTGTAGATGATGGCCTAACAGGAGGCTTTAAAATTTTCTTTCTAGTGTCCTTCGTTTGGGAGAAAAAAACAAAGGTACAAGACAGCTTTTCCTTGCCAATATCTCTCTTTTGCAAAGAGCTACGCATTGGAAAATTCAGGGCTATGTCGTGTAGATGATGGCCTAACAGGAGGCTTTAAAATTTTCTTTCTAGTGTCCTTCGTTTGGGAGAAAAATGCAAAGGTACAAGACAGCTTTTCCTTGCCAATATCTATCTTTTGAAAAGAGCTGCGCATTGGAAAATTCAGGGCTATGTCGTGTAGATGATGGCCTAACAGGAGGCTTTAAAATTTTCTTTCTAGTGTCCTTCGTTTGGGAGAAAAATGCAATGGTACAAGACAGCTTTTCCTTGCCAATATCTCTCTTTTGCAAAGAGCTGCGCATTGGAAAATTCAGGGCTATGTCGTGTAGATGATGGCCTAACAGGAGGCTTTAAAATGTTCTTTCTAGTGTCCTTCGTTTGGGAGAAAAATGCAATGGTACAAGACAGCTTTTCCTTGGCAATATCTCTCTTTTGCAAAGAGCTGCGCATTGGAAAATTCAGGGCTATGTCGTGTAGATGATGGCCTAACAGGAGGCTTTAAAATGTTCTTTCTAGTGTCCTTCGTTTGGGAGAAAAATGCAATGGTACAAGACAGCTTTTCCTTGCCAATATCTCTCTTTTGCAAAGAGCTGCGCATTGGAAAATTCAGGGCTATGTCGTGTAGATGATGGCCTAACAGGAGGCTTTAAAATTTTCTTTCTAGTGTCCTTCGTTTGGGAGAAAAATGCAATGGTACAAGACAGCTTTTCCTTGCCAATATCTCTCTTTTGCAAAGAGCTGCGCATTGGAAAATTCAGGGCTATGTCGTGTAGATGATGGCCTAACAGGAGGCTTTAAAATTTTCTTTCTAGTGTCCTTCGTTTGGGAGAAAAATGCAAAGGTACAAGACAGCTTTTCCTTGCCAATATCTCTCTTTTGCAAAGAGCTACGCATTGGAAAATTCAGGGCTATGTCGTGTAGATGATGGCCTAACAGGAGGCTTTAAAATTTTCTTTCTAGTGACCTTCGTTTGGGAGAAAAATGCAAAGGTACAAGACAGCTTTTCCTTGCCAATATCTCTCTTTTGCAAAGAGCTGCGCATTGGAAAATTCAGGGCTATGTCGTGTAGATGATGGCCTAACAGGAGGCTTTAAAATTTTCTTTCTAGTGTCTTTCGTTTGGGAGAAAAATGCAAAGGTACAAGACAGCTTTTCCTTGCCAATATCTCTCTTTTGCAAAGAGCTACGCATTGGAAAATTCAGGGCTATGTCGTGTAGATGATGGCCTAACAGGAGGCTTTAAAATTTTCTTTCTAGTGTCCTTCGTTTGGGAGAAAAATGCAATGGTACAAGACAGCTTTTCCTTGCCAATATCTCTCTTTTGCAAAGAGCTGCGCATTGGAAAATTCAGGGCTATGTCGTGTAGATGATGGCCTAACAGGAGGCTTTAAAATTTTCTTTCTAGTGACCTTCGTTTGGGAGAAAAATGCAAAGGTACAAGACAGCTTTTCCTTGCCAATATCTCTCTTTTGCAAAGAGCTGCGCATTGGAAAATTCAGGGCTATGTCGTGTAGATGATGGCCTAACAGGAGGCTTTAAAATTTTCTTTCTAGTGTCCTTCGTTTGGGAGAAAAATGCAAAGGTACAAGACAGCTTTTCCTTGCCAATATCTCTCTTTTGCAGAGCTACGCATTGGAAAATTCAGGGCTATGTCGTGTAGATGATGGCCTAACAGGAGGCTTTAAAATTTTCTTTCTAGTGTCCTTCGTTTGGGAGAAAAATGCAATGGTACAAGACAGCTTTTCCTTGCCAATATCTCTCTTTTGCAAAGAGCTGCGCATTGGAAAATTCAGGGCTATGTCGTGTAGATGATGGCCTAACAGGAGGCTTTAAAATTTTCTTTCTAGTGTCCTTCGTTTGGGAGAAAAAAACAAAGGTACAAGACAGCTTTTCCTTGCCAATATCTCTCTTTTGCAAAGAGCTACGCATTGGAAAATTCAGGGCTATGTCGTGTAGATGATGGCCTAACAGGAGGCTTTAAAATTTTCTTTCTAGTGTCCTTCGTTTGGGAGAAAAATGCAAAGGTACAAGACAGCTTTTCCTTGCCAATATCTATCTTTTGAAAAGAGCTGCGCATTGGAAAATTCAGGGCTATGTCGTGTAGATGATGGCCTAACAGGAGGCTTTAAAATTTTCTTTCTAGTGTCCTTCGTTTGGGAGAAAAATGCAATGGTACAAGACAGCTTTTCCTTGCCAATATCTCTCTTTTGCAAAGAGCTGCGCATTGGAAAATTCAGGGCTATGTCGTGTAGATGATGGCCTAACAGGAGGCTTTAAAATGTTCTTTCTAGTGTCCTTCGTTTGGGAGAAAAATGCAATGGTACAAGACAGCTTTTCCTTGGCAATATCTCTCTTTTGCAAAGAGCTGCGCATTGGAAAATTCAGGGCTATGTCGTGTAGATGATGGCCTAACAGGAGGCTTTAAAATGTTCTTTCTAGTGTCCTTCGTTTGGGAGAAAAATGCAATGGTACAAGACAGCTTTTCCTTGCCAATATCTCTCTTTTGCAAAGAGCTGCGCATTGGAAAATTCAGGGCTATGTCGTGTAGATGATGGCCTAACAGGAGGCTTTAAAATTTTCTTTCTAGTGTCCTTCGTTTGGGAGAAAAATGCAATGGTACAAGACAGCTTTTCCTTGCCAATATCTCTCTTTTGCAAAGAGCTGCGCATTGGAAAATTCAGGGCTATGTCGTGTAGATGATGGCCTAACAGGAGGCTTTAAAATTTTCTTTCTAGTGACCTTCGTTTGGGAGAAAAATGCAAAGGTACAAGACAGCTTTTCCTTGCCAATATCTCTCTTTTGCAAAGAGCTGCGCATTGGAAAATTCAGGGCTATGTCGTGTAGATGATGGCCTAACAGGAGGCTTTAAAATTTTCTTTCTAGTGTCCTTCGTTTGGGAGAAAAATGCAAAGGTACAAGACAGCTTTTCCTTGCCAATATCTCTATTTTGCAAAGAGCTACGCATTGGAAAATTCAGGGCTATGTCGTGTAGATGATGGCCTAACAGGAGGCTTTAAAATTTTCTTTCTAGTGACCTTCGTTTGGGAGAAAAATGCAAAGGTACAAGACAGCTTTTCCTTGCCAATATCTCTCTTTTGCAAAGAGCTGCGCATTGGAAAATTCAGGGCTATGTCGTGTAGATGATGGCCTAACAGGAGGCTTTAAAATTTTCTTTCTAGTGTCTTTCGTTTGGGAGAAAAATGCAAAGGTACAAGACAGCTTTTCCTTGCCAATATCTCTCTTTTGCAAAGAGCTACGCATTGGAAAATTCAGGGCTATGTCGTGTAGATGATGGCCTAACAGGAGGCTTTAAAATTTTCTTTCTAGTGTCCTTCGTTTGGGAGAAAAATGCAATGGTACAAGACAGCTTTTCCTTGCCAATATCTCTCTTTTGCAAAGAGCTGCGCATTGGAAAATTCAGGGCTATGTCGTGTAGATGATGGCCTAACAGGAGGCTTTAAAATTTTCTTTCTAGTGACCTTCGTTTGGGAGAAAAATGCAAAGGTACAAGACAGCTTTTCCTTGCCAATATCTCTCTTTTGCAAAGAGCTGCGCATTGGAAAATTCAGGGCTATGTCGTGTAGATGATGGCCTACCAGGAGGCTTTAAAATTTTCTTTCTAGTGTCCTTCGTTTGGGAGAAAAATGCAAAGGTACAAGACAGCTTTTCCTTGCCAATATCTCTCTTTTGCAAAGAGCTACGCATTGGAAAATTCAGGGCTATGTCGTGTAGATGATGGCCTAACAGGAGGCTTTAAAATTTTCTTTCTAGTGTCCTTCGTTTGGGAGAAAAATGCAATGGTACAAGACAGCTTTTCCTTGCCAATATCTCTCTTTTGCAAAGAGCTGCGCATTGGAAAATTCAGGGCTATGTCGTGTAGATGATGGCCTAACAGGAGGCTTTAAAATTTTCTTTCTAGTGTCCTTCGTTTGGGAGAAAAATGCAAAGGTACAAGACAGCTTTTCCTTGCCAATATCTCTCTTTTGCAAAGAGCTGCGCATTGGAAAATTCAGGGCTATGTCGTGTAGATGATGGCCTAACAGGAGGCTTTAAAATTTTCTTTCTAGTGTCCTTCGTTTGGGAGAAAAATGCAATGGTACAAGACAGCTTTTCCTTGCCAATATCTCTCTTTTGCAAAGAGCTGCGCATTGGAAAATTCAGGGCTATGTCGTGTAGATGATGGCCTAACAGGAGGCTTTAAAATTTTCTTTCTAGTGTCCTTCGTTTGGGAGAAAAATGCAAAGGTACAAGACAGCTTTTCCTTGCCAATATCTCTCTTTTGCAAAGAGCTACGCATTGGAAAATTCAGGGCTATATCGTGTAGATGATGGCCTAACAGGAGGCTTTAAAATTTTCTTTCTAGTGACCTTCGTTTGGGAGAAAAATGCAAAGGTACAAGACAGCTTTTCCTTGCCAATATCTCTCTTTTGCAAAGAGCTGCGCATTGGAAAATTCAGGGCTATGTCGTGTAGATGATGGCCTAACAGGAGGCTTTAAAATTTTCTTTCTAGTGTCCTTCGTTTGGGAGAAAAATGCAAAGGTACAAGACAGCTTTTCCTTGCCAATATCTCTCTTTTGCAAAGAGCTACGCATTGGAAAATTCAGAGCTATGTCGTGTAGATGATGGCCTAACAGGAGGCTTTAAAATTTTCTTTCTAGTGTCCTTCGTTTGGGAGAAAAATGCAATGCTACAAAACAGCTTTTCCTTGCCAATATCTCTCTTTTGCAAAGAGCTGCGCATTGGAAAATTCAGGGCTATGTCGTGTAGATGATGGCCTAACAGGAGGCTTTAAAATTTTCTTTCTAGTGTCCTTCGTTTGGGAGAAAAATGCAAAGGTACAAGACAGCTTTTCCTTGCCAATATCTCTCTTTTGCAAAGAGCTGCGCATTGGAAAATTCAGGGCTATGTCGTGTAGATGATGGCCTAACAGGAGGCTTTAAAATTTTCTTTCTAGTGTCCTTCGTTTGGGAGAAAAATGCAATGGTACAAGACAGCTTTTCCTTGCCAATATCTCTCTTTTGCAAAGAGCTGCGCATTGGAAAATTCAGGGCTATGTCGTGTAGATGATGGCCTAACAGGAGGCTTTAAAATTTTCTTTCTAGTGTCCTTCGTTTGGGAGAAAAATGCAAAGGTACAAGACAGCTTTTCCTTGCCAATATCTCTCTTTTGCAAAGAGCTGCGCATTGGAAAATTCAGGGCTATGTCGTGTAGATGATGGCCTAACAGGAGGCTTTAAAATTTTCTTTCTAGTGTCCTTCGTTTGGGAGAAAAATGCAATGGTACAAGACAGCTTTTCCTTGCCAATATCTCTCTTTTGCAAAGAGCTGCGCATTGGAAAATTCAGGGCTATGTCGTGTAGATGATGGCCTAACAGGAGGCTTTAAAATTTTCTTTCTAGTGACCTTCGTTTGGGAGAAAAATGCAAAGGTACAAGACAGCTTTTCCTTGCCAATATCTCTCTTTTGCAAAGAGCTGCGCATTGGAAAATTCAGGGCTATGTCGTGTAGATGAAGGCCTAACAGGAGGCTTTAAAATTTTCTTTCTAGTGTCCTTCGTTTGGGAGAAAAATGCAAAGGTACACGACAGCTTTTCCTTGCCAATATCTCTCTTTTGCAAAGAGCTACGCATTGGAAAATTCAGGGCTATGTCGTGTAGATGATGGCCTAACAGGAGGCTTTAAAATTTTCTTTCTAGTGACCTTCGTTTGGGAGAAAAATGCAAAGGTACAAGACAGCTTTTCCTTGCCAATATCTCTCTTTTGCAAAGAGCTGCGCATTGGAAAATTCAGGGCTATGTCGTGTAGATGATGGCCTAACAGGAGGCTTTAAAATTTTCTTTCTAGTGTCTTTCGTTTGGGAGAAAAATGCAAAGGTACAAGACAGCTTTTCCTTGCCAATATCTCTCTTTTGCAAAGAGCTACGCATTGGAAAATTCAGGGCTATGTCGTGTAGATGATGGCCTAACAGGAGGCTTTAAAATTTTCTTTCTAGTGTCCTTCGTTTGGGAGAAAAATGCAATGGTACAAGACAGCTTTTCCTTGCCAATATCTCTCTTTTGCAAAGAGCTGCGCATTGGAAAATTCAGGGCTATGTCGTGTAGATGATGGCCTAACAGGAGGCTTTAAAATTTTCTTTCTAGTGACCTTCGTTTGGGAGAAAAATGCAAAGGTACAAGACAGCTTTTCCTTGCCAATATCTCTCTTTTGCAAAGAGCTGCGCATTGGAAAATTCAGGGCTATGTCGTGTAGATGATGGCCTACCAGGAGGCTTTAAAATTTTCTTTCTAGTGTCCTTCGTTTGGGAGAAAAATGCAAAGGTACAAGACAGCTTTTCCTTGCCAATATCTCTCTTTTGCAAAGAGCTACGCATTGGAAAATTCAGGGCTATGTCGTGTAGATGATGGCCTAACAGGAGGCTTTAAAATTTTCTTTCTAGTGTCCTTCGTTTGGGAGAAAAATGCAATGGTACAAGACAGCTTTTCCTTGCCAATATCTCTCTTTTGCAAAGAGCTGCGCATTGGAAAATTCAGGGCTATGTCGTGTAGATGATGGCCTAACAGGAGGCTTTAAAATTTTCTTTCTAGTGTCCTTCGTTTGGGAGAAAAATGCAAAGGTACAAGACAGCTTTTCCTTGCCAATATCTCTCTTTTGCAAAGAGCTGCGCATTGGAAAATTCAGGGCTATGTCGTGTAGATGATGGCCTAACAGGAGGCTTTAAAATTTTCTTTCTAGTGTCCTTCGTTTGGGAGAAAAATGCAATGGTACAAGACAGCTTTTCCTTGCCAATATCTCTCTTTTGCAAAGAGCTGCGCATTGGAAAATTCAGGGCTATGTCGTGTAGATGATGGCCTAACAGGAGGCTTTAAAATTTTCTTTCTAGTGTCCTTCGTTTGGGAGAAAAATGCAAAGGTACAAGACAGCTTTTCCTTGCCAATATCTCTCTTTTGCAAAGAGCTACGCATTGGAAAATTCAGGGCTATATCGTGTAGATGATGGCCTAACAGGAGGCTTTAAAATTTTCTTTCTAGTGACCTTCGTTTGGGAGAAAAATGCAAAGGTACAAGACAGCTTTTCCTTGCCAATATCTCTCTTTTGCAAAGAGCTGCGCATTGGAAAATTCAGGGCTATGTCGTGTAGATGATGGCCTAACAGGAGGCTTTAAAATTTTCTTTCTAGTGTCCTTCGTTTGGGAGAAAAATGCAAAGGTACAAGACAGCTTTTCCTTGCCAATATCTCTCTTTTGCAAAGAGCTACGCATTGGAAAATTCAGAGCTATGTCGTGTAGATGATGGCCTAACAGGAGGCTTTAAAATTTTCTTTCTAGTGTCCTTCGTTTGGGAGAAAAATGCAATGCTACAAAACAGCTTTTCCTTGCCAATATCTCTCTTTTGCAAAGAGCTGCGCATTGGAAAATTCAGGGCTATGTCGTGTAGATGATGGCCTAACAGGAGGCTTTAAAATTTTCTTTCTAGTGTCCTTCGTTTGGGAGAAAAATGCAAAGGTACAAGACAGCTTTTCCTTGCCAATATCTCTCTTTTGCAAAGAGCTGCGCATTGGAAAATTCAGGGCTATGTCGTGTAGATGATGGCCTAACAGGAGGCTTTAAAATTTTCTTTCTAGTGTCCTTCGTTTGGGAGAAAAATGCAATGGTACAAGACAGCTTTTCCTTGCCAATATCTCTCTTTTGCAAAGAGCTGCGCATTGGAAAATTCAGGGCTATGTCGTGTAGATGATGGCCTAACAGGAGGCTTTAAAATTTTCTTTCTAGTGTCCTTCGTTTGGGAGAAAAATGCAAAGGTACAAGACAGCTTTTCCTTGCCAATATCTCTCTTTTGCAAAGAGCTGCGCATTGGAAAATTCAGGGCTATGTCGTGTAGATGATGGCCTAACAGGAGGCTTTAAAATTTTCTTTCTAGTGTCCTTCGTTTGGGAGAAAAATGCAATGGTACAAGACAGCTTTTCCTTGCCAATATCTCTCTTTTGCAAAGAGCTGCGCATTGGAAAATTCAGGGCTATGTCGTGTAGATGATGGCCTAACAGGAGGCTTTAAAATTTTCTTTCTAGTGTCCTTCGTTTGGGAGAAAAATGCAATGCTACAAAACAGCTTTTCCTTGCCAATATCTCTCTTTTGCAAAGAGCTGCGCATTGGAAAATTCAGGGCTATGTCGTGTAGATGATGGCCTAACAGGAGGCTTTAAAATTTTCTTTCTAGTGTCCTTCGTTTGGGAGAAAAATGCAAAGGTACAAGACAGCTTTTCCTTGCCAATATCTCTCTTTTGCAAAGAGCTGCGCATTGGAAAATTCAGGGCTATGTCGTGTAGATGATGGCCTAACAGGAGGCTTTAAAATTTTCTTTCTAGTGTCCTTCGTTTGGGAGAAAAATGCAATGGTACAAGACAGCTTTTCCTTGCCAATATCTCTCTTTTGCAAAGAGCTGCGCATTGGAAAATTCAGGGCTATGTCGTGTAGATGATGGCCTAACAGGAGGCTTTAAAATTTTCTTTCTAGTGTCCTTCGTTTGGGAGAAAAATGCAAAGGTACAAGACAGCTTTTCCTTGCCAATATCTCTCTTTTGCAAAGAGCTGCGCATTGGAAAATTCAGGGCTATGTCGTGTAGATGATGGCCTAACAGGAGGCTTTAAAATTTTCTTTCTAGTGTCCTTCGTTTGGGAGAAAAATGCAATGGTACAAGACAGCTTTTCCTTGCCAATATCTCTCTTTTGCAAAGAGCTGCGCATTGGAAAATTCAGGGCTATGTCGTGTAGATGATGGCCTAACAGGAGGCTTTAAAATTTTCTTTCTAGTGACCTTCGTTTGGGAGAAAAATGCAAAGGTACAAGACAGCTTTTCCTTGCCAATATCTCTCTTTTGCAAAGAGCTGCGCATTGGAAAATTCAGGGCTATGTCGTGTAGATGAAGGCCTAACAGGAGGCTTTAAAATTTTCTTTCTAGTGTCCTTCGTTTGGGAGAAAAATGCAAAGGTACACGACAGCTTTTCCTTGCCAATATCTCTCTTTTGCAAAGAGCTACGCATTGGAAAATTCAGGGCTATGTCGTGTAGATGATGGCCTAACAGGAGGCTTTAAAATTTTCTTTCTAGTGACCTTCGTTTGGGAGAAAAATGCAAAGGTACAAGACAGCTTTTCCTTGCCAATATCTCTCTTTTGCAAAGAGCTGCGCATTGGAAAATTCAGGGCTATGTCGTGTAGATGATGGCCTAACAGGAGGCTTTAAAATTTTCTTTCTAGTGTCTTTCGTTTGGGAGAAAAATGCAAAGGTACAAGACAGCTTTTCCTTGCCAATATCTCTCTTTTGCAAAGAGCTACGCATTGGAAAATTCAGGGCTATGTCGTGTAGATGATGGCCTAACAGGAGGCTTTAAAATTTTCTTTCTAGTGACCTTCGTTTGGGAGAAAAATGCAAAGGTACAAGACAGCTTTTCCTTGCCAATATCTCTCTTTTGCAAAGAGCTGCGCATTGGAAAATTCAGGGCTATGTCGTGTAGATGATGGCCTAACAGCAGGCTTTAAAATGTTCTTTCTAGTGTCCTTCGTTTGGGAGAAAAATGCAATGGTACAAGACAGCTTTTCCTTGCCAATATCTCTCTTTTGCAAAGAGCTACGCATTGGAAAATTCAGGGCTATGTCGTGTAGATGATGGCCTAACAGGAGGCTTTAAAATTTTCTTTCTAGTGACCTTCGTTTGGGAGAAAAATGCAAAGGTACAAGACAGCTTTTCCTTGCCAATATCTCTCTTTTGCAAAGAGCTGCGCATTGGAAAATTCAGGGCTATGTCGTGTAGATGATGGCCTAACAGGAGGCTTTAAAATTTTCTTTCTAGTGACCTTCGTTTGGGAGAAAAATGCAAAGGTACAAGACAGCTTTTCCTTGCCAATATCTCTCTTTTGCAAAGAGCTGCGCATTGGAAAATTCAGGGCTATGTCGTGTAGATGATGGCCTAACAGGAGGCTTTAAAATTTTCTTTCTAGTGTCCTTCGTTTGGGAGAAAAATGCAAAGGTACAAGACAGCTTTTCCTTGCCAATATCTCTCTTTTGCAAAGAGCTGCGCATTGGAAAATTCAGGGCTATGTCGTGTAGATGATGGCCTAACAGGAGGCTTTAAAATTTTCTTTCTAGTGTCCTTCTTTTGGGAGAAAAATGCAATGGTACAAGACAGCTTTTCCTTGCCAATATCTCTCTTTTGCAAAGAGCTGCGCATTGGAAAATTCAGGGCTATGTCGTGTAGATGATGGCCTAACAGGAGGCTTTAAAATTTTCTTTCTAGTGTCCTTCGTTTGGGAGAAAAATGCAAAGGTACAAGACAGCTTTTCCTTGCCAATATCTCTCTTTTGCAAAGAGCTGCGCATTGGAAAATTCAGGGCTATGTCGTGTAGATGATGGCCTAACAGGAGGCTTTAAAATTTTCTTTCTAGTGTCCTTCGTTTGGGAGAAAAATGCAAAGGTACAAGACAGCTTTTCCTTGCAAATATCTCTCTTTTGCAAAGAGCTACGCATTGGAAAATTTAGGGCTATGTCGTGTAGATGATGGCCTAACAGGAGGCTTTAAAATTTTCTTTCTAGTGACCTTCGTTTGGGAGAAAAATGCAAAGGTACAAGACAGCTTTTCCTTGCCAATATCTCTCTTTTGCAAAGAGCTGCGCATTGGAAAATTCAGGGCTATGTCGTGTAGATGATGGCCTAACAGCAGGCTTTAAAATTTTCTTTCTAGTGTCCTTCGTTTGGGAGAAAAATGCAATGGTACAAAACAGCTTTTCCTTGCCAATATCTCTCTTTTGCAAAGAGCTGCGCATTGGAAAATTCAGGGCTATGTCGTGTAGATGATGGCCTAACAGGAGGCTTTAAAATTTTCTTTCTAGTGTCCTTCTTTTGGGAGAAAAATGCAATGGTACAAGACAGCTTTTCCTTGCCAATATCTCTCTTTTGCAAAGAGCTGCGCATTGGAAAATTCAGGGCTATGTCGTGTAGATGATGGCCTAACAGGAGGCTTTAAAATTTTCTTTCTAGTGTCCTTCGTTTGGGAGAAAAATGCAAAGGTACAAGACAGCTTTTCCTTGCCAATATCTCTCTTTTGCAAAGAGCTGCGCATTGGAAAATTCAGGGCTATGTCGTGTAGATGATGGCCTAACAGGAGGCTTTAAAATTTTCTTTCTAGTGTCCTTCGTTTGGGAGAAAAATGCAAAGGTACAAGACAGCTTTTCCTTGCAAATATCTCTCTTTTGCAAAGAGCTACGCATTGGAAAATTCAGGGCTATGTCGTGTAGATGATGGCCTAACAGGAGGCTTTAAAATTTTCTTTCTAGTGACCTTCGTTTGGGAGAAAAATGCAAAGGTACAAGACAGCTTTTCCTTGCCAATATCTCTCTTTTGCAAAGAGCTGCGCATTGGAAAATTCAGGGCTATGTCGTGTAGATGATGGCCTAACAGCAGGCTTTAAAATGTTCTTTCTAGTGTCCTTCGTTTGGGAGAAAAATGCAATGGTACAAGACAGCTTTTCCTTGCCAATATCTCTCTTTTGCAAAGAGCTGCGCATTGGAAAATTCAGGGCTATGTCGTGTAGATGATGGCCTAACAGGGGGCTTTAAAATTTTCTTTCTAGTGACCTTCGTTTGGGAGAAAAATGCAAAGGTACAAGACAGCTTTTCCTTGCCAATATCTCTCTTTTGCAAAGAGCTGCGCATTGGAAAATTCAGGGCTATGTCGTGTAGATGATGGCCTAACAGGAGGCTTTAACATTTTCTTTCTAGTGTCCTTCGTTTGGGAGAAAAATGCAATGGTACAAGACAGCTTTTCCTTGCCAATATCTCTCTTTTGCAAAGAGCTGCGCATTGGAAAATTCAGGGCTATGTCGTGTAGATGATGGCCTAACAGGAGGCTTTAAAATTTTCTTTCTAGTGTCCTTCGTTTGGGAGAAAAATGCAATGGTACAAGACAGCTTTTCCTTGCCAATATCTCTCTTTTGCAAAGAGCTGCGCATTGGAAAATTCAGGGCTATGTCGTGTAGATGATGGCCTAACAGGAGGCTTTAAAATTTTCTTTCTAGTGTCCTTCGTTTGGGAGAAAAATGCAAAGGTACAAGACAGCTTTTCCTTGCCAATATCTCTCTTTTGCAAAGAGCTGCGCATTGGAAAATTCAGGGCTATGTCGTGTAGATGATGGCCTAACAGGAGGCTTTAAAATTTTCTTTCTAGTGTCCTTCGTTTGGGAGAAAAATGCAAAGGTACAAGACAGCTTTTCCTTGCAAATATCTCTCTTTTGCAAAGAGCTACGCATTGGAAAATTCAGGGCTATGTCGTGTAGATGATGGCCTAACAGGAGGCTTTAAAATTTTCTTTCTAGTGACCTTCGTTTGGGAGAAAAATGCAAAGGTACAAGACAGCTTTTCCTTGCCAATATCTCTCTTTTGCAAAGAGCTGCGCATTGGAAAATTCAGGGCTATGTCGTGTAGATGATGGCCTAACAGCAGGCTTTAAAATGTTCTTTCTAGTGTCCTTCGTTTGGGAGAAAAATGCAATGGTACAAGACAGCTTTTCCTTGCCAATATCTCTCTTTTGCAAAGAGCTACGCATTGGAAAATTCAGGGCTATGTCGTGTAGATGATGGCCTAACAGGAGGCTTTAAAATTTTCTTTCTAGTGACCTTCGTTTGGGAGAAAAATGCAAAGGTACAAGACAGCTTTTCCTTGCCAATATCTCTCTTTTGCAAAGAGCTGCGCATTGGAAAATTCAGGGCTATGTCGTGTAGATGATGGCCTAACAGGAGGCTTTAAAATTTTCTTTCTAGTGACCTTCGTTTGGGAGAAAAATGCAAAGGTACAAGACAGCTTTTCCTTGCCAATATCTCTCTTTTGCAAAGAGCTGCGCATTGGAAAATTCAGGGCTATGTCGTGTAGATGATGGCCTAACAGGAGGCTTTAAAATTTTCTTTCTAGTGTCCTTCGTTTGGGAGAAAAATGCAAAGGTACAAGACAGCTTTTCCTTGCCAATATCTCTCTTTTGCAAAGAGCTGCGCATTGGAAAATTCAGGGCTATGTCGTGTAGATGATGGCCTAACAGGAGGCTTTAAAATTTTCTTTCTAGTGTCCTTCGTTTGGGAGAAAAATGCAAAGGTACAAGACAGCTTTTCCTTGCAAATATCTCTCTTTTGCAAACAGCTACGCATTGGAAAATTCAGGGCTATGTCGTGTAGATGATGGCCTAACAGGAGGCTTTAACATTTTCTTTCTAGTGTCCTTCGTTTGGGAGAAAAATGCAATGGTACAAGACAGCTTTTCCTTGCCAATATCTCTCTTTTGCAAAGAGCTGCGCATTGGAAAATTCAGGGCTATGTCGTGTAGATGATGGCCTAACAGGAGGCTTTAAAATTTTCTTTCTAGCGTCCTTCGTTTATGAGAAAAATGCAAAGGTACAAGACAGCTTTTCCTTGCCAATATCTCTCTTTTGCAAAGAGCTACGCATTGGAAAATTCAGGGCTATGTCGTGTAGATGATGGCCTAACAGAAGGCTTTAAAATTTTCTTTCTAGTGTCCTTCGTTTGGGAGAAAAATGCAATGGTACAAGACAGCTTTTCCTTGCCAATATCTCTCTTTTGCAAAGAGCTGCGCATTGGAAAATTCAGGGCTATGTCGTGTAGATGACGGCCTAACAGGAGGCTTTAAAATTTTCTTTCTAGTTTCCTTCGTTTGGGAGAAAAATTGCAAAGGTACAAGACAGCTTTTCCTTGCCAATATCTCTCTTTTGCAAAGAGCTGCGCATTGGAAAATTCAGGGCTATGTCGTGTAGATGATGGCCTAACAGGAGGCTTTAAAATTTTCTTTCTAGTGTCCTTCGTTTGGGAGAAAAATGCAAAGGTACAAGACAGCTTTTCCTTGCCAATATCTCTCTTTTGCAAAGAGCTACGCATTGGAAAATTCAGGGCTATGTCGTGTAGATGATGGCCTAACAGGAGGCTTTAAAATTTTCTTTCTAGTGACCTTCGTTTGGGAGAAAAATGCAAAGGTACAAGACAGCTTTTCCTTGCTAATATCTCTCTTTTGCAAAGAGCTGCGCATTGGAAAATTCAGGGCTATGTCGTGTAGATGATGGCCTAACAGGAGGCTTTAACATTTTCTTTCTAGTGTCCTTCGTTTGGGAGAAAAATGCAATGGTACAAGACAGCTTTTCCTTGCCAATATCTCTCTTTTGCAAAGAGCTGCGCATTGGAAAATTCAGGGCTATGTCGTGTAGATGATGGCCTAACAGGGGGCTTTAAAATTTTCTTTCTAGTGACCTTCGTTTGGGAGAAAAATGCAAAGGTACAAGACAGCTTTTCCTTGCCAATATCTCTCTTTTGCAAAGAGCTGCGCATTGGAAAATTCAGGGCTATGTCGTGTAGATGATGGCCTAACAGGAGGCTTTAACATTTTCTTTCTAGTGTCCTTCGTTTGGGAGAAAAATGCAATGGTACAAGACAGCTTTTCCTTGCCAATATCTCTCTTTTGCAAAGAGCTGCGCATTGGAAAATTCAGGGCTATGTCGTGTAGATGATGGCCTAACAGGAGGCTTTAAAATTTTCTTTCTAGTGTCCTTCGTTTGGGAGAAAAATGCAATGGTACAAGACAGCTTTTCCTTGCCAATATCTCTCTTTTGCAAAGAGCTGCGCATTGGAAAATTCAGGGCTATGTCGTGTAGATGATGGCCTAACAGGAGGCTTTAAAATTTTCTTTCTAGTGTCCTTCGTTTGGGAGAAAAATGCAAAGGTACAAGACAGCTTTTCCTTGCCAATATCTCTCTTTTGCAAAGAGCTACGCATTGGAAAATTCAGGGCTATGTCGTGTAGATGATGGCCTAACAGGAGGCTTTAAAATTTTCTTTCTAGTGACCTTCGTTTGGGAGAAAAATGCAAAGGTACAAGACAGCTTTTCCTTGCCAATATCTCTCTTTTGCAAAGAGCTGCGCATTGGAAAATTCAGGGCTATGTCGTGTAGATGATGGCCTAACAGGAGGCTTTAAAATTTTCTTTCTAGTGTCCTTCGTTTGGGAGAAAAATGCAATGGTACAAGACAGCTTTTCCTTGCCAATATCTCTCTTTTGCAAAGAGCTGCGCATTGGAAAATTCAGGGCTATGTCGTGTAGATGATGGCCTAACAGGAGGCTTTAAAATTTTCTTTCTAGTGTCCTTCGTTTGGGAGAAAAATGCAAAGGTACAAGACAGCTTTTCCTTGCCAATATCTCTCTTTTGCAAAGAGCTGCGCATTGGAAAATTCAGGGCTATGTCGTGTAGATGATGGCCTAACAGGAGGCTTTAAAATTTTCTTTCTAGTGTCCTTCGTTTGGGAGAAAAATGCAAAGGTACAAGACAGCTTTTCCTTGCAAATATCTCTCTTTTGCAAAGAGCTACGCATTGGAAAATTCAGGGCTATGTCGTGTAGATGATGGCCTAACAGGAGGCTTTAAAATTTTCTTTCTAGTGACCTTCGTTTGGGAGAAAAATGCAAAGGTACAAGACAGCTTTTCCTTGCCAATATCTCTCTTTTGCAAAGAGCTGCGCATTGGAAAATTCAGGGCTATGTCGTGTAGATGATGGCCTAACAGCAGGCTTTAAAATGTTCTTTCTAGTGTCCTTCGTTTGGGAGAAAAATGCAATGGTACAAGACAGCTTTTCCTTGCCAATATCTCTCTTTTGCAAAGAGCTACGCATTGGAAAATTCAGGGCTATGTCGTGTAGATGATGGCCTAACAGGAGGCTTTAAAATTTTCTTTCTAGTGACCTTCGTTTGGGAGAAAAATGCAAAGGTACAAGACAGCTTTTCCTTGCCAATATCTCTCTTTTGCAAAGAGCTGCGCATTGGAAAATTCAGGGCTATGTCGTGTAGATGATGGCCTAACAGGAGGCTTTAAAATTTTCTTTCTAGTGTCCTTCATTTGGGAGAAAAATGCAAAGGTACAAGACAGCTTTTCCTTGCAAATATCTCTCTTTTGCAAAGAGCTACGCATTGGAAAATTCAGGGCTATGTCGTGTAGATGATGGCCTAACAGGAGGCTTTAACATTTTCTTTCTAGTGTCCTTCGTTTGGGAGAAAAATGCAATGGTACAAGACAGCTTTTCCTTGCCAATATCTCTCTTTTGCAAAGAGCTGCGCATTGGAAAATTCAGGGCTATGTCGTGTAGATGATGGCCTAACAGGAGGCTTTAAAATTTTCTTTCTAGCGTCCTTCGTTTATGAGAAAAATGCAAAGGTACAAGACAGCTTTTCCTTGCCAATATCTCTCTTTTGCAAAGAGCTACGCATTGGAAAATTCAGGGCTATGTCGTGTAAATGATGGCCTAACAGGAGGCTTTAAAATTTTCTTTCTAGTGTCCTTCGTTTGGGAGAAAAATGCAATGGTACAAGACAGCTTTTCCTTGCCAATATCTCTCTTTTGCAAAGAGCTGCGCATTGGAAAATTCAGGGCTATGTCGTGTAGATGACGGCCTAACAGGAGGCTTTAAAATTTTCTTTCTAGTTTCCTTCGTTTGGGAGAAAAATGCAAAGGTACAAGACAGCTTTTCCTTGCCAATATCTCTCTTTTGTAAAGAGCTGCGCATTGGAAAATTCAGGGCTATGTCGTGTAGATGATGGCCTAACAGGAGGCTTTAAAATTTTCTTTCTAGTGTCCTTCGTTTGGGAGAAAAATGCAAAGGTACAAGACAGCTTTTCCTTGCCAATATCTCTCTTTTGCAAAGAGCTACGCATTGGAAAATTCAGGGCTATGTCGTGTAGATGATGGCCTAACAGGAGGCTTTAAAATTTTCTTTCTAGTGACCTTCGTTTGGGAGAAAAATGCAAAGGTACAAGACAGCTTTTCCTTGCCAATATCTCTCTTTTGCAAAGAGCTGCGCATTGGAAAATTCAGGGCTATGTCGTGTAGATGATGGCCTAACAGGAGGCTTTAACATTTTCTTTCTAGTGTCCTTCGTTTGGGAGAAAAATGCAATGGTACAAGACAGCTTTTCCTTGCCAATATCTCTCTTTTGCAAAGAGCTGCGCATTGGAAAATTCAGGGCTATGTCGTGTAGATGATGGCCTAACAGGAGGCTTTAAAATTTTCTTTCTAGTGTCCTTCGTTTGGGAGAAAAATGCAATGGTAAAAGACAGCTTTTCCTTGCCAATATCTCTCTTTTGCAAAGAGCTGCGCATTGGAAAATTCAGGGCTATGTCGTGTAGATGATGGCCTAACAGGAGGCTTTAAAATTTTCTTTCTAGTGTCCTTCGTTTGGGAGAAAAATGCAAAGGTACAAGACAGCTTTTCCTTGCCAATATCTCTCTTTTGCAAAGAGCTACGCATTGGAAAATTCAGGGCTATGTCGTGTAGATGATGGCCTAACAGGAGGCTTTAAAATTTTCTTTCTAGTGACCTTCGTTTGGGAGAAAAATGCAAAGGTACAAGACAGCTTTTCCTTGCCAATATCTCTCTTTTGCAAAGAGCTGCGCATTGGAAAATTCAGGGCTATGTCGTGTAGATGATGGCCTAACAGGAGGCTTTAACATTTTCTTTCTAGTGTCCTTCGTTTGGGAGAAAAATGCAATGGTACAAGACAGCTTTTCCTTGCCAATATCTCTCTTTTGCAAAGAGCTGCGCATTGGAAAATTCAGGGCTATGTCGTGTAGATGATGGCCTAACAGGGGGCTTTAAAATTTTCTTTCTAGTGACCTTCGTTTGGGAGAAAAATGCAAAGGTACAAGACAGCTTTTCCTTGCCAATATCTCTCTTTTGCAAAGAGCTGCGCATTGGAAAATTCAGGGCTATGTCGTGTAGATGATGGCCTAACAGGAGGCTTTAACATTTTCTTTCTAGTGTCCTTCGTTTGGGAGAAAAATGCAATGGTACAAGACAGCTTTTCCTTGCCAATATCTCTCTTTTGCAAAGAGCTGCGCATTGGAAAATTCAGGGCTATGTCGTGTAGATGATGGCCTAACAGGAGGCTTTAAAATTTTCTTTCTAGTGTCCTTCGTTTGGGAGAAAAATGCAATGGTACAAGACAGCTTTTCCTTGCCAATATCTCTCTTTTGCAAAGAGCTGCGCATTGGAAAATTCAGGGCTATGTCGTGTAGATGATGGCCTAACAGGAGGCTTTAAAATTTTCTTTCTAGTGTCCTTCGTTTGGGAGAAAAATGCAAAGGTACAAGACAGCTTTTCCTTGCAAATATCTCTCTTTTGCAAAGAGCTACGCATTGGAAAATTCAGGGCTATGTCGTGTAGATGATGGCCTAACAGGAGGCTTTAAAATTTTCTTTCTAGTGACCTTCGTTTGGGAGAAAAATGCAAAGGTACAAGACAGCTTTTCCTTGCCAATATCTCTCTTTTGCAAAGAGCTGCGCATTGGAAAATTCAGGGCTATGTCGTGTAGATGATGGCCTAACAGGAGGCTTTAACATTTTCTTTCTAGTGTCCTTCGTTTGGGAGAAAAATGCAATGGTACAAGACAGCTATTCCTTGCCAATATCTCTCTTTTGCAAAGAGCTGCGCATTGGAAAATTCAGGGCTATGTCGTGTAGATGATGGCCTAACAGGAGGCTTTAAAATTTTCTTTCTAGTGTCCTTCGTTTGGGAGAAAAATGCAATGGTACAAGACAGCTTTTCCTTGCCAATATCTCTCTTTTGCAAAGAGCTGCGCATTGGAAAATTCAGGGCTATGTCGTGTAGATGATGGCCTAACAGGAGGCTTTAAAATTTTCTTTCTAGTGTCCTTCGTTTGGGAGAAAAATGCAAAGGTACAATACAGCTTTTCCTTGCCAATATCTCTCTTTTGCAAAGAGCTGCGCATTGGAAAATTCAGGGCTATGTCGTGTAGATGATGGCCTAACAGGAGGCTTTAAAATTTTCTTTCTAGTGTCCTTCGTTTGGGAGAAAAATGCAAAGGTACAAGACAGCTTTTCCTTGCAAATATCTCTCTTTTGCAAAGAGCTACGCATTGGAAAATTCAGGGCTATGTCGTGTAGATGATGGCCTAACAGGAGGCTTTAAAATTTTCTTTCTAGTGACCTTCGTTTGGGAGAAAAATGCAAAGGTACAAGACAGCTTTTCCTTGCCAATATCTCTCTTTTGCAAAGAGCTGCGCATTGGAAAATTCAGGGCTATGTCGTGTAGATGATGGCCTAACAGGAGGCTTTAAAATGTTCTTCCTAGTGTCCTTCGTTTGGGAGAAAAATGCAATGGTACAAGACAGCTTTTCCTTGCCAATATCTCTCTTTTGCAAAGAGCTGCGCATTGGAAAATTCAGGGCTATGTCGTGTAGATGATGGCCTAACAGGAGGCTTTAAAATTTTCTTTCTAGTGTCCTTCGTTTGGGAGAAAAATGCAAAAGTACAAGACAGCTTTTCCTTGCCAATATCTCTCTTTTGCAAAGAGCTACGCATTGGAAAATTCAGGGCTATGTCGTGTAGATGATGGCCTAACAGGAGGCTTTAAAATTTTCTTTCTAGTGACCTTCGTTTGGGAGAAAAATGCAAAGGTACAAGACAGCTTTTCCTTGCCAATATCTCTCTTTTGCAAAGAGCTGCGCATTGGAAAATTCAGGGCTATGTCGTGTAGATGATGGCCTAACAGGAGGCTTTAAAATTTTCTTTCTAGTGTCCTTCGTTTGGGAGAAAAATGCAAAGGTACAAGACAGATTTTCCTTGCCAATATCTCTCTTTTGCAAAGAGCTACGCATTGGAAAATTCAGGGCTATGTCGTGTAGATGATGGCCTAACAGGAGGCTTTAAAATTTTCTTTCTAGTGTCCTTCGTTTGGGAGAAAAATGCAAAGGTACAAGACAGCTTTTCCTTGCCAATATCTCTCTTTTGCAAAGAGCTACGCATTGGAAAATTCAGGGCTATGTCGTGTAGATGATGGCCTAACAGGAGGCTTTAAAATTTTCTTTCTAGTGACCTTCGTTTGGGAGAAAAATGCAAAGGTACAAGACAGCTTTTCCTTGCCAATATCTCTCTTTTGCAAAGAGCTGCGCATTGGAAAATTCAGGGCTATGTCGTGTAGATGATGGCCTAACAGGAGGCTTTAAAATTTTCTTTCTAGTGTCCTTCGTTTGGGAGAAAAATGCAAAGGTACAAGACAGCTTTTCCTTGCCAATATCTCTCTTTTGCAAAGAGCTACGCATTGGAAAATTCAGGGCTATGTCGTGTAGATGATGGCCTAACAGGAGGCTTTAAAATTTTCTTTCTAGTGACCTTCGTTTGGGAGAAAAATGCAATGGTACAATACAGCTTTTCCTTGCCAATATCTCTCTTTTGCAAAGAGCTGCGCATTGGAAAATTCAGGGATATGTCGTGTAGATGATGGCCTAACAGCAGGCTTTAAAATGTTCTTTCTAGTGTCCTTCGTTTGGGAGAAAAATGCAATGGTACAAGACAGCTTTTCCTTGCCAATATCTCTCTTTTGCAAAGAGCTGCGCATTGGAAAATTCAGGGCTATGTCGTGTAGATGATGGCCTAACAGGAGGCTTTAAAATTTTCTTTCTAGTGTCCTTCGTTTGGGAGAAAAATGCAAAGGTACAAGACAGCTTTTCCTTGCCAATATCTCTCTTTTGCAAAGAGCTACGCATTGGAAAATTCAGGGCTATGTCGTGTAGATGATGGCCTAACAGGAGGCTTTAAAATTTTCTTTCTAGTGACCTTCGTTTGGGAGAAAAATGCAAAGGTACAAGACAGCTTTTCCTTGCCAATATCTCTCTTTTGCAAAGAGCTGCGCATTGGAAAATTCAGGGCTATGTCGTGTAGATGATGGCCTAACAGGAGGCTTTAAAATTTTCTTTCTAGTGTCCTTCGTTTGGGAGAAAAATGCAATGGTACAAGACAGCTTTTCCTTGCCAATATCTCTCTTTTGCAAAGAGCTGCGCATTGGAAAATTCAGGGCTATGTCGTGTAGATGATGGCCTAACAGGAGGCTTTAAAATTTTCTTTCTAGTGACCTTCGTTTGGGAGAAAAATGCAAAGGTACAAGACAGCTTTTCCTTGCCAATATCTCTCTTTTGCAAAGAGCTGCGCATTGGAAAATTCAGGGCTATGTCGTGTAGATGATGGCCTAACAGGAGGCTTTAACATTTTCTTTCTAGTGTCCTTCGTTTGGGAGAAAAATGCAATGGTACAAGACAGCTTTTCCTTGCCAATATCTCTCTTTTGCAAAGAGCTGCGCATTGGAAAATTCAGGGCTATGTCGTGTAGATGATGGCCTAACAGGGGGCTTTAAAATTTTCTTTCTAGTGACCTTCGTTTGGGAGAAAAATGCAAAGGTACAAGACAGCTTTTCCTTGCCAATATCTCTCTTTTGCAAAGAGCTGCGCATTGGAAAATTCAGGGCTATGTCGTGTAGATGATGGCCTAACAGGAGGCTTTAACATTTTCTTTCTAGTGTCCTTCGTTTGGGAGAAAAATGCAATGGTACAAGACAGCTTTTCCTTGCCAATATCTCTCTTTTGCAAAGAGCTGCGCATTGGAAAATTCAGGGCTATGTCGTGTAGATGATGGCCTAACAGGAGGCTTTAAAATTTTCTTTCTAGTGTCCTTCGTTTGGGAGAAAAATGCAAAGGTACAAGACAGCTTTTCCTTGCCAATATCTCTCTTTTGCAAAGAGCTGCGCATTGGAAAATTCAGGGCTATGTCGTGTAGATGATGGCCTAACAGGAGGCTTTAAAATTTTCTTTCTAGTGTCCTTCGTTTGGGAGAAAAATGCAAAGGTACAAGACAGCTTTTCCTTGCAAATATCTCTCTTTTGCAAAGAGCTACGCATTGGAAAATTCAGGGCTATGTCGTGTAGATGATGGCCTAACAGGAGGCTTTAAAATTTTCTTTCTAGTGACCTTCGTTTGGGAGAAAAATGCAAAGGTACAAGACAGCTTTTCCTTGCCAATATCTCTCTTTTGCAAAGAGCTGCGCATTGGAAAATTCAGGGCTATGTCGTGTAGATGATGGCCTAACAGGAGGCTTTAAAATTTTCTTTCTAGTGTCCTTCGTTTGGGAGAAAAATGCAAAGGTACAAGACAGCTTTTCCTTGCCAATATCTCTCTTTTGCAAAGAGCTGCGCATTGGAAAATTCAGGGCTATGTCGTGTAGATGATGGCCTAACAGGAGGCTTTAAAATTTTCTTTCTAGTGTCCTTCGTTTGGGAGAAAAATGCAAAGGTACAAGACAGCTTTTCCTTGCAAATATCTCTCTTTTGCAAAGAGCTACGCATTGGAAAATTCAGGGCTATGTCGTGTAGATGATGGCCTAACAGGAGGCTTTAAAATTTTCTTTCTAGTGACCTTCGTTTGGGAGAAAAATGCAAAGGTACAAGACAGCTTTTCCTTGCCAATATGTCTCTTTTGCAAAGAGCTGCGCATTGGAAAATTCAGGGCTATGTCGTGTAGATGATATCCTAAACAGCAGGCTTTAAAATGTTCTTTCTAGTGTCCTTCGTTTGGGAGAAAAATGCAATGGTACAAGACAGCTGTTCCTTGCCAATATCTCTCTTTTGCAAAGAGCTGCGCATTGGAAAATTCAGGGCTATGTCGTGTAGATGATGGCCTAACAGGAGGCTTTAAAATTTTCTTTCTAGTGACCTTCGTTTGGGAGAAAAATGCAAAGGTACAAGACAGCTTTTCCTTGCCAATATCTCTCTTTTGCAATGAGCTGCGCATTGGAAAATTCAGGGCTATGTCGTGTAGATGATGGCCTAACAGGAGGCTTTAACATTTTCTTTCTAGTGTCCTTCGTTTGGGAGAAAAATGCAATGGTACAAGACAGCTTTTCCTTGCCAATATCTCTCTTTTGCAAAGAGCTGCGCATTGGAAAATTCAGGGCTATGTCGTGTAGATGATGGCCTAACAGGGGGCTTTAAAATTTTCTTTCTAGTGACCTTCGTTTGGGAGAAAAATGCAAAGGTACAAGACAGCTTTTCCTTGCCAATATCTCTCTTTTGCAAAGAGCTGCGCATTGGAAAATTCAGGGCTATGTCGTGTAGATGATGGCCTAACAGGAGGCTTTAACATTTTCTTTCTAGTGTCCTTCGTTTGGGAGAAAAATGCAATGGTACAAGACAGCTTTTCCTTGCCAATATCTCTCTTTTGCAAAGAGCTGCGCATTGGAAAATTCAGGGCTATGTCGTGTAGATGATGGCCTAACAGGAGGCTTTAAAATTTTCTTTCTAGTGTCCTTCGTTTGGGAGAAAAATGCAAAGGTACAAGACAGCTTTTTCTTGCCAATATCTCTCTTTTGCAAAGAGCTGCGCATTGGAAAATTCAGGGCTATGTCGTGTAGATGATGGCCTAACAGGAGGCTTTAAAATTTTCTTTCTAGTGTCCTTCGTTTGGGAGAAAAATGCAAAGGTACAAGACAGCTTTTCCTTGCAAATATCTCTCTTTTGCAAAGAGCTACGCATTGGAAAATTCAGGGCTATGTCGTGTAGATGATGGCCTAACAGGAGGCTTTAAAATTTTCTTTCTAGTGACCTTCGTTTGGGAGAAAAATGCAAAGGTACAAGACAGCTTTTCCTTGCCAATATCTCTCTTTTGCAAAGAGCTGCGCATTGGAAAATTCAGGGCTATGTCGTGTAGATGATGGCCTAACAGGAGGCTTTAAAATTTTCTTTCTAGTGTCCTTCGTTTGGGAGAAAAATGCAAAGGTACAAGACAGCTTTTCCTTGCCAATATCTCTCTTTTGCAAAGAGCTGCGCATTGGAAAATTCAGGGCTATGTCGTGTAGATGATGGCCTAACAGGAGGCTTTAAAATTTTCTTTCTAGTGTCCTTCGTTTGGGAGAAAAATGCAAAGGTACAAGACAGCTTTTCCTTGCAAATATCTCTCTTTTGCAAAGAGCTACGCATTGGAAAATTCAGGGCTATGTCGTGTAGATGATGGCCTAACAGGAGGCTTTAAAATTTTCTTTCTAGTGACCTTCGTTTGGGAGAAAAATGCAAAGGTACAAGACAGCTTTTCCTTGCCAATATGTCTCTTTTGCAAAGAGCTGCGCATTGGAAAATTCAGGGCTATGTCGTGTAGATGATATCCTAAACAGCAGGCTTTAAAATGTTCTTTCTAGTGTCCTTCGTTTGGGAGAAAAATGCAATGGTACAAGACAGCTGTTCCTTGCCAATATCTCTCTTTTGCAAAGAGCTGCGCATTGGAAAATTCAGGGCTATGTCGTGTAGATGATGGCCTAACAGGAGGCTTTAAAATTTTCTTTCTAGTGTCCTTCGTTTGGGAGAAAAATGCAAAGGTACAAGACAGCTTTTCCTTGCCAATATCTCTCTTTTGCAAAGAGCTACGCATTGGAAAATTCAGGGCTATGTCGTGTAGATGATGGCCTAACAGGAGGCTTTAAAATTTTCTTTCTAGTGACCTTCGTTTGGGAGAAAAATGCAAAGGTACAAGACAGATTTTCCTTGCCAATATCTCTCTTTTGCAAAGAGCTACGCATTGGAAAATTCAGGGCTATGTCGTGTAGATGATGGCCTAACAGGAGGCTTTAAAATTTTCTTTCTAGTGTCCTTCGTTTGGGAGAAAAATGCAAAGGTACAAGACAGCTTTTCCTTGCCAATATCTCTCTTTTGCAAAGAGCTACGCATTGGAAAATTCAGGGCTATGTCGTGTAGATGATGGCCTAACAGGAGGCTTTAAAATTTTCTTTCTAGTGACCTTCGTTTGGGAGAAAAATGCAAAGGTACAAGACAGCTTTTCCTTGCCAATATCTCTCTTTTGCAAAGAGCTGCGCATTGGAAAATTCAGGGCTATGTCGTGTAGATGATGGCCTAACAGGAGGCTTTAAAATTTTCTTTCTAGTGTCCTTCGTTTGGGAGAAAAATGCAAAGGTACAAGACAGCTTTTCCTTGCCAATATCTCTCTTTTGCAAAGAGCTACGCATTGGAAAATTCAGGGCTATGTCGTGTAGATGATGGCCTAACAGGAGGCTTTAAAATTTTCTTTCTAGTGACCTTCGTTTGGGAGAAAAATGCAATGGTACAATACAGCTTTTCCTTGCCAATATCTCTCTTTTGCAAAGAGCTGCGCATTGGAAAATTCAGGGATATGTCGTGTAGATGATGGCCTAACAGCAGGCTTTAAAATGTTCTTTCTAGTGTCCTTCGTTTGGGAGAAAAATGCAATGGTACAAGACAGCTTTTCCTTGCCAATATCTCTCTTTTGCAAAGAGCTGCGCATTGGAAAATTCAGGGCTATGTCGTGTAGATGATGGCCTAACAGGAGGCTTTAAAATTTTCTTTCTAGTGTCCTTCGTTTGGGAGAAAAATGCAAAGGTACAAGACAGCTTTTCCTTGCCAATATCTCTCTTTTGCAAAGAGCTACGCATTGGAAAATTCAGGGCTATGTCGTGTAGATGATGGCCTAACAGGAGGCTTTAAAATTTTCTTTCTAGTGACCTTCGTTTGGGAGAAAAATGCAAAGGTACAAGACAGCTTTTCCTTGCCAATATCTCTCTTTTGCAAAGAGCTGCGCATTGGAAAATTCAGGGCTATGTCGTGTAGATGATGGCCTAACAGGAGGCTTTAAAATTTTCTTTCTAGTGTCCTTCGTTTGGGAGAAAAATGCAATGGTACAAGACAGCTTTTCCTTGCCAATATCTCTCTTTTGCAAAGAGCTGCGCATTGGAAAATTCAGGGCTATGTCGTGTAGATGATGGCCTAACAGGAGGCTTTAAAATTTTCTTTCTAGTGACCTTCGTTTGGGAGAAAAATGCAAAGGTACAAGACAGCTTTTCCTTGCCAATATCTCTCTTTTGCAAAGAGCTGCGCATTGGAAAATTCAGGGCTATGTCGTGTAGATGATGGCCTAACAGGAGGCTTTAACATTTTCTTTCTAGTGTCCTTCGTTTGGGAGAAAAATGCAATGGTACAAGACAGCTTTTCCTTGCCAATATCTCTCTTTTGCAAAGAGCTGCGCATTGGAAAATTCAGGGCTATGTCGTGTAGATGATGGCCTAACAGGGGGCTTTAAAATTTTCTTTCTAGTGACCTTCGTTTGGGAGAAAAATGCAAAGGTACAAGACAGCTTTTCCTTGCCAATATCTCTCTTTTGCAAAGAGCTGCGCATTGGAAAATTCAGGGCTATGTCGTGTAGATGATGGCCTAACAGGAGGCTTTAACATTTTCTTTCTAGTGTCCTTCGTTTGGGAGAAAAATGCAATGGTACAAGACAGCTTTTCCTTGCCAATATCTCTCTTTTGCAAAGAGCTGCGCATTGGAAAATTCAGGGCTATGTCGTGTAGATGATGGCCTAACAGGAGGCTTTAAAATTTTCTTTCTAGTGTCCTTCGTTTGGGAGAAAAATGCAAAGGTACAAGACAGCTTTTCCTTGCCAATATCTCTCTTTTGCAAAGAGCTGCGCATTGGAAAATTCAGGGCTATGTCGTGTAGATGATGGCCTAACAGGAGGCTTTAAAATTTTCTTTCTAGTGTCCTTCGTTTGGGAGAAAAATGCAAAGGTACAAGACAGCTTTTCCTTGCAAATATCTCTCTTTTGCAAAGAGCTACGCATTGGAAAATTCAGGGCTATGTCGTGTAGATGATGGCCTAACAGGAGGCTTTAAAATTTTCTTTCTAGTGACCTTCGTTTGGGAGAAAAATGCAAAGGTACAAGACAGCTTTTCCTTGCCAATATCTCTCTTTTGCAAAGAGCTGCGCATTGGAAAATTCAGGGCTATGTCGTGTAGATGATGGCCTAACAGGAGGCTTTAAAATTTTCTTTCTAGTGTCCTTCGTTTGGGAGAAAAATGCAAAGGTACAAGACAGCTTTTCCTTGCCAATATCTCTCTTTTGCAAAGAGCTGCGCATTGGAAAATTCAGGGCTATGTCGTGTAGATGATGGCCTAACAGGAGGCTTTAAAATTTTCTTTCTAGTGTCCTTCGTTTGGGAGAAAAATGCAAAGGTACAAGACAGCTTTTCCTTGCAAATATCTCTCTTTTGCAAAGAGCTACGCATTGGAAAATTCAGGGCTATGTCGTGTAGATGATGGCCTAACAGGAGGCTTTAAAATTTTCTTTCTAGTGACCTTCGTTTGGGAGAAAAATGCAAAGGTACAAGACAGCTTTTCCTTGCCAATATGTCTCTTTTGCAAAGAGCTGCGCATTGGACAATTCAGGGCTATGTCGTGTAGATGATATCCTAAACAGCAGGCTTTAAAATGTTCTTTCTAGTGTCCTTCGTTTGGGAGAAAAATGCAATGGTACAAGACAGCTGTTCCTTGCCAATATCTCTCTTTTGCAAAGAGCTGCGCATTGGAAAATTCAGGGCTATGTCGTGTAGATGATGGCCTAACAGGAGGCTTTAAAATTTTCTTTCTAGTGTCCTTCGTTTGGGAGAAAAATGCAAAGGTACAAGACAGCTTTTCCTTGCCAATATCTCTCTTTTGCAAAGAGCTACGCATTGGAAAATTCAGGGCTATGTCGTGTAGATGATGGCCTAACAGGAGGCTTTAAAATTTTCTTTCTAGTGACCTTCGTTTGGGAGAAAAATGCAAAGGTACAAGACAGCTTTTCCTTGCCAATATCTCTCTTTTGCAAAGTGCTGCGCATTGGAAAATTCAGGGCTATGTCGTGTAGATGATGGCCTAACAGGAGGCTTTAAAATTTTCTTTCTAGCGTCCTTCGTTTGGGAGAAAAATGCAAAGGTACAAGACAGCTTTTCCTTGCCAATATCTCTCTTTTGCAAAGAGCTGCGCATTGGAAAATTCAGGGCTATGTCGTGTAGATGATGGCCTAACAGGAGGCTTTAAAATTTTCTTTCTAGTTTCCTTCGTTTGGGAGAAAAATGCAAAGGTACAAGACAGCTTTTCCTTGCCAATATCTCTCTTTTGCAAAGAGCTGCGCATTGGAAAATTCAGGGCTATGTCGTGTAGATGATGGCCTAACAGGAGGCTTTAAAATTTTCTTTCTAGTGTCCTTCGTTTGGGAGAAAAATGCAAAGGTACAAGACAGCTTTTCCTTGCCAATATCTCTCTTTTGCAAAGAGCTACGCATTGGAAAATTCAGGGCTATGTCGTGTAGATGATGGCCTAACAGGAGGCTTTAAAATTTTCTTTCTAGTGACCTTCGTTTGGGAGAAAAATGCAAAGGTACAAGAGAGCTTTTCCTTGCCAATATCTCTCTTTTGCAAAGAGCTACGCATTGGAAAATTCAGGGCTATGTCGTGTAGATGATGGCCTAACAGGAGGCTTTAAAATTTTCTTTCTAGTGACCTTCGTTTGGGAGAAAAATGCAAAGGTACAAGACAGCTTTTCCTTGCCAATATCTCTCTTTTACAAAGTGCTGCGCATTGGAAAATTCAGGGCTATGTCGTGTAGATGATGGCCTAACAGGAGGCTTTAAAATTTTCTTTCTAGCGTCCTTCGTTTGGGAGAAAAATGCAAAGGTACAAGACAGCTTTTCCTTGCCAATATCTCTCTTTTGCAAAGAGCTGCGCATTGGAAAATTCAGGGCTATGTCGTGTAGATGATGGCCTAACAGGAGGCTTTAAAATTTTCTTTCTAGTTTCCTTCGTTTGGGAGAAAAATGCAAAGGTACAAGACAGCTTTTCCTTGCCAATATCTCTCTTTTGCAAAGAGCTGCGCATTGGAAAATTCAGGGCTATGTCGTGTAGATGATGGCCTAACAGGAGGCTTTAAAATTTTCTTTCTAGTGACCTTCGTTTGGGAGAAAAATGCAAAGGTACAAGACAGCTTTTCCTTGCCAATATCTCTCTTTTGCAAAGAGCTGCGCATTGGAAAATTCAGGGCTATGTCGTGTAGATGATGGCCTAACAGGAGGCTTTAAAATTTTCTTTCTAGTTTCCTTCGTTTGGGAGAAAAATGCAAAGGTACAAGACAGCTTTTCCTTGCCAATATCTCTCTTTTGCAAAGAGCTGCGCATTGGAAAATTCAGGGCTATGTCGTGTAGATGATGGCCTAACAGGAGGCTTTAAAATTTTCTTTCTAGTGTCCTTCGTTTGGGAGAAAAATGCAATGGTACAAGACAGCTTTTCCTTGCCAATATCTCTCTATTGCAAAGAGCTGCGCATTGGAAAATTCAGGGCTATGTCGTGTAGATGATGGCCTAACAGGAGGCTTTAAAATGTTCTTTCTAGTGTCCTTCGTTTGGGAGAAAAATGCAATGGTACAAGACAGCTTTTCCTTGCCAATATATCTCTTTTGCAAAGAGCTGCGCATTGGAAAATCAGGGCTATGTCGTGTAGATGATGGCCTAACAGGAGGCTTTAAAATGTTCTTTCTAGTGTCCTTCGTTTGGGAGAAAAATGCAATGGTACAAGACAGCTTTTCCTTGCCAATATCTCTCTTTTGCAAAGAGCTGCGCATTGGAAAATTCAGGGCTATGTCGTGTAGATGATGGCCTAACAGGAGGCTTTAAAATTTTCTTTCTAGTGTCCTTCGTTTGGGAGAAAAATGCAATGGTACAAGACAGCTTTCCTTGCCAATATCTCTCTTTTGCAAAGAGCTGCGCATTGGAAAATTCAGGGCTATGTCGTGTAGATGATGGCCTAACAGGAGGCTTTAAAATTTTCTTTCTAGTGACCTTCGTTTGGGAGAAAAATGCAAAGGTACAAGACAGCTTTTCCTTGCCAATATCTCTCTTTTGCAAAGAGCTGCGCATTGGAAAATACAGGGCTATGTCGTGTAGATGATCGCCTAAAAAGAGGCTTTAAAATGTTCTTTCTAGTGTCCTTCGTTTGGGAGAAAAATGCAATGGTACAAGACAGCTTTTCCTTGCCAATATCTCTCTTTTGCAAAGAGCTGCGCATTGGAAAATTCAGGGCTATGTCGTGTAGATGATGGCCTAACAGGAGGCTTTAAAATTTTCTTTCTAGTGTCCTTCGTTTGGGAGAAAAATGCAAAGGTACAAGACAGCTTTTCCTTGCCAATATCTCTCTTTTGCAAAGAGCTACGCATTGGAAAATTCAGGGCTATGTCGTGTAGATGATGGCCTAACAGGAGGCTTTAAAATTTTCTTTCTAGTGACCTTCGTTTGGGAGAAAAATGCAAAGGTACAAGACAGCTTTTCCTTGCCAATATCTCTCTTTTGCAAAGAGCTGCGCATTGGAAAATTCAGGGCTATGTCGTGTAGATGATGGCCTAACAGGAGGCTTTAAAATTTTCTTTCTAGTGTCCTTCGTTTGGGAGAAAAATGCAAAGGTACAAGACAGCTTTTCCTTGCCAATATCTCTCTTTTGCAAAGAGCTGCGCATTGGAAAATTCAGGGCTATGTCGTGTAGATGATGGCCTAACAGGAAGGAGGCTTTAAAATTTTCTTTCTAGTTTCCTTCGTTTGGGAGAAAAATGCAAAGGTACAAGACAGCTTTTCCTTGCCAATATCTCTCTTTTGCAAAGAGCTGCGCATTGGAAAATTCAGGGCTATGTCGTGTAGATGATGGCCTAACAGGAGGCTTTAAAATTTTCTTTCTAGTATCCTTCGTTTGGGAGAAAAATGCAATGGTACAAGACAGCTTTTCCTTGCCAATATCTCTCTATTGCAAAGAGCTGCGCATTGGAAAATTCAGGGCTATGTCGTGTAGATGATGGCCTAACAGGAGGCTTTAAAATGTTCTTTCTAGTGTCCTTCGTTTGGGAGAAAAATGCAATGGTACAAGACAGCTTTTCCTTGCCAATATATCTCTTTTGCAAAGAGCTGCGCATTGGAAAATCAGGGCTATGTCGTGTAGATGATGGCCTAACAGGAGGCTTTAAAATGTTCTTTCTAGTGTCCTTCGTTTGGGAGAAAAATGCAATGGTACAAGACAGCTTTTCCTTGCCAATATCTCTCTTTTGCAAAGAGCTGCGCATTGGAAAATTCAGGGCTATGTCGTGTAGATGATGGCCTAACAGGAGGCTTTAAAATTTTCTTTCTAGTGACCTTCGTTTGGGAGAAAAATGCAAAGGTACAAGACAGCTTTTCCTTGCCAATATCTCTCTTTTGCAAAGAGCTGCGCATTGGAAAATTCAGGGCTATGTCGTGTAGATGATGGCCTAACAGGAGGCTTTAAAATTTTCTTTCTAGTGTCCTTCGTTTGGGAGAAAAATGCAAAGGTACAAGACAGCTTTTCCTTGCCAATATCTCTCTTTTGCAAAGAGCTACGCATTGGAAAATTCAGGGCTATGTCGTGTAGATGATGGCCTAACAGGAGGCTTTAAAATTTTCTTTCTAGTGTCCTTCGTTTGGGAGAAAAATGCAATGGTACAAGACAGCTTTTCCTTGCCAATATCTCTCTTTTGCAAAGAGCTGCGCATTGGAAAATTCAGGGCTATGTCGTGTAGATGATGGCCTAACAGGAGGCTTTAAAATTTTCTTTCTAGTGTCCTTCGTTTGGGAGAAAAATGCAAAGGTACAAGACAGCTTTTCCTTGCCAATATCTCTCTTTTGCAAAGAGCTGCGCATTGGAAAATTCAGGGCTATGTCGTGTAGATGATGGCCTAACAGGAGGCTTTAAAATTTTCTTTCTAGTGTCCTTCGTTTGGGAGAAAAATGCAAAGGTACAAGACAGCTTTTCCTTGCCAATATCTCTCTTTTGCAAAGAGCTGCGCATTGGAATATTCAGGGCTATGTCGTGTAGATGATGGCCTAACAGCAGGCTTTAAAATGTTCTTTCTAGTGTCCTTCGTTTGGGAGAAAAATGCAATGGTACAAGACAGCTTTTCCTTGCCAATATCTCTATTTTGCAAAGAGCTGCGCATTGGAAAATTCAGGGCTATGTCGTGTAGATGATGGCCTAACAGGAGGCTTTAAAATTTTCTTTCTAGTGTCCTTCGTTTGGGAGAAAAATGCAAAGGTACAAGACAGCTTTTCCTTGCCAATATCTCTCTTTTGCAAAGAGCTACGCATTGGAAAATTCAGGGCTATGTCGTGTAGATGATGGCCTAACAGGAGGCTTTAAAATTTTCTTTCTAGCGTCCTTCGTTTGGGAGAAAAATGCAAAGGTACAAGACAGCTTTTCCTTGCCAATATCTCTCTTTTGCAAAGAGCTGCGCATTGGAAAATTCAGGGCTATGTCGTGTAGATGATGGCCTAACAGGAGGCTTTAAAATTTTCTTTCTAGCGTCCTTCGTTTGGGAGAAAAATGCAAAGGTACAAGACAGCTTTTCCTTGCCAATATCTCTCTTTTGCAAAGAGCTACGCATTGGAAAATTCAGGGCTATGTCGTGTAGATGATGGCCTAACAGGAGGCTTTAAAATTTTCTTTCTAGTGTCCTTCGTTTGGGAGAAAAATGCAAAGGTACAAGACAGCTTTTCCTTGCCAATATCTCTCTTTTGCAAAGAGCTACGCATTGGAAAATTCAGGGCTATGTCGTGTAGATGATGGCCTAACAGGAGGCTTTAAAATTTTCTTTCTAGCGTCCTTCGTTTGGGAGAAAAATGCAAAGGTACAAGACAGCTTTTCCTTGCCAATATCTCTCTTTTGCAAAGAGCTGCGCATTGGAAAATTCAGGGCTATGTCGTGTAGATGATGGCCTAACAGGAGGCTTTAAAATTTTCTTTCTAGCGTCCTTCGTTTGGGAGAAAAATGCAAAGGTACAAGACAGCTTTTCCTTGCCAATATCTCTCTTTTGCAAAGAGCTGCGCATTGGAAAATTCAGGGCTATGTCGTGTAGATGATGGCCTAACAGCAGGCTTTAAAATGTTCTTTCTAGTGTCCTTCGTTTGGGAGAAAAATGCAAAGGTACAAGACAGCTTTTCCTTGCCAATATCTCTCTTTTGCAAAGAGCTACGCATTGGAAAATTCAGGGCTATGTCGTGTAGATGATGGCCTAACAGGAGGCTTTAAAATTTTCTTTCTAGTGTCCTTCGTTTGGGAGAAAAATGCAAAGGTACAAGACAGCTTTTCCTTGCCAATATCTCTCTTTTGCAAAGAGCTGCGCATTGGAAAATTCAGGGCTATGTCGTGTAGATGATGGCCTAAACAGCAGGCTTTAAAATGTTCTTTCTAGTGTCCTTCGTTTGGGAGAAAAATGCAATGGTACAAGACAGCTTTTCCTTGCCAATATCTCTATTTTGCAAAGAGCTGCGCATTGGAAAATTCAGGGCTATGTCGTGTAGATGATGGCCTAACAGGAGGCTTTAAAATTTTCTTTCTAGTGTCCTTCGTTTGGGAGAAAAATGCAAAGGTACAAGACAGCTTTTCCTTGCCAATATCTCTCTTTTGCAAAGAGCTACGCATTGGAAAATTCAGGGCTATGTCGTGTAGATGATGGCCTAACAGGAGGCTTTAAAATTTTCTTTCTAGCGTCCTTCGTTTGGGAGAAAAATGCAAAGGTACAAGACAGCTTTTCCTTGCCAATATCTCTCTTTTGCAAAGAGCTGCGCATTGGAAAATTCAGGGCTATGTCGTGTAGATGATGGCCTAACAGGAGGCTTTAAAATTTTCTTTCTAGCGTCCTTCGTTTGGGAGAAAAATGCAAAGGTACAAGACAGCTTTTCCTTGCCAATATCTCTCTTTTGCAAAGAGCTACGCATTGGAAAATTCAGGGCTATGTCGTGTAGATGATGGCCTAACAGGAGGCTTTAAAATTTTCTTTCTAGTGTCCTTCGTTTGGGAGAAAAATGCAAAGGTACAAGACAGCTTTTCCTTGCCAATATCTCTCTTTTGCAAAGAGCTGCGCATTGGAAAATTCAGGGCTATGTCGTGTAGATGATGGCCTAACAGGAGGCTTTAAAATTTTCTTTCTAGTGTCCTTCGTTTGGGAGAAAAATGCAATGGTACAAGACAGCTTTTCCTTGCCAATATCTCTCTATTGCAAAGAGCTGCGCATTGGAAAATTCAGGGCTATGTCGTGTAGATGATGGCCTAACAGGAGGCTTTAAAATGTTCTTTCTAGTGTCCTTCGTTTGGGAGAAAAATGCAATGGTACAAGACAGCTTTTCCTTGCCAATATATCTCTTTTGCAAAGAGCTGCGCATTGGAAAATCAGGGCTATGTCGTGTAGATGATGGCCTAACAGGAGGCTTTAAAATGTTCTTTCTAGTGTCCTTCGTTTGGGAGAAAAATGCAATGGTACAAGACAGCTTTTCCTTGCCAATATCTCTCTTTTGCAAAGAGCTGCGCATTGGAAAATTCAGGGCTATGTCGTGTAGATGATGGCCTAACAGGAGGCTTTAAAATTTTCTTTCTAGTGTCCTTCGTTTGGGAGAAAAATGCAAAGGTACAAGACAGCTTTTCCTTGCCAATATCTCTCTTTTGCAAAGAGCTGCGCATTGGAAAATTCAGGGCTATGTCGTGTAGATGATGGCCTAACAGGAGGCTTTAAAATTTTCTTTCTAGTGTCCTTCGTTTGGGAGAAAAATGCAATGGTACAAGACAGCTTTTCCTTGCCAATATCTCTCTATTGCAAAGAGCTGCGCAGTGGAAAATTCAGGGCTATGTCGTGTAGATGATGGCCTAACAGGAGGCTTTAAAATGTTCTTTCTAGTGTCCTTCGTTTGGGAGAAAAATGCAATGGTACAAGACAGCTTTTCCTTGCCAATATATCTCTTTTGCAAAGAGCTGCGCATTGGAAAATCAGGGCTATGTCGTGTAGATGATGGCCTAACAGGAGGCTTTAAAATGTTCTTTCTAGTGTCCTTCGTTTGGGAGAAAAATGCAATGGTACAAGACAGCTTTTCCTTGCCAATATCTCTCTTTTGCAAAGAGCTGCGCATTGGAAAATTCAGGGCTATGTCGTGTAGATGATGGCCTAACAGGAGGCTTTAAAATTTTCTTTCTAGTGTCCTTCGTTTGGGAGAAAAATGCAATGGTACAAGACAGCTTTCCTTGCCAATATCTCTCTTTTGCAAAGAGCTGCGCATTGGAAAATTCAGGGCTATGTCGTGTAGATGATGGCCTAACAGGAGGCTTTAAAATTTTCTTTCTAGTGACCTTCGTTTGGGAGAAAAATGCAAAGGTACAAGACAGCTTTTCCTTGCCAATATCTCTCTTTTGCAAAGAGCTGCGCATTGGAAAATACAGGGCTATGTCGTGTAGATGATGGCCTAAAAAGAGGCTTTAAAATGTTCTTTCTAGTGTCCTTCGTTTGGGAGAAAAATGCAATGGTACAAGACAGCTTTTCCTTGCCAATATCTCTCTTTTGCAAAGAGCTGCGCATTGGAAAATTCAGGGCTATGTCGTGTAGATGATGGCCTAACAGGAGGCTTTAAAATTTTCTTTCTAGTGTCCTTCGTTTGGGAGAAAAATGCAAAGGTACAAGACAGCTTTTCCTTGCCAATATCTCTCTTTTGCAAAGAGCTACGCATTGGAAAATTCAGGGCTATGTCGTGTAGATGATGGCCTAACAGGAGGCTTTAAAATTTTCTTTCTAGTGACCTTCGTTTGGGAGAAAAATGCAAAGGTACAAGACAGCTTTTCCTTGCCAATATCTCTCTTTTGCAAAGAGCTGCGCATTGGAAAATTCAGGGCTATGTCGTGTAGATGATGGCCTAACAGGAGGCTTTAAAATTTTCTTTCTAGTGTCCTTCGTTTGGGAGAAAAATGCAAAGGTACAAGACAGCTTTTCCTTGCCAATATCTCTCTTTTGCAAAGAGCTGCGCATTGGAAAATTCAGGGCGGCTATGTCGTGTAGATGATGGCCTAACAGGAGGCTTTAAAATTTTCTTTCTAGTGTCCTTCGTTTGGGAGAAAAATGCAAAGGGTACAAGACAGCTTTTTCCTTGCCAATATCTCTCTTTTGCAAAGAGCTGCGCATTGGAAAATTCAGGGCTATGTCGTGTAGATGATGGCCTAACAGGAAGGAGGCTTTAAAATTTTCTTTTCTAGTTTCCTTCGTTTGGGAGAAAAATGCAAAGGTACAAGACAGCTTTTCCTTGCCAATATCTCTCTTTTGCAAAGAGCTGCGCATTGGAAAATTCAGGGCTATGTCGTGTAGATGATGGCCTAACAGGAGGCTTTAAAATTTTCTTTCTAGTGTCCTTCGTTTGGGAGAAAAATGCAAAGGTACAAGACAGCTTTTCCTTGCCAATATCTCTCTTTTGCAAAGAGCTACGCATTGGAAAATTCAGGGCTATGTCGTGTAGATGATGGCCTAACAGGAGGCTTTAAAAATTTTCTTTCTAGTGACCTTCGTTTGGGAGAAAAATGCAAAGGTACAAGACAGCTTTTCCTTGCCAATATCTCTCTTTTGCAAAGAGCTGCGCATTGGAAAATTCAGGGCTATGTCGTGTAGATGATGGCCTAACAGGAGGCTTTAAAATTTTCTTTCTAGTGTCCTCTCGTTTGGGAGAAAAATGCAAAGGTACAAGACAGCTTTTCCTTGCCAATATCTCTCTTTTGCAAAGAGCTGCGCATTGGAAAATTCAGGGCTATGTCGTGTAGATGATGGCCTAACAGGAAGGAGGCTTTAAAAATTTTCTTTCTAGTTTCCTTCGTTTGGGAGAAAAATGCAAAGGTACAAGACAGCTTTTCCTTGCCAATATCTCTCTTTTGCAAAGAGCTGCGCATTGGAAAATTCAGGGCTATGTCGTGTAGATGATGGCCTAACAGGAGGCTTTAAAATTTTCTTTCTAGTATCCTTCGTTTGGGAGAAAAATGCAATGGTACAAGACAGCTTTTCCTTGCCAATATCTCTCTATTGCAAAGAGCTGCGCATTGGAAAATTCAGGGCTATGTCGTGTAGATGATGGCCTAACAGGAGGCTTTAAAATGTTCTTTCTAGTGTCCTTCGTTTGGGAGAAAAATGCAATGGTACAAGACAGCTTTTCCTTGCCAATATCTCTCTTTTGCAAAGAGCTGCGCATTGGAAAATCAGGGCTATGTCGTGTAGATGATGGCCTAACAGGAGGCTTTAAAATGTTCTTTCTAGTGTCCTTCGTTTGGGAGAAAAATGCAATGGTACAAGACAGCTTTTCCTTGCCAATATCTCTCTTTTGCAAAGAGCTGCGCATTGGAAAATTCAGGGCTATGTCGTGTAGATGATGGCCTAACAGGAGGCTTTAAAATTTTCTTTCTAGTGACCTTCGTTTGGGAGAAAAATGCAAAGGTACAAGACAGCTTTTCCTTGCCAATATCTCTCTTTTGCAAAGAGCTGCGCATTGGAAAATTCAGGGCTATGTCGTGTAGATGATGGCCTAACAGGAGGCTTTAAAATTTTCTTTCTAGTGTCCTTCGTTTGGGAGAAAAATGCAAAGGTACAAGACAGCTTTTCCTTGCCAATATCTCTCTTTTGCAAAGAGCTAGCGCATTGGAAAATTCAGGGCTATGTCGTGTAGATGATGGCCTAACAGGAGGCTTTAAAATTTTCTTTCTAGTGTCCTTCGTTTGGGAGAAAAATGCAATGGTACAAGACAGCTTTTCCTTGCCAATATCTCTCTTTTGCAAAGAGCTGCGCATTGGAAAATTCAGGGCTATGTCGTGTAGATGATGGCCTAACAGGAGGCTTTAAAATTTTCTTTCTAGTGTCCTTCGTTTGGGAGAAAAATGCAAAGGTACAAGACAGCTTTTCCTTGCCAATATCTCTCTTTTGCAAAGAGCTGCGCATTGGAAAATTCAGGGCTATGTCGTGTAGATGATGGCCTAACAGGAGGCTTTAAAATTTTCTTTCTAGTGTCCTTCGTTTGGGAGAAAAATGCAAAGGTACAAGACAGCTTTTCCTTGCCAATATCTCTCTTTTGCAAAGAGCTGCGCATTGGAAAATTCAGGGCTATGTCGTGTAGATGATGGCCTAACAGGAGGCTTTAAAATTTTCTTTCTAGTGTCCTTCGTTTGGGAGAAAAATGCAAAGGTACAAGACAGCTTTTCCTTGCCAATATCTCTCTTTTGCAAAGAGCTGCGCATTGGAAAATTCAGGGCTATGTCGTGTAGATGATGGCCTAACAGGCAGGCTTTAAAATGTTCTTTCTAGTGTCCTTCGTTTGGGAGAAAAATGCAATGGTACAAGACAGCTTTTCCTTGCCAATATCTCTATTTTGCAAAGAGCTGCGCATTGGAAAATTCAGGGCTATGTCGTGTAGATGATGGCCTAACAGGAGGCTTTAAAATTTTCTTTCTAGTGTCCTTCGTTTGGGAGAAAAATGCAAAGGTACAAGACAGCTTTTCCTTGCCAATATCTCTCTTTTGCAAAGAGCTACGCATTGAAAAATTCAGGGCTATGTCGTGTAGATGATGGCCTAACAGGAGGCTTTAAAATTTTCTTTCTAGTGACCTTCGTTTGGGAGAAAAATGCAAAGGTACAAGACAGCTTTTCCTTGCCAATATCTCTCTTTTGCAAAGAGCTGCGCATTGGAAAATTCAGGGCTATGTCGTGTAGATGATGGCCTAACAGGGAGGGCTTTAAAATTTTCTTTCTAGTGTCCTTCGTTTGGGAGAAAAATGCAAAGGTACAAGACAGCTTTTCCTTGCCAATATCTCTCTTTTGCAAAGAGCTGCGCATTGGAAAATTCAGGGCTATGTCGTGTAGATGATGGCCTAACAGGAAGAGCTTTAAAATTTTCTTTCTAGTTTCCTTCGTTTGGGGAGAAAAAATGCAAAGGTACAAGACAGCTTTTCCTTGCCAATATCTCTCTTTTGCAAAGAGCTGCGCATTGGAAAATTCAGGGCTATGTCGTGTAGATGATGGCCTAACAGGAGGCTTTAAAATTTTCTTTCTAGTAGTCCTTCGTTTGGGAGAAAAATGCAATGGTACAAGACAGCTTTTCCTTGCCAATATCTCTCTATTGCAAAGAGCTGCGCATTGGAAAATTCAGGGCTATGTCGTGTAGATGATGGCCTAACAGGAGGCTTTAAAATGTTCTTTCTAGTGTCCTTCGTTTGGGGAAAAATGCAATGGTACAAGACAGCTTTTCCTTGCCAATATCTCTCTTTTGCAAAGAGCTGCGCATTGGAAAATTCAGGGCTATGTCGTGTAGATGATGGCCTAACAGGAGGCTTTAAAATGTTCTTTCTAGTGTCCTTCGTTTGGGAGAAAAAATGCAATGGTACAAGACAGCTTTTCCTTGCCAATATCTCTCTTTTTGCAAAGAGCTGCGCATTGGAAAAATTCAGGGCTATGTCGTGTAGATGATGGCCTAACAGGAGGCTTTAAAATTTTCTTTCTAGTGACCTTCGTTTGGGAGAAAAATGCAAAGGTACAAGACAGCTTTTCCTTGCCAATATCTCTCTTTTGCAAAGAGCTGACGCATTGGAAAATTCAGGGCTATGTCGTGTAGATGATGGCCTAACAGGAGGCTTTAAAATTTTCTTTCTAGTGTCCTTCGTTTGGGAGAAAAAATGCAAAGGTACAAGACAGCTTTTCCTTGCCAATATCTCTCTTTTGCAAAGAGCTGCGCATTGGAAAATTCAGGGCTATGTCGTGTAGATGATGGCCTAACAGGAGGCTTTAAAATTTTCTTTCTAGTGTCCTTCGTTTGGGAGAAAAATGCAAAGGTACAAGACAGCTTTTCCTTGCCAATATCTCTCTTTTTGCAAAGAGCTGCGCATTGGAAAATTCAGGGCTATGTCGTGTAGATGATGGCCTAACAGGAGGCTTTAAAATTTTCTTTCTAGTGTCCTTCGTTTGGGAGAAAAATGCAAAGGTACAAGACAGCTTTTCCTTGCCAATATCTCTCTTTTGCAAAGAGCTGCGCATTGGAAAATTCAGGGCTATGTCGTGTAGATGATGGCCTAACAGGAGGCTTTAAAATTTTCTTTCTAGTGTCCTTCGTTTGAGGAGAAAAATGCAAAGGTACAAGACAGCTTTTTCCTTGCCAATATCTCTCTTTTGCAAAGAGCTGCGCATTGGAAAATTCAGGGCTATGTCGTGTAGATGATGGCCTATACAGGAGGCTTTAAAATTTTCTTTCTAGTGTCCTTCGTTTGGGAGAAAAATGCAAAGGTACAAGACAGCTTTTCCTTGCCAATATCTCTCTTTTGCAAAGAGCTGCGCATTGGAAAATTCAGGGCTATGTCGTGTAGATGATGGCCTAACAGGAGGCTTTAAAATTTTCTTTCTAGTGTCCTTCGTTTGGGAGAAAAATGCAAAGGTACAAGACAGCTTTTCCTTGCCAATATCTCTCTTTTGCAAAGAGCTGCGCATTGAGAAAATTCAGGGCTATGTCGTGTAGATGATGGCCTAACAGGCAGGCTTTAAAATTTTCTTTCTAGTGTCCTTCGTTTGGAGAAAAATGCAAAGGTACAAGACAGCTTTTCCTTGCCAATATCTCTCTTTTGCAAAGAGCTGCGCATTGGAAAATTCAGGGCTATGTCGTGTAGATTGATGGCCTAACAGGAGGCTTTAAAATTTTCTTTCTAGTGTCCTTCGTTTGGGAGAAAAATGCAAAGGTACAAGACAGCTTTTCCTTGCCAATATCTCTCTTTTGCAAAGAGCTACGCATTGGAAAATTCAGGGCTATGTCGTGTAGATGATGGCCTAACAGGAGGCTTTAAAATTTTCTTTCTAGTGTCCTTCGTTTGGGAGAAAAATGCAAAGGTACAAGACAGCTTTTCCTTGCCAATATCTCTCTTTTGCAAAGAGCTGCGCATTGGAAAATTCAGGGCTATGTCGTGTAGATGATGGCCTAACAGGAGGCTTTAAAATTTTCTTTCTAGTGTCCTTCGTTTGGGAGAAAAATGCAAAGGTACAAGACAGCTTTTCCTTGCCAATATCTCTCTTTTGCAAAGAGCTGACGCATTGAAAATTCAGGGCTATGTCGTGTAGATGATGGCCTAACAGGAGGCTTTAAAATTTTCTTCTAGTGTCCTTCGTTTGGGAGAAAAATGCAAAGGTACAAGACAGCTTTTCCTTGCCAATATCTCTCTTTTGCAAAGAGAGCTGCGCATTGGAAAATTCAGGGCTATGTCGTGTAGATGATGGCCTAACAGGAGGCTTTAAAATTTTCTTTCTAGTGTCCTTCGTTTGGGAGAAAAATGCAAAAGTTACAAAGACAGCTTTTCCTTGCCAATATCTCTCTTTTGCAAAAGAGCTTGCGCATTGGAGAAATTCAGGGGCTATGTCGTGTAGATGATGCCTAACAGGAGGCTTTAAAATTTTCTTTCTAGTGTCCTTCGTTTGGGAGAAAAAT